>NC_092372.1:85008537-85332422 GCF_030028105.1 Mobula birostris | reverse complement strand
CCTAAATGCATTGATGCAAGGCTCTCAATACTATTTTAGATGCTCTTCCTTTGAGCATTCATGGTCCAGCGATTCCAAGGAATCCATAGGGCTGATGCATTTTTTTTTTAGGTGGCTTTGAGAACATCCTTGATCAGTGGTCCCCAACCTCCGGGCTGCGGACCAATACTGGGCCACGAAGAATGCAGCGGTGCAGCGGTAGCCGGGACGCACCCAGCACATCTTTAAGAAAAAAGCCGAAATAAACAAGCTAATTAATTAGGTGCCCCCCCCCCCCCCCCCGGCATGTAAATGTCAGCCCAGATCAGATTGCATCACCTCTGATTTTGCAGAATTGGATTCAGAATCAGATTTTTTATGACTGACTTATACAGTGTGAGATCTGTTGTTTTGCAACAGAAGTACAGTGCAAAGACATAAAATTACTATAAATTGCAAAATCAATAAATAGTGCAAACAAAAGAAGTAATGGTGTAGTGTTCATGGCCACTCAGAAATCTGATTGTAGAGGGGAAGAAGTTGTTTCTGAATCATTGAGTGTGCACCTATAGGCTCCTCCCTGATAGTAGTAATGAGAAGAGGGCATGTCCTGGATGGCGAGGGTCCTTAGTAATGGATGCCCTCTTTTTGAGGCACTGCCTCTTGAAAAGGTCCTCCATGGTGGGGAATGTTGTACCTAAGATGGAGCTGATTTAGCCCATGATCCTCTGCAAGCTCCTACGATCCTGTGCATTGGAGCTTCCAAATCACACTGTAATGCAGCCAGACAGAATGCCCTCCACTGTAAATCTACAGAAATTCGTAAGTCTTTGGTGACGTACTGAATCATCCTTAAACCCTTAATGAAGCAGGGCTGTTGGTGCACCTTATTCATGATGGTGGTGATTTTCCAGTGACCTGAGTGACTGCTGAAAGTAGCCTAGATCTCAGAGGCAAACAGGAGAGGAGGGAATCCACTAGTCATTGTCCACTAATTATTTTGGCAGGTGTTCAAATATCTTTTTCCAGACTTGATCAAGGACTGTGCTGGTGTACTGAAAATGGTGGAAATTTCATAATCAAATTTCCTTGATCAGGAGGTGGCTACTGAGCTATGAGTGTTTATTATTTTCCTTAGTTTCTTCACAGACCTTTATAATCAGAAAGTGGTGCACCTAGTGGGGACAAGATGGAGGAGGATCTTTGTCTTGAGGGTGTTGAGTGCATGACCCATCCTCTCATCTGTTTCAATAAGTAAGCTGATAATTTGAAGATCATTTTCTGAACAAATACATGTACGAGGATGAGCTTCGATTTGCAGCTCAATTACTCAGGTTGAGCTTGGGTTTGAAGTGTAGGTGCTATGAGTTGAATAGTTTCCCACTAGCCTTTCTACTTCATTGGCATGAAGTGCAATTGAAAGAAGTGTTGAGCCGTTGATGTAAGCTGGCTTTTCATCGGTCTGTTATGGAAGTGAATTTACTGTGAACCCATAAGTAGAATCATAACCTGCATGTCATCATGAACTAAATATAAGAATGGCGGGGGGGCAATCAAATCAGATATTGGTCTTCCATTAATGACCTTTTAATAACCAATCCTATTCTGTATACAAGACAATATCACTTCTCATCTACTGAAGGACCAGTCTTTCTTTAGAAAAAAAAAGTCTTGCGAGACCATGGATCTGCGCCTGGAAAGTCTTCACTCTCCAGGGTGCAGGCCTGGGCAAGGTTGTATGGAAGACCAACAGTTGCCCACGCTGCAAGTCTCCCTTTTCCACAACACCAATGTTGTCCAAGGGAAGGGCATTAGGACCCATACAGCTTGGCACTCATGTCGTCGCAGAGCACTGTGTGATTAAGTGCCTTGCTCAAGGACACAACACGCTGCCTCGGCTGGGGCTCGAACTCAAGACCTTCAGATCGCTAGTCGTACGCCTTAACCACTTGACCATGTGCCCACACTGAAGGACAGTCTTTAGATCCAGTGTAACCACAACTGCAACAAAAGGTCTAATTTCCATGTGATCCTTGGAAATGCAGGTTGATTTGTTTTAGTTAAAACATACACCATGGTTTATTTAAAAAGGACAAACTTTTCAAAAAAGAGGAAACTGAAATCAAAATGTTGCATAGAGGTGATGGTGCTCTCCAGTCTTTCCTGTGCGTATCCGTTGCAAAAGTCCTCCCACTCTCTTAATCGTGCATGCAGTCTTGGTTATAATGAGATAATGAATTACCTGTTGTCCCAGAATGTTACAGATAACAGTTTCAATAGCTGGCTCATTAACTCCAAATGATCTCATTAACATATTAATTTTCCTTTAGTCTCAATGGTACCTCTTTGTTTCCCTCTGTCACCATGACAGATAGGATGAAGGACCTCTGAGAATTAAAATTTAAAAAATGTTTAACCTGAATTCAAAACAAGGAACTCATCATAATTTAAGATACAGCTCCTTGCAGGGTCAAATAACCATGACAATGTATTATATCCCCATAAATGAACAAAGTAAAAAAAAAACTGTTCTATTTGTTTCTGGGGAAAGAACCAGATTGTGCCAAAAGATCCAAATTATATTGTAGTGAATTACCAATACTTACGCTTTAAAAATTGTACATTGGTATTATTAAACAGGTTAGGACCCCATGGCATTAGAGGAAAGGTACTGTATGAGCATGGATAGATGATTGGCTGATTGGCAGGAGGCAAAGCATGGGAACAAAAGGAGTGGTGTTCTGCAGGGGTCAGTGTTGGCTTCTTTTAATGTTATACGTTAATGATTTTGATCAGAATCAGAATCAGGTTTATTATCACTGGCATGTGTCATGAAATTTGTTAACTTAGCAGCAGCAGTTCAGTGCAATACACAATATAGAAGAAAATAATAATAATAAGTAGGTACATCGATTACAGTATACATCTGATTACCGAATTGATGGTATTGTGGCCAAGTTTTGTAGATGATACATAGATAGGTGGAGGGCTGACAATGTTGAGAAAGCAGGGAGTCTGCAAAAGAAATTGGACAGATTAGGAGAATAGGCAAAGAAGTGGCAGATGGAATATAGCATGGGGAAGAGTATGGTCATGCACTTGGTGGAAGCAATACAGGCACAGACTATTTTCTAAATGGGATGCAACATCAGAAATTCTGAGATGCAAAGGGACTTGGAAGCCCTAAGGCAGGATTCCTTAAAGGTTAACTTGCAGGTTGAGTCGGTATTAAGGAAAGCAAATGCAACGTTAACACTGTTTTGAGAGGACTAGAATATAAATGCAAGAATATAATGCTGAGGATTTATAAGATGTTCATCAGATGACATCTGAAATATGGTGAGAAGTTTTGGGTTCCATATCTATGGAAAGAAATGCTGGCATTGGAGAGGGTTCTGAAGAGGTAATGAGAATGATTCCAGGAATTAAAGGGTTAAAATATGAAGAGTGTTTGATAACTGTGGGCCTATACTCACTGGAGTTTAGGAGGGGGGGAGGTGGAATTCTCATTGAAACCAACTGAACATTGAAAAACCAGGATAGAGCAGACATGAAGAAAATGTTCCCTTTAGACCAGAGATGAGGAGGAAATTCTTATCCAGCAAGTGGTGAATCTATGGAATTCATTTCCAAGACCTTGTGAATGCCAAGTAATTGGATATATTTAAAACAGAGGTTGATAGGTTTTTGACTAGTAAAGGTGTCAAAGATTACAAGGAGAAGGCAAGAAAATAGGGTTAAGAGGGGAAAGTAAATCAGGTATGATCAAATGGCAAGACAGACTCTATTCTTCTCCCATGACTCATGGTCTTCTGGAATTTCCAACTAATGATGTATCCATTTGCTGATGTTACCAAGCGTAGTCTTAATTTATAATACATTGATAACATTTAGTCACAATGTAAGAAAGCCCAGAAGATACCTACACATAAGAAACATATTAGTTGGAATCAATATTTCACTGCTAAATTTAGATTCTGATCAAACCTTTCCCATTATTCATGTTCTGTTCTAGAAGTTAATTCTAAAATCTAAATCTCAGAAGTAAAAATACTTATTTTTTCTGGTATCTCTTGTCTTACTTTGGATTAAAAGTAACTAGACAGCCATATAGCTTGGGGTATAGTGTCTTACTCTCTGAATGAAAACATTGCCACTGATTAAAAAGAAACTGTCTCTGAATTAGAAACTGAATGGGTAAATGGACCAATAGATTACTACCTACCAGTTTCATGTGAAATAAAGAGCCTGACGAGGGGTCCCAGACTGAAATGTTGGCTCTTTATTCCTCTCCGTAGAAGCTGCCTGACTCTCTGCATTCCTCCAGCTTTTTGTGTGTGTTACTCTGGATTTCCAGCAAATGCAGAATCTCTTGTGTTTATGATTTACAGTTTGTACTGTATTGCCCTAAGAGGCAGATATACAGCAAAGTTATATTACACATAGAATAAAAATGTATAGAGCTGACCACACTGTGAATGTATACTTCAAAGTTCCAAGTAAAATTTATTATCAGAGTACATACATGTCATCACATACAACCCTGACACTCTTTTCCCTGTGGGCATGCTCAACAAATCTATAGGACAGTAAATGTAAACAGGATCAATGAACAAGCAAGAGTATAGAAGATAACTAACTGTGCAAGTGCAAATATAAACAAATAGCAATAAATAACAAGAGCATGAAATAATAAGATAAAGAGTCCTTAAAATGAGATCACTGGTTGTGGGAACATCTCAATAGATGACTGTAATTATTCTCTTTTGTTCAAGAGCCTGATGGTTGATGAGTAGTAACTGTTCTTGAACCTGGTGGTGCTTAATGACATAGTGGATATAAAAAAGACCATGCACTGTGTTTTTATATTCTTGTATATGCTTTATGGAATAAAATTTATTTTTGAAATTAATAAAAACAGGACTAAAACGGTGAAAATGTTGGAACACATGCATGTGACTCATGCATTGAAACAACAGCAGCTGCATAGATCAAATGTTTTACAGAAAACAGTTGACAGGAATTGGTTGGAAAATGCTGGCACTTTCAAGATTCAAGATAGTTTAATGTCATTTCCAGCACACAAGTGTAAATGAAAACAAAATAATTGTTACTCCAGATCTGATGCAGCACCAATACAACAAGATAAAGAACATGATAATAATAATAAAACACAATAAATATAAATATGTAAGATAGCTCATATACATAGATTGAGTGTATGTCTGTAACTGCCTCACTGTGCTGGGATGCAAACTTGGTTCTGCTAACAGCCACGGGACTCAGCGGTGAGAGGACCACCTTCCACAAACAATATGCGTCTAAGGTTGGTATGATTTGGGGTTCTAACAAACAGGAACGTTGTGATGTTTTGATTAAAGGAACCTCGAGTTGAGCTAATGCTATGTAAATACTGCCTATACACAATTGTCGGTCGGTACGAAATAATAGATTGTACACCGCATAAAAATTTAAAGAAAGTATAATTATAAATTTCAGCTTTATGGAACAGTTATTAGGAAAAAGAAAAGAAAAAATAAATAAATGGGCCCACTTCAGTAAACCCGGTCCTAATGTGCACATCACGTTGGAGCTCATCTTGAAGTTGCCCTTTTTAGCCGCACACTGGACCCACAGGCTGCGTGAAAGCACACATCACATTTCAAACTTCGCTCAAGATCCATCTCGAACAAATGGGCTCTCCCTCAGGAGTTTCAGTCCTTCCTCCTTGCAGCCATTCATATGCAGAGAGCACTTTGTGCAACAGGGACAATTCTTCCCATGGCATTCTCAGCCATCTTCTCTCCTGTCCTCTCTGCAGCTCCCATCAAAAAGACCACAAACCCCACCAGTATCCATCACATATCTCTCTCCGCCCAGCTCTTGCTACAACCTTCTCCTAATTCTACCATCCTGGCTGGCTGACACAATGTTCCTAAGTTGAACATCATAGCCACTTATCTTTAGCCAAAACCAAAACATTCATTCAGCAGGACACACTCCTTTACAGAAAGCTATTAAAAGAAATACCTTATGGCATTTGCAGTAAAATTCTTAATCAGGGCATTATATGCCCATAAAGTGACACTCAGCACAGGAATGTCTGTATATAAGGTGACTGACAGGAAATGATAATGTAGTGGCGGTTGGGGATGTGGAGGGGTGGGTTAGTTGCGGAAGAGTTGATCACTCTTACTACTTGAGGAAAGCAATTGTTCTTAAGTCTAGTGGTCTTGGTGTGGATACCTGATGGAGGTGGGACAAACAGTCCATGAGCAGGGAGGGTAGATCCTTTATGATGTTACTGGCCCTTTTCTGGCACCTTTCTGTATTTATGTCCTTGATAATCGGTAGGCCATTGCTAATGATGTATTGGGCAGTTTTGACTACCCGTTGTAGAGACTCCTTATCTGCCACAATGCAGTTTCCATACCAAGCAGTGATGCAGCTTGTTAGGATGTTCTTTACTGTGCATCTGTAAAATTGCGCGAGTATAATCATGCAGAGTCTAGCTCTCAGAAAGTAGAGGTGATGTTGAGCTGTCCTGATGCACACTTAAGGGTGTAATTTCATAAGAGATGTGTAGGGCAGGTTTTTTTTAATGAGAAAACGGTGGGTGCACAGAATGCACTTCCAGGACTTGTAGTGGAGGCAAATATGATGGGGGCATTTAACCAGCTCTTGAATAGGCATATGGATGTGCAGAGAGTGGAAGTATATGAACATTGTGTAGCAGAAAGGATTAGTTCAATTAGGCACTTAATTACTCTTCTAATTAATTTGACACAGCATTGTGGACAGAAGTGACTCTTTTTCAGCCATACTGTTTTCTATGTCCTATGTTCTATAAGCATCAGAAAATTTGGATTTACTGCACAATTTCACATATCCTGAAGTTGATGACTGAGATCTTCCGTTAGAGAAGCACTCTAAGTTCTTGTCAACTCCAACAGTCAGCAATGTCAGGGCGCATGGCTTTACTGCGTGACGAAGTCTTTTATGGTTATTTTCTGGTCTGAATTTAATTTGGACTACCATAGTGACTAGTGTGGATTTTCTGCAGAACAAAGCCTTGTTGTTTAGAAATGGGACAGCGCCCTAAGTGCATTCGGGAATTCATAGGCATTCGTTGATAAGCATGTCTCTGGTGTGCTCAGGAATTCACTGTCGGCAGCAAACTCTGGCCCATTAAAAATTATCAGATTTATTTATTATGAATTCTGACAGGAATCAGATGACTTCCAGCAGAACACTAGCAGTTAGATGCATGGAATTGTTATGTGAGAATTGCAATAAAAAGTTTAAATCAGGAGAAATATTCTTTTTCTTCATTGTAGCTTTGGTCCTTGGCAGCAGCTTCAAAGAAGGAATAATTTGCATACAACCAAGATATATTCCTACAAGAGGGAAATAAACGCAGCCTATGCTACAACTCTTTCGATGACCAAATATGTCAAGATTAAAGTGAAATGTTAAAAGAACACAAATGGGCGCATAATTCATTAGGAGGCCAAGCTAAATAACAAAAACCAAATTGGAGACAGGAAAAATAATAAGAAAAGTAATATGAAAAAAGTAAGCGACAAAGAAAGTACGAGCCTAGATTAGAAAGGAACATAAAAGAGGAGGCAAAAGTATTTTATAAACATGTAACTATTTAAAAGGAATCAGAGAAGGGTGGAGCTAATTGGCAACAGTCTTCTTGGAATGATGTTTTTAAGAGATGGAACAATCCAAAAAAAACACATCAGGCTCAATGGAAGTATTCATCAAACAAACCCAAATGGGCCAATTGACAGCAAATTTGTGTTGCTGCTGCATAGCCGCATTCCATTACACTGCTGTCAAGATCACTGACTCAAATGTTGGCATTTCTTGGAAGCTTATGTTAAAATTGATTCAATTTATCTGTGAGAAAGATGATATTTTTATTGTGTCTTTCATACTCCTTCCAAAGTTTACAGCCAAAGAGGGACTTTGGAAGAGTATTCATTTTTACAAGAAAGGAAATCTGGAAATGTAAATATGCAAAGCAACTCCAACAAACAGCTATAAAGAAGACAAGATAATGTTGATATAAATATTGACATGGACCCTTGTTGATATGCCTCCTTGTTTTGCTAAATAAAGACTTCTATATCCATCAGCTTTCAGTGTCTCTCCAGTGACTTTATTCAGTCACAACAGGTGCCACCAAGCTCCATCTTGGTATTAAAGGTTGGAAATTTCTACTGCAGGAATTAAATATAGATCTATTGCTGCAACCACTATCGGCTATTCACAACTACCAACCCAAAGATCAAGAGGATATAACTGGGTCCATGGCCAAGGTTTGCAGGAAATTCCATTAGGATTGTTGTAGAGTTCAGGCTTGCTAACAGTCTGGGCCAGACTCTGTTCATTGCCCAGTAAATGTGAAATGGGAAGAAAAGACAGATGGATTATGTCATTAGATGAAAAATTGACCCAATTGATGAGAAACAAAATATTAAGGAAAATGATAAATGAAAGAAACACCAATTACATATCACACTTTAATTTTAGAGTTAATTTACCAATTTTAATTCTATTGTTATTGGCCTATCAAACCTTCTGAATGATTTCTGTTTATTAAGTAGTTTAGGATTAAAAGGAAAGACAACCAAATGACCTTCAAGACTATGCCTCAGCTAGGAACCTTTAACCAGCAAGAAGCTGGTAGAAAAATTTCACCCCAATGCATCCAAGCAAACATGTTGTGACACATTAAAAATCACATGATCTGACGTTTATTTTAGAGCCTCCCATGGGACGCTGTTCTGCATAATTTGGCTGGGACATTTCCTCCATTAGCAGGGACTGCATAGTAAATGTATTTCATTTGCTCCTTGGAGCTTTGAAGCATTCTGAAATTCGGAAATTGCTATAAAATTTAAAGATTTTCCACTTGACTTTCCCCCTGGTTTCCTACACCACAGGTGTTAACTGAGGTAGCTTGTACAGTGAAAACACCATATGTGAATACATACAGGGAAAGGCAAATCAACAAACAGGAACGTTTAAGAAGCCCAGTTAATGGTCTAGTAGGTTAAATTAACATCTTGTGTACATATAACTACATAAAGCTGAAGGTCATGGTTTTCATTAGCAGTATTGGGTTAGCTGAACTCAGGTCAGATGGGAAGTGAAATTAATCAATTAACCCATATCCCTGTGCTCAGAAATGGAAAATAAACAGGGTTTGACCCGTCAAGTGTTAATTGCGGCTGTGAATGAGAAGAACATGTGTGCAAAATTCAGGTGAGGATAGATTTTCTTTGTCAGTAAAGCCCAGGAGTAGTAAATGGATATTGGAATACTCAAACACAGTACCTAGATATTTATTTGCAGTTTGAATATAGTGAAACATCCTAATTATCTTTATACAAGCATTAATAAACTAAATTTGACATACCTCAGGCATCAGTGCACTGTAAAAAAAATCCAACACAGAGATAGAAAACAAAATGGGAAAATGAACGAATGCAGAAAATATTCATATGAAAATAGCAAAGAACTGCTTGAGAGCAAAAAGTATCACATTGAACAGAAGCCACAGTTAACAACTACTGGTGATATGAAATGTTTATCATAAATTGAGAGATTTCTTGTTGATGTGGAACATTTCTGTCTGAGAATTTGGCAAATCTGTCATCGTAGGTTCAGTGAGACTGACAGCAGCCCTGATGCAGTTTTCCCAAGGTACATGTCAAATTTATAGTAGACACTGAGAAAACCACACAGAATTTCTATTCCTCCATGCAAATCTCATTTGTACATCTCAAATATATATTTGTCGCCAAATAGCAGATTTAGTGAAAGTCTTAATTCATATATTGCATACATGAAGATTGTTGGCAAGGCTAGCATTCACTTCTCCTACATAATTGATCTCAAACAGCCTGTGTGAGGTGTCTTTTGAAATTGCTGTAGCTCCTTCTGATCAACTGACTCCATGATGCTGTTGGATAAGGAGCTCCAGAATTCTGACCGATGAGGAAGGGTGACATATTTCCTTATCTGGGTGGTATAGGACTTTGATGGAGATGGCAGTACTTGGAGGTGGATGCTACTTTTCTTCTTCCAAGTTAGACTGCAGTTCAGTATTAGGAGAGTTGTCAAAGAAGTCTTGACAAGTTATATCACCTAAGTATTATGCATTTTGGCTATAAGGCACTGATGGCAAAGTGAGCATAAGGATTTGGGCAAGGGTAGATCACACACTCTTTCAAAATCAGTCTGCTATTTGACAAAATCATGTATACCTTTCAACTCATTTTTCTACTCAGCTTAATCCACATAAAAAATTGATCTTTTCCATGCAAGTTTTGAATTAATGAGTGTCCACAGCTCTCTAAATAATTAAAGTGGGGTACCATTCTGAGAAGGTGATCTGTTATATAGATTTAGAAATATGGCTCTGTAATAAGCCCTTCTGGCCCAATGAACTCATGCTGTCCAATTACACCATGTGAACCATTAACCTACTGACTCATACACCTTTAGAATGTGGGAGGAAACTGGAGTACCCAGAGGAACCCCATACAGTCACAGGGAGAACGTACAAACTTATTACAGACAATAGCAGGAGTTCTCCCTCTCGTTGTTGCAGGAGTGATATCTCTCTCCTGGCTAGTGAGAGACCCTGTCTGAGATGTTGAAGTGTTGGGATAGGCTGTAATTTTTGATGGACTCTAGACCATGGTCTTCGAGGCCTTTGCATGGTGTTTGGTGTGGGGTCGATACTTCTGATGAAGCAAACGGGGTGAGGGGCGAAGGTTGATGCTTTTGCTGCGGCTTGTGCATGGGAGAGGGAAGGGCTTCTTTGGGATTCTGATGTTTTCTGTCACTCATTCTTTGCAGTTTCTTTCTGTTTTGTGGATGTCTGTGAAGAGTAAGAATTTCGGGTTGAATACTGTATACATTCTCTGATATTAAATTGAACCATTAAGCCATTGAACCTGAGTCACTGACACTGTAATACTGTTACACTAATTGCTACACTAACGTGCCTTATCATGCCCAAGACTACTTCAGCCTAATCCTATTTTCCAGTCCTGCAGGTCGCTGCTTTTCAATTACACATCCAAGTTCATTACAGATGTGGTAAGGATTTAAGGTGGATAAGTCTCCAGAGCTTGATGGTATATATCCCAGAATATTAAAAGAAGAAAGTGAACAGAAGGCTGAGACTATGCCAAGGATCTTTATGTCCTTACTAGCTATAAGAGAGGTTCCAGAGGACTGCAGAGTTGTTCCTTTTTTCATGAATGGAAATAGGGATAATCCAGATAATATTGGTGTCACAACAGTGGTAGGGATGATATTGGAGAGGATATTGAGGGATCAGATTTATGCACATTCGGAAATGTTTTGTCTGCATCAGAAGTGGAGCGAGCGAGTAGTTTCAAGTTCCTGGGTGTCAAGGTCTCTGAGGATCTAACCTGGTCCCAACATATCAATGCAGTTGTAAAGAAGGCAAGACAGCTGTTATACTTCATTAGGAGTTTGAAAAGATTTGGTATGTCAGCAAATACACTCAAAAACTTCTATAGATGTACCGTGGAGAGCATTCTGACAGGCTCCATCACTGTCTGGTATGGGGTGGGAGGCTACAGCACAGGACTGAAAGAAGCTGCAATTTAGTCAGCTTCATCTTGGGTACTAGCCTACAAAGTGCCCAGGACATCTTCAAGGAGCAGAATCTCAGAAAGGCAGCGCCCATTATTAAGGTCCTCCAGCACCCAGGGCATGCCCTTTTCTCACTGTTACCATCAAGTAGGAGGTACAGAAGCCTGAAGGCACACACTCAGCAATTCAGGAACGGCTACTTCCCCACTGCAATCCGATTCTTAAATGGACATTGAACCCTTGGATACTAACTCACTTTTTAAATGTATAGTATTTCTATTTTTTGCATGATTTTTAATCTATTCATTATATGTATACTGTAATTGATTTCCTTATTTATTTATTATTAGTACTTTATTTTGTGTTTTTTTCCCCTTCTGTATTATGTATTGCATTGAACTGCTGCTGCTGCTAAGTTAAGAAATTTCACGTCACATGCCGGTGGTAATAAACCTGATTCTGATTCTGAGTCTGATTCTCCTCGGCAACAGTCAGCATTGTGTGGGGAGATCATGCCTTACAAACTTGATTGAGTTTTTTGAGGAGATGACAAAGGTGCTTGATGAAGTAAAGTAGTACAGCGGTCCCCAACCACTGGGCCGCAAAGCATGTGCTACCGGGCCGCGAGGGAATGATATGATTTGGCGATATGAGTCAGCTGCACCTTTCTTCATTCCCTGTCACGTGCACTGTTGAACTTGAATGCACCCGAAGTCATTACACACTCGTCGTCATTACACTCGCGTCATCCATGTCAGCGCGGGAAGGAGATCAACTCCTCGAGCTTCCAAATGACAGCAGGCTGTGAAGTATGTTTGACATAACATCTCTGCCAGCATTCTGGATCAAAGTCAAGGCTAAATATCCTGAGATAGCCACGGAAGCACTGAAAACGTTGCTTCCATTTCCATCGTATCTCTGTAATGAATGCACGAAAACTAATTTGCGGAATAGACTGGACATAAGGAACCCCCTTCGAGTATCGCTGTCTCCCATCAGTCCTCGATGGGACCGTCTTGTTGCAGGGAAACAAGCCCAGGGCTTCCACTGATTTAGCGATATTGGTGTGTTGCAATAATTTTATATGTTCATATGGGGAAAATATGTGCTGTGTGTTTAATATCCAAACGTTACTTAAAATGTTATGATGCTATTGACTTATAAGTGACTTATATAACCAGATAACAATTACAGCACAGAAACAGGCCATCTCTGCCCTTCTAGTCTGTGCCGAACGCTACTCTCACCTAGTCCCGCCGACCTGCACTCAGCCCATAACCCTCCATTTCTTTCCTATCCATATACCTATCCAATTTTTCTTTAAATGATAATATCAAACCTGCCTCTACCACTTCTACTGGAAGTTCGTTCAACACTTACTTCAAGCTCCCCTGTCCTTCCCTGATAATTGACTTATTACTATATTCATGCGAGGAAAATATGCGCTGTGTGTTTAATATTAAATTTGTTAGATAAACACTTTTAGAAACGGAAGTGAGTGTATTAGCCACTTATCACAGATATTCCGGTTGTGATTAATACACACCGCCCCCCTGAACAGAATCACCAAAAACGATTTGTAGAAAAATCGGCATGTACACGCATGCATACTGGTGCCCGTGCAAGGCTTCATGGTCATGGTAGTCTTTCTCAGGGTAAACACAACGTATTTGACTGCTACTCTTGCCCGTTGGCAACCCTACACTGCCCCCCGCCCCCCGGTCCGCAAGAATATTGCCAATAATAAACCGGTCTGCGTTGCAAAAAAGGTTGGGGATCCCTGAAGTAGTAGACATTATCTACTAGGACTTTAGTGAAACATTTGATGAGGTCTCTCATGGTAGGTTGATCCAGAACATAAAGATGTATAAAATACAGGGTGAATTGCAAATTTGCATTCTGAACTGGGTGACCAATTGACAACTAAAGAGGAGTGGAAGGCTGTTATCCTGGCTGAAGGTCCATGAACAGCAGTGGTCCATAAAGATCTGTGCTAGGAACTCTGTTATTTGATTACCTCAATGATTTGTATGAAACTATTGATGGCTCATTAGCAAATTTGCTTATGACACTAAGATTGGTGGAATTATGGACATTGCAAAAGTCTATCAAAGAAAACAGCGGGATATCGATTAGTTACAGATATGGGCAGACAAGTGACAGGTGGAGTTCAATCCAGGCATGTCTGAAATGTTGCACTTTGGGAGGCCAAGTAAAAGAAAAAAGTATCCAGTTAATTGTAGGCCCTTTATTTCGGATACAGAGGAATCTTGGGGTTCAGGTCCATCGTTCAGTAAAAGAGGCTACAAGATGGTAAAGGTGATGTACGGAATGCTTACCTTCATTGCTAGGTGTGTTGAGTGTAAGAGCAGAAAAGCCATGCTGAAGCAATATAAAACTTCAGTTAGACCACACTTGAAGTATTGCATGTTGTTCTGACCACCCCATTATAGTAAGAATGTGGAGATTGTTAAGAGGACACAGACGAGCTTTACCAGGATGCAGCCTGAATTAGAGGCTATGAACTACATTCAGTGAAAGACTGGATTAATTTACATTGTCCTCCCTATAGCATCCGAGGCTGAGGGCAGACCTGATTGAGGTTTTTAAATTACGAGAGGTATAGATAGGGTAGACAGTCAGAATCCTTTTCCCCGCAGTGTAGAACTGTCAAGCACCAGAGGACATTCTTCTCAGGTTCATGGTGGGAGGGTGGGCGAAATTGAAATATGACATGAGTTACGTATTTTAACAGGGTGGGTTACAAAGGGTGGTAGTGGAAGCAGGTAGTTTGGTGGAGCTTAAGAGGCTTTTAGATGTAAATATGAAGGAAATGGAGGATATAGATGATACACTGGAGGAAGATATTTTGCATAAAGTAGCATCGAGATTGGCGCAACATCTGGGATGAGTGGCCTGATCAATGCTGCACTGTTTTATGCTCTACGATTTCTGCTTCCACTGTAACTTCATGTAATAAGCTACAAACCTTTAGCACCAACTGCATGATATTTTCCCCCCAGTTCTTTAATTCTTTCACCAATTACTTTAAATCCATCCCTCCCTGTCTTTGGTCCCTCTGATAAGGAAAGTAAGTCCTTGCTATCCTGAATTCTCACAACCTTATAATCCTCAATTAAAATCAGAATTATGCTTATTATTATTGACATATGCTGTTGGCATGGTAGCATAGTGGTTAGCACAATGATTTACAGTACAGGCAACTCAGGTTCAATTCCCACTGCTGCCTGTAAGGAGCAACACACACAATATGTCTTTTCAGTGCATTAACACTGTCAACATCCTTCTGCATAGAATATAGAAATCTACAGCACATTACAGGCCCTTCAGTCCACAATGTTGTGCTGACCATGTAACTTATTCGAGAAATTGCCTAAATTACCCTACCACATAGCCCTCCGTTTTTCTAAGCTCCATGTACCTACCTAAGAGTCTCTTAAAAGACCCTATTGTATCTCCCTCCACCACTGTCACTGGTAGTGCATTCCGCACACCCACGACTCTCTGTGTGGAAGAACTTAACCCTGACATCCCTTCTGTACCTACTTCCAAGCACCTTAAAGCTATGCCCTCTCCTGTTAGCCATTTCAGCCCCGGGAAAAAGCCTTTGACTATCCATACGATCAATGGCTCTCATCATCTTATACATCAGCAGGAGTTCATTCCAAAATCTCTCTGCCTGTCCAGAAACTCAATATGGCACATTTATTATACAATCCCTTTTCTTGTGCATCTTCCAAATTGCATTAGCTTGTATTAATTTCCTTTCTTTTCAAGTCTTTTTATTATTATTATCCAAAATTAACAAGGGTGCATCGAAGTAGGCAACATATATATTACACTGCAAAAAATAAATAGATTAAACCCAAACTTATCTGATCAATGTTTTCGGTGTAATCAAGAAATTGGTACTTTCCTACATTCTACTTGGTCTTGTTTCAAAATTCAACCTTTTTGGATAAATTTAAGAGCTTTATTGGAACAAATTATTGGAGCACAACTTCCACATAGCCCAATATTATTTTTATTAGGTGACATTGAAGGGATAAAACCGAAAATTAAATTGAACAAATATCAGAAAGAATTTATAAGAATTGCATTGACAGCAGCCAAAAAGGCTATTGCAGTTACTTGGGAATCGGATTCGTATTTAAGTATGGATCGTTGGAGTAATGAAATCTTTAGCTGTATTCCACTTGAAAAAAGTACTTATAATTTAAGGAATAAATATGATACATTTTTGAGTATTTGGCGCCCTTATTTACAAAAGATAGGATTGTAAATATAGGTGCTCCAATGATAAAGATGTTGGTCCTTTGGGGAAAGAAACAAATACATATATTAAATTTATTTTGAATCCCATGGAGCATGTGGAGACCTTCCAATATCCAGGCAGTCTTTCTTTCTTTCTTTCTTTTCTCTTTTTTTCTTTTTTTTTTAGGTAGGGGTATGTTGGAGGGGGGAAGGGTTAAGGGGAAGGGGGAGGGTAGATATTATTCTATGTGATTAAATTTGAAAATTGAATTAAAAAATTTTTAAAAAGTAGGCAACACTTACAACATCTCAAGAAAAAATATATTGCTTGTATTAATTTCCATTTGCCACTTTGATGATAAACATACACAAAATACTTGAGCAACTCAACAGGTCAGGCAGCATCAATGGAAATGAACAAACAGTCAAAGTTTTGTGCCAATACTCTTCATCAGGACTGGAAAGGAAGGTTGAAGATGTTAGAATAAAAAGGTGGGGGAGGGGAAGGAGGACAAGCTGGAAGGTGATAGATGAAGCCAGGTGGGTGGGGGGGGGAGATGAAGTAAGAAGTAAAAGCTGGACATGGCAAGTGGAAAAGACAAAAGAAGGGCACCAAGGGAGTTGATAGGCAGGTGAGGAGAAGGGGTAAGAGGCCAGACTGGGGATTAGATGAAGAGGGAAGGGAGAGGGAATAATTACCTGAAGGAAAAATTGATGTTCATGCCGTCTCCTTGGAGACCACCCAGACAGAATATGAGGTGTTGCTCCTCCACCCTGAAAGTAGCCTCATCATGGCAGAAGAGAAGGACAAGGGCTGACATGTCAGAATAGGAATGGGGTTAGGAATCATAATGGTTGGTGACCAGGAAATTCTGCTTTTTACAGATGGAGCTGAGGTGGTTGACAAAGTGGTCTTCCAATTTTTTGTTGGCTTTCACCAGTGTAGAGGAGGGTACATTAGAGCATTGGATACAAAAGAGGACCCCCACAGATTTGCAGATGAAGTGTTGCCTCACCTGAGAAGACTGCTTGGGGCCCATCAGCTTCGCAGCTGAAGTATTAAGTATTAAGACATTGATGATGAAGTACACAACACATTCAGTATGCAACTCAGACCTTGATGATGAAATAAACAACATATTCAGTACACAGCTCAGCCCTTGGCCTCCTAATGATTTTTAAAGATAAAGCCATTGTACATGACACAAAAATTATGGTCTACTGAAGAGTAGTGATTCCTGCCATTCTATATGTTTCTAGCGAGTTGGACTATTCCTTGCAGGAACCTCAAAGCTCTGGAGAAAAACAAGTAAACAAACATTTGTTTTCTCTCTCTAGCCACCCTCCTCAGCACTATGCCTTTAATTGCATTCATATAGCCCAGTTAGGCAGACTATATGGTTCAACTGCCTAAGACCAGTCTCCCTAAACAAGCAATATCCGGAGCTCAATCACAATTATAAGGATAATAGGGGAAAAGATTGAAGGATACTCCAAAAATCTTCTGGAAAGAATATATCATTATCATCATCAGGTGTTGAAAATCCCTAGCCATACGTAAGGAAGAATTACTTGGTATGACAGTCAGAGGCTGAAGATAACATGTCAGAGAACACAGAAACCCAATGTGTACCACCTATATTACTTTGACATCATATTGACCCAAGGATCATTTTGGCATTATCTCATTTAGTTTGTATATTAAAGGACTGGGTAACGGCAAATCTATTAAAATGCAACATATTTACATGCAAGCATTATTCTCCAGATGCAAATTATTACCAATGATTGTAATAAATCTAGAATTGAACGATATTGCTATGGTATACAAGATGGAAATATGGTTTAGAAGGATGATGAGGCCACAGGAGAAAAAGAGTACTCTTTATTCATAGTATTAATAATTTATGAACCAATTTCCCATCATTAATGATTTTGTTTTAGGTTCCAGCTTAACACCCGTCACTTTGATATTTAATTGCAGTTAGGTATTTTGTTCTGTGTGCCTTCGAATTTGTTGCTCTAATAATCAGGAGTTCTTCTGGATTTTATGAAGACCACAAGATCTCAGAGATGGGTTAGTCTTTAACAATTATTTAGTGGACCCTCTTTACAAGGAAAACTCTAATTAAAATATCATGGAAATCAAAGAAAGCCCACTAAAATAATACAGTAATTGATGTACAGCTGAATTTAGATTAGCACATTACTACCTGCCTTCCTGATAATGTTGTACTTGGTTTTAGATTATTGATGCAAATATCTCCAATTTTTAATATTTATTCCTCTTTTTCATAAATTTCAACTCAGAAACTGCAAGAAAATAACAACATTATTGGGTAATAATCTTCAGTGTGGTGATCAATCAAAATTAGGGTAAACTTTCATGCAGATTTTCAAACCAGGCTTCCACATGAGAGAAGATGGCTGGTGAATAACCAGGAAAACCTTGACGCGGGCTAGGTCAATGTACTGTATGTCTTCCCAATGTCTCTGACCAGGAGCTCACTGATTGGTGGATGAGAAATGTCAGCATATAAATGAAAAGAAACTATAGGAAAAGGTAACAGATATCTGCTCCATGTCCTACCTGCTGGATAGCTTATTGATTAGGCAGAGCAGTTCAGATCATGCTATAGGTCTGGCACGTAAATATTGCCATCAAACCACATATTGGCCAGCAAATTGCTTATGACTTACTGCTGTGAAGGTGTACAGGACACACTGACCTCTGTTGCTAAATTTCCAAATGTTCCTGCACCTCACACACCATTATTTGTCAGAAAGGTTGTTAGAATACTTCATCCAAAGGAGGGAAACTATCTTCCCTAATCACTGATCAATAAACTCCCATTCAGCTCAGGGAAAGATTCCTAATACATGAATAATTGTGTGAAACAATCTGCCAAACTGACTGCTGTGATGCAGAAAGTTTTATTTAACCTCAACTAATGACACAAGATAGAAAAATCACTCCATGAATATATTGATCAATAATATATTAGAAATTGTATGTCTCCCCGCATCATTCAGAAACCTATCATTCTTCCTGTCATCTTTCCTTATTATAAATTCCTATATTCTCATTTATAATGGAAGCCTCCTCCATACATTTGTCACACTATAATTACTGCCTTCCAGCAATGGAATTGTAGTATCTTAATGCTGTGTCTCAGCTCTAAGCCCTATACTAAAAAGTAGTTGTTATACTACAAAGAATGTTATTCAGCTTTTCAAATTGCCTTATTTTTGATATTCAGCTATAAATAAAATGAATACATTAAATATAATTCAGGAAAATCAAGAGCAGATTAAAACACTGTCTCCAGCATAACTGGATTATCAAGTCCATTTTAGGTAAGACACATTAGAAAAGATATGAAGGTTTTAGAGCATCAGAAACAGAGGTTTACTATAATATTTCCTGGAATTGAGGAACGTTTTTGATGTAGTCAAAAAGGAAAAACAGCTTTGTTCTTAGATCAGAGGAGGTTGTGGGGTATTTAAAATCATGATGGGCATAAAGAGTGTAATCATAATTTTCCTTTTGGTGGTATGGTCAAACATTGGGGACACAGAATATAGGGGAGTAACAAGATCTAAAAATGACGTAAGAGGAAACTTTTAACGCAGTGAGAGTGTAGGGTCTAGAATGCAGTGTGTACTACTGGAGGCTGATGCAGTGTTCGAAAGGGAGCTGGAAGGATATAATTTACAGAACTACAGTATGTGGAAGGGCAGTGTCTAGCTGGACAGCTCTTATATGGAACTCTTATGGACTCAAGGGAGCCAAACTGCCTTCCTTTCATCCTGTAACGTGTAATTCTGTGAAATCCATGATATGTGAAATTACTTGTCATTTTCCTCACATAATTCCTTTCCTTTTCCCTCTTTTCTGTCATTGCACAATGTGGAATATTAGAGGAAATCAAATATATTTGAACAAAAAAATCTCATCATGGCTGTAAATTAATTCTTCCCTTTATCTCCTCATGAAGAGACCGTCGCTTTAATGAATAGAAAATCATGAGGGGCATTATAATGTTCTTAATGTTGTACAACTCTGTGCCAAGAGTGCTATTTAGTAAAACTTTCTTCCAAGTTACCAGATAATTTTCAGAATAATTGACTGTACACTTCTGTTAGCACCCTTACACAGCTTATCTTCACGATTGCTTGACTGGAAAGAGCAAAAACAGTGATTCCTATTCTTTGTCACATAGAGATGCTTGAACCAAGATGTCCTGACGAAGGGTCTCGGCCTGAAACGTCGACTGCACCTCTTCCTACAGATGCTGCTTGGCCTGCTGCGTTCACCAGCAACTTTGATGTGTGTTGCTTGAATTTCCAGCATCTGCAGAATTCCTGTTGTTTGGTTCTAAACTGGTCATTATGCATCTCTTCTAGTTTTCATTTCCATTGACTTCACTCAAAGTCAAAATTTAATTTCACCCTGCATTTTAAGTTACAATTTGCATTTCTTTACAGTGCAATAAACTGTCAAACATATAACCTCCTCAAGAGCATCATTCAAGCAACACCTCTGCAGCGCATAGCTTATACCCAAGCTAAACTCATACATTATCTATTTCCAATTCTCTCAAAGTCAGCTATGTGGACGCATGACACTGATAAAGAATTGCCTAAAAATTGAATATCAGCATGCTGGTTGCCTTGGTGGCAAAGGCAATAATTTGTCAATAACCTAAACAATATTAGTGATAAGTTTATACCATAACATGACAGCGATGTATATCAAGGTCAACGTGACACAACTTATTGAATGTAATTCATTGCAGGATTATTCATTGATCTAAGTCATCTTGCCATAGATTGATATTCATGCCTGGTACCCAGAGAGAGGAAGAGAAAAAAAGAATTAAATAACGTCACTAGTAAGGCAGGGAATAAATGCCTTGCTCGTGCTTTTAGAAAGGATTAAGGATTAAAATAACTGAACTACATGGAGATGGGAAATGAAAGCTCACAAGCACTATTTTTCATTCATTTGCCTGTTATGCACTGGCATTTAAGGCAGCAATGAAGGTTCTCCCCATCTCTGTCTCTCTGTACCGATGCACACAGATATAGAAGAATTCTTCATTGCTGTTTCCACAGCAATTATTTTAACCACTCAGGGTTGTTAGCCCTGAGCTGAAACCCTGAAATTGGAGGACTGGTGGACTACTCTTAGTTTGGCCTTTACTCTTTGACCTGTTTGACATGGGTGACCCTGCCAGGAGTCAAAGCACAATGCCCTGACTCTAGCTAACATAGCACTCCAAGTTACTGAGGGACGCAATCTTCTAAATCCTACGACAAGGTTGTGGTCTTCTTGAAGGACCATCAATACACGTAGGTTTTAAACCCTAAGATTATAAAAGTAGCAGGATCTTTTTTTTCAACAATGCTTAGTGACCATGTTATCTCTCGCTCCAAAGCAGAAGAAGGAGGCTCTCTACATGTTTTGAGTAGACTGAAAATTGTATCAGGAGCTTAATAACTAATTTTTATCTTCAGTTGGCATGATTATGTTAATTTGGGATAAGTAAGCAATCAGAGCAACCAAGAGGGAAAATGAACAAAGCCTCGGAACAAGTGGGCTTACTTCCATGTCCACAAGTGGTCTTCACCATTAAGTACTGTGCCTATTGTTATATTCAGCATTAGATGGTCTTTATTGTCACCATAGGCGTAGCATGTCTTTAAGTGTGGTTGAATTTTCTCACCCTCCATCTTCATTGAAATGGTTCCAAGGATGCGCATCTTGTGGGTTGGCTGAAAGAAAATAATCTGGTCCTACAAATAAATATGTATACACATTCCTCCAGCTCAGCAACTGTTCTTGAACCTGACAGAAATAATCAACTTGCGAAGATAAATATGAAAGATCATGACTAATACTATGCCCTGATGTGGCACAGTACACATGACAAACCTATTGCATCAGTGAAAGAGAAAATGAATACTAAGGGTGGGGGCAGGGGTTTCTTTGTCCAGGATTGTGGTAAGTTTTTTTTGAGCATATTATAGGTCCACCTACCTCAGAAATTGAGTGCTTTACTTGTGCCTGACTGACCATGGTCAGACACTTGGAAGTGAAGAGTGGAGTCACTCTGATAGAAGGCATTTTAATGTTAACTAATCTGGACAAGTGAATTTTTGAAATATTATGCTTATCAGTTGATAATTAAGGTTAGAATAATATCAGTGTTACAAACAACTACATAAATGATCAAAAGGTTCCGGACACTTTTATGGAATGAAGCTCAGGCCCAGCTAATCATTAAAAATTTAAGACCAATTAGCCAAACAGGTTGTTTATGCATATTTCATGTTAAATTATTTCTTGCAATGGAATAATGAACAGGAATTCAAATACAATTAATTTCCACTTTGGAATGTACTGCCAAATCTGTCCCCTGATAGATGGCGCTGAAATGAGATTCTGGAGAGCAGAATCCTCTGTATTTGGCAACTATGCCTACTCTCCATCTGTTTGGTAAATCTCAAGCCATGCACAGACGTTGTAACAGAAGTACCTCAGAGCAAGTGTGGTCCAAACTTGGAAGTATCAGTCCTTGCACCTGCAAGCATGAGCTTATTTAAATTCTAATACCGTTCAACTGAATAGGACACTTGAACACAGCTGTACAAACGAGTAAGTTGAGCTGCTGTGCTCTTGAAAGAAGCAGAGATCTAGTATATAAACATGGTATCCAATGCTATGTTCTGTGTAGTAAGCTACAAATAAGAAAGAGCGCTTGAAATCTGAGACTTAATTGAGAAAAACACTTAGCTTAAGAGAATTATTAATTTGGGATCAAAGTGAGTAAAGGACAGAGGATATGGAATTTCAAAACAACAACTCCACACTGTAATAATTAACCAAATGAAGTAAGACATTAGGATCAGATACTATGATCATGTTATGATAAAGTGTACTAGATTAGGTAAATTAAAAATGCTAGCGATATAATGTCAATAGAAAGATGGCATACTTAAAAACAACTGCACACCTTCGAATGACCCTGCTTGGTATAAAGGATACAAAGAGCAAATTTAAATTACAAATTGTCAATGTGTACTTATAGAATCTCTGACAGTTGCAAATATAAATAGGATAATTGCAATAGGATAATTGCAAATCCTAGATTAAGAGAGAAATTGGGGTGATGAAAAAGGATTCAAGTCCGCCACTAAAATCATCAGTTTCTCAATTAAGTCCAGATATCTGCATGCAGGGGAAGACTCCAATGCCTTTTCTTAGTTTATAGAATTATTTGTTTGATGTGGCAGAAGTTATTGAATTTGAGGCTAAAATGGTAACTTAGACATTGCAGGGAGTTTAACCAGATTGTGATCCATGTGAAAAAAGAAAGGCCACAATCATAATCTGTAAATTAAATTGAGAAACTAAAGTAGTGGTGTTATGGTGAATCTTCCACTGACTGTGATAATAAATGCGATCTCGAAATGCCTATTGTGTCTTTCAAAGTTTAGCACATCACTAGGGAAGTTACTTAACATTATAATTACTATTTAGGCTGATCGAAGTTGAGTGGAGGTGGATTTTGAACTATGCTTAAAATTAATGTTTGAACACAGCCCACTATTTACAAATTAGTTTTCAGAGTGAAGCACGAACATGTGTTTCTAAGCTAAGAGCTGACATGTCACTGTATGTGACGATTAGATGAGTATGCATATGATAATCCACCTTACTGACAGATGGAAAAACAAACCTTTATGATACACCAAGAACAAATGACTAGATTTAGGAATGGAAGGTAACCGCAGGAGTCTACTTCCATACACAGGTTTTCAGTGTTAAAAGTAACTTCATGACATCAATGAGAAGACAATATACACTGATGTGTGTATTACAGTACTCCAGTCTATTCTAGCACCTCACTGCAACTTCTCACAAGCCTTTCTGCCAATATATTTCTGCAAATCCTCATCTATCACTTATTTTTAAGTGAAGTTATTTGTTGACAAATAAACATTTCCATCCATAGATTTTTCTTTGTATCATATTGCTCAATGCTCAGTAATAAGCTTTTTCTTATCCTCAGCCCAGGAGGGCACAGAATACATGGAGAATGCAGGGAGCAAAGATGGCATTCCAGTCAACTGGCTAACCATATCTGTAGTGGAAAGGGTGCACAGATATCTGGAATATTGGATTGCATGACTGATATTGGGGAGATGCGCAATGTCAAGGCTGATTGGTGAGTGAAGTAAATATTGTTCACACACACAGAAGGGAGCAGACTTCACAGACTTCACAGGATGTTGGACAAGAACATTTCAAGAGGTAGAACAAAGATCTATAGAGCTTGTCTCTGCCTCCTCTGCTGAAGCTAGAGGAAATGGATACAAAGAAAAAGTGTAAAGATTTAAGGCTGCATGAAGGCATGTATGTTTTGCAAATGTTAGAATATTTCAGCCATAATTTTGATCTAAGTGAATATTATCGTGTTGAACCACTTTCACGTGCCTCAGATTTTTAGTTAGCATTTCGAAAATGGTTCACTTGTGTTGAATGGTAAGGCATAAGATGGCATTGTAGGACTGAAAGTTTGCAGAAAGGCCCATGTGGCTGTTTCTAGTATCGTGTTTTATGATGGAAGGATGGGGGAAGTGAGTTTTGTAAATAGGAGTCAGCTAAAAGCTCTTAAAGCTCTTTCTCAATATGCTGATGGCTTGTTCTCTGGCACATTTAGATGCCATAGGTTTTTTGTTGCACCACTCACAGGCTTCACCAATGTCATCAATCATGTTTTAAAGTTAACTCCCTTTTCATAAAGCAAGGAGTTGGGAAGTTTATTTGGAGGTGCAAAGATGTCAGAGGGTGTGGAGCTTTGCGAGAACAAAGCATCAGTGGCAGTTGTCCAGGAACTCTGCACATCCTTCCAAGGAAAACTTTCCATGCTTGCCCACGCATTGCAGATGGAGTGCAAACACTGGTACTTAGCAAACGCTTCTTCCACATCAAGGCTGGATGCTTTGATTGACACAGGAACACAAGTAGTGATTTCCCTCAAGCTAGAGAGCAAACACAGTCTCCAGAGAATTCTGACTGATCTCACTGGAAGCCAAACTGAGATGATGTTTATCCTGGCAAAATCCCTTCCTCCATCCATCTCCTTCACTTGCATGCCGTCAGCTGTGAGATCCTTAAACCCTTCCACCATAACCCCAGACTAACTCTGAGACAAAGTTGATGGTGGGCAAATTTTCGAAGCCACTGGGATAACATAGTCAGCTACTTGGCTCATGGCTGTGGGTTCATTTCCTGCAGACTGCTGCCAACACAGTACCTTAGCTTCCTGGTGCACCAGTGCCCAGACATGTTCAGAAGCTTTTCATCCAGCGATATATTTTCTCTTGTGAATATGGTTTCCTGCAGGTTGTAACACTCCGCTAATGTCCCACCATTCTGTGGAACTGAGTGTTATGAGGAGCTATAAACTGCTACAGTATCAGACCTTCCTGCCACTGCAGATCCTGCTGATGTTAATCCTAGTACTAAGCTCAGCTCCACAGCAAGAAAGCTGAAGCAATACCTGTGCAAATATGACACTAGATCTGTTGAGAAGATCAAATGAAGTATCCTCCAAAGTTTACAAATTGAACAATTTAAAACTGAGCCAGACTGTGAAGTTACAACTTATGTCTTTAAAAACAGTTTACAGGACACATCTGTGAGACTATTTCATCTGCCAGCAGATCCCTCTTTCTGTTCTTTAGCCTCTTGCTTTGCTGCTGCTATTCCTACATTGGTGCATCCTGGCAAAAAAAAAGGGGAATTCCATGAATTCATTATCCATTTAACATTATTTCTTGACTAAAGCATCTCAATTTCATCTCCATGTTTAATCTGTCCATCCACTCAAATTGATCTCTGAGTGCATTCTTTTTGTTCTTGTACTACAAAATTGTTTCATTTCTTGTTTTACTATAAACATGCATTTTTGAACATTTTCCCTCTCATAAACACAAAAGGTGCTGTATATGCTGAACATCTAGAGTAACACACACAAAATGCTGGAGGAAATCAGCAGTTCAGGCAGCATATATGGAAATAAATAAACAGTCAACATTTCAGCCTGAGACCTTTCCTCTCATTCTTTTTATCATAATATTTAAAGTACTGAATTTGACCAACAAATTAGAATTGTTTTCATTAAACAGAACTCTCTGTTTCCAGAACTTTTAATCTCTCATCCACTCCCATATCATGCACTCACAAAACTTAAAGTTCAGTGCTTGGAATGAACACTGAATGATTCAATCATTGCCAATATTACAGAAGTATTTTATCAGACATTTCCTGGATTCTATTCTTTTGCATCAATCAACTGCACTCTGTTGATTTTGTTCCATTCGCCATAAATAATGCCTCTGATCTATTTTAATTTTGGTCCTAGCGACATGTGGGAAAGTATTTTGTAATGTTTTTTTTACTGCATTCAGGGGACAATAGAAACTTACATTGTTGTGTCAATGGTAGAATAGCAAGTTTGAATTGTGACTGCAGATGGCTAGAGACTCGTCACTCAAAACAGTTTAGTACTGGCTGTTTTTGGTCAAGGATTGTCCACATTCTTTCTTCTATGCTGTGGGTTTCAATGATTTTATGTTTGAAATCCTCATCACTATCCTTCTTCATCATTCCACATCACAAACCCTAAACTCCATAAGGTAATTCTTAATCATCCATATGAGAGTAAGTTGGCTGATGGTGGGTTGGATTGGAAGGGATGTTATTTTATTGTTGGGACATCTCCACCCTCGGGATGTTCTCCTTGATATTATATACTAGCTAAGTGGTGTGTGGAAGACACTACTCCCAAGATAACTGGAGACTAGGGTCCTGAGAGGCAACTTCTTCACATGGAGGGTAGTGAGTATATGGAAGGAACTGCCAAAGAAAGTAGTGGGGGCAGGTACAAATATACCGTTTAGAAGATATTTAGGTAGGTACATTGATAGGAAATGTTTGCAGTGATATGGGCCAAATATATCAGATGAGACTAGCTCAGCAAGGCTACTTGTTTGGCAAAGATGCGTTGAACCAAAGAGCTTGTTTCCATGCTGTATAACTCCATGATTCTATGTCTCTGTTGTTACTAACTTTTGGGTTCCATTGGGTTCTGCTGGACTCCAGCTGGAGCTATAGCAAAACACCGATGAGACTGCAAAGAAATGTTGTGGTTTGTATTTTTAATAAAGATGTCCATTAGAGATTGCTATTTACACGGCCTTCTTAACAACCAATTTCATCAGGGCCAATAACTTATTGTGACCTTGAAAACTTGCAAATTCTGTATGTAACATTTTTTCTGTGATCTGACATATTTTTCCTATTTTCGCATTAAGAATGTTATTTGAGATTTATAATCCTACTCTCCATTTGGACATATAAATGTCTATCACTTTCTCATTTATTAAATGCAGTAAAGCACCGTTTCTTTGGCTTGGTCTTTTCTCTATCAGGATTTCTGCAATTTTCTGCAAACATCCCCAGTGTAGAAAACAGATATTTTCCAGCACTGAAGAATCTTTGAAAGAAGAAATGATTAACTCCTACCCTATGCTCGTTTCCCCTAGTTTTATTATTTTTGTCTTTTCAAATATGTATCCAATTTTCTCTTTAATTGGATAAATATTGGACCTGCTTCCATCATCTTTCAAGCTGTACATTACAAATTAACTTGTTACATCTAAAAATTCTTCTCAAAGTCCATCTGGTTCTTTTGGCTGTCAGGTTGGACCGTAAGCCTATAAGATATATGAGCAGATTTAGGCCATTCAGCCCATCAAATCTGCTCCACTATTCCATCATGGCTGAATCATTATACCTCTCAACCCCATTCTCCGGCCTTCTCCCCATAACCTTTGACGCCCTTACTAATCGAGAACCTATCAACCTCTGCTTTAAATATATGCAGTGACTTGGCCTCCACAGCCGACTGAGGCAATGAATTGTACGGATTCGCCACCTTCTGGCTAAAGAATTTCCTGCTCATCTCTGTTATATATTCTGAGGCTGTGCCCTCTGGTCCCAAGCTGCCACACTCTAGGAAACATCCTGTCCATGTCTACTCCATCTAGACCAGGGGTTTCCTACTTTTTTAATGCCATGAACCAATACCATTAAGCAAGGGGTCCATAGACCCAGGTTGGGAACCCCTAATCTAGACCATTCAATATTCGATAGCTTACAATGAGATCCTCCCTCATTCTTCTAAACCCAGTGAGTACAGACCCAGAGCCATCAAATGCTCCTTTATATCATAACTATATCTTAGTCTATCATGTCTGGAAGCACCCTTGTATATGTCTTCTACACCTTTTCCCTGGTTTTGATGATCTTCCTGAAGGATTGGTGCTAGAATTGTTTATTATATTCCAGCAGGAGCTAAGTAAAAATTTATAAATATCTTTTCCAACTTCCTTGTAATCCTGAAACTGGTAATGCTAATGGATAATTCCAGTTTTGATACCCAAGGTGGTATTCCTATAATGCGTGACAAAGATCAGACTAGATCAGCCAAATTGGAAGACCCAACATCAACACATACACGAAGGCATGGCCTTTGTTTTATCGACAATATATTTGGAAGATCAACAGTTCAAATAAGCATTCATTCCTGTTTTCGCTCGGTATCTATTAAAATTGATTAGCTAAGAGGAATTTTTATGGAGTTTTAGAAACCTGACAGCTGAAGAGAGTTGGGAACACATGCTTATGGCAGGTAAATGCACTTTACAGCCCTGTTGGTAGACCAAGAGGAGGAAGAGGAATACCTCTGTGACACATTAAGCAAATCTGCCACAACCAGCCATCACCCTGACTGTGAAACCTGTTACAATTAACAATCCTAAATTGTGACTTCTACGAATGGTTTTCTCATTCCCAGCAGACAAGTGGGAACCAGAACTGAAAATAAAAATGAAGAGTTCTTACATTGAATTCAGGAGAACATCTACATTTTGAATGTGACTTGAAAGCATACATTCATTGGTCACTTTATTAGGTACAGGAGGGGAACCAAATGTGGTCTTATGTTGCTGTAGCCCATCAACTTCAAGGCTGAATGTGTTGTGCATTCAGGGATGTTCTTCTGCACGGCTATCTGTGATACTGTTGCCTTCCTGTCAGCTTGAACTAGCATAGCCATTCTCCTCTGATGTCTCTCATTAGCAAGGCATTTTTACCCACAGAACTGCCACTCACTGGATGGTTTCTGCTTCTCACACCATTTTCTGTAAACTCACGAGACTATTGTGCATGAAAATCCCAGGAGAGCAGCAATTTCTGAGATAATCAAACTACCCTGTCTGGCACCAGCAATCACTCCACAGTCAAAGTCACTTAGATGAAATAGGTACAGAGGAGATGTCAGGGGTAAGTTATTTTTTAGGCAGAGAGTGGTGAGTGCCCGGAATGGGCTGCCGGCGATGGTGGTGGAGGCGGATACGATAGGGTCTTTTAAGAAACTCCTGGTTAGGTACTTGGAGCTTAGAAAAATAGAGGGGTATGGCTAACCCTAGGTAATTTCTGAAGTAAGTACATGTTCAGCACAGCATTGTGGGCCGAAGGGCCTGTATTATGCTGTAGTTGTTCTATGTTTCTAGATCACATTGCTTCCCCATTTTGATATTTGGTCTGAACACAACTGATCCTCTTGAGCTTGCCTCCATGTTTTTTATGCATTGAGTTCTGCCACAGGAAATTAGAAATGTGTGCAATAAAGGAACAGCAGTTATAATGGGTGACTTCAATCTACATGTAGATTGGGTGAACCAAATTGGTAAAGGTGCTGAGGAAGAGGATTTCTTGGAATGTATGTGGGATGGTTTTTTGAACCAACATGTCGAGGAACCAACTAGAGAGCAGGCTATTCTGGACTGGGTTTTGAGCAATGAGGAAGGGTTAATTAGCAATCCTGTCGTGAGAGGCCCCTTGGGTAAGAGTGACCATAGTATGGTGGAATTCTTCATTAAGATGGAGAGTGACATAGTTAATTCAGAAACAAAGGTTCTGAACTTAAAGAGGGGTAACTTTGAAGGTATGAGATGTGAATTAGCTAAGATAGACTGGCAAATGACACTTAAAGGATTGACGGTGGATATGCAATGGCAAGCATTTAAAGGTTGCATGGATAAACTACAACAATTGTTCATCCCAGTTTGGCAAAAGAATAAATCAAGGAAGGTAGTGCACCCGTGGCTGACAAGAGAAATTAGGGATAGTATCAATTCCAAAGAAGAAGCATACAAATTACCCAGAGAAAGTGGCTCACCTGAGGACTGGGAGAAATTCAGAGTTCAGCAGAGGAGGACAAAGGGCTTAATTGGGAAGGGGAAAAAAGATTATGAGAGAAAACTGGCAGGGAACATAAAAACTGACTGTAAAAGCTCTTATAGATATGTAAAAAGGAAAAGACTGGTAAAGACAAATGTAGGTCCCCTACAGACAGAAACAGGTGATTTGATTATGGAGAGCAAAGACATGGCAGACCAATTGAATAATTACTTTGGTTTTGTCTTCACTAAGGAGGACATAAATAATCTTCCAGAAATAGTAGGGGACAGAGGGTCCAGTGAGATGGAGGAACTGAGCGAAATACTTGTTAGTAGGGAAGTGGTGTTAGGTAAATTGAAGGGTAAGGTATTGGGGGTAAGGTATTGATGTGGATGGAGAATTGGCTAGCAGACGGGAAGCAAAGAGTGGGAATAAACGGGACCTTTTCAGAATGGCAGGCGGTGACTAGTGGGGTACCGCAAGGCTCAGTGCTGGGACCCCAGTTGTTTACAATATATATTAATGACTTGGATGAGGGAATTAAATGCAGCATCTCCAAGTTTGCGGATGACACGAAGCTGGGTGGCAGTGTTAGCTGTGAGGAGGATGCTAAGAGGATGCAGAGTGACTTGGATAGGTTGGGTGAGTGGGCAAATTCATGGCAGATGCAATTTAATGTGGATAAATGTGAGGTTATCCACTTTGGTGGCAAAAATAGGAAAACAGATTATTATCTGAATGGTGGCCGATTAGGAAAAGGGTACGTGCAACGAGACCTGGGTGTCATTATACACCAGTCATTGAAAGTGGGCATGCAGGTACAGCAGGCGGTGAAAAAGGCGAATGGTATGCTGGCATTTATAGTGAGAGGATTCGAGTACAGGAGCAGGGAGGTACTACTGCAGTTATACAAGGCCTTGGTGAGACCACACCTGGAGTATTGTGAGCAGTTTTGGTCCCCTAATCTGAGGAAAGACATCCTTGTCATAGAGGGAGTACAAAGAAAGTTCACCAGATTGATTCCTGGGATGGCAGGACTTTCATATGAAGAAAGACTGGATCAACTAGGCTTGTACTCGTTGGAATTTAGAAGATTGAGGGGGGATCTGATTGAAACGTATAAAATCCTAAAGGGATTGGACAGGCTAGATGCAGGAAGATTGTTCCCGATGTTGGGGAAGTCTAGAACAAGGGGTCACAGTTTGAGGATAAAGGGGAAGCCTTTTAGGACTGAGACTAGGAAAAACTTCTTCACACAGAGAGTGGTGAATCTGTGGAATTCTCTGCCACAGGAAACAGTTGAGGCCAGTTCATTGGCTATATTTAAGAGGGAGTTAGATATGGCCCTTGTGGCTACGGGGATCAGGGGGTATGGAGGGAAGGCTGGGGCGGTGTTCTGAGTTGGATGATCAGCCACGATCATAATAAATGGTGGTGCAGGCTCGAAGGGCCGAATGGCCTACTCCTGCACCTATTTTCTATGTTTCTATGATTGGCTGATTAGTTATTGGCATTAACAAGCAGGTGCACCTAATATATCTAATAAACTGGGTGTATTTCCCAACACATTCGCCCCCACTCCTTGCTCAGTCTTAATGACATCCTTCCAGAACTGAATTCAGTATTCTCGCGTGGTCTCACCAACATCTCATGCAGCTGTAACATGACATCCCAACGCCTGTACTCAGTGCCCCATGCCTTCTTCACCACACTGTCGACCCATGTTTCTACTTTCAGGGAAGTATGTGCTTGTATCCCCAGGTCTCTCTTTTCTCAACACTCCTCAGGGCTGTGTTATTCACTCTGTATGTTCTGTCCTGGTTAACTTCCCAAAATGCATCACTTCATGCTTGCCTGAGTTAAATTCCATCTTCCATTCCTTGGCCCCTTTCCAAATTGATCTGAATCCCATTGTAACTTTAGACCACTTCATTTACTCTTCACCACATCACCAATTTTGGTGTTATTTGCAGATTTACTAATCATGATACCTATGTAAAATTCTTATCCAAGTCATTAAAACATGACAATAACAATGGAATCAGCACCAATCTCTAAGACATATACTGTTCACAGGCCGCCAATCTGAAAATAAAATTTACTAAGAAACTCTGACTCTTTTCACCAGACAAATTTTATGTCCAATTGGCTAGCTCATCCTCGATCTTATTTGCTTACCATGCAGAAGTTTTTATTCAGGTGTCTCTCACGGACTGGCTTGTAATGGCAAATGTAAAAGAGATTATGGAAAAGATTAAAATTATAACAACTGTCAAACTTTTCAAGTGTGTGTCCTGATCAATAGTTACCAAAGGAAATAATACCTGATTTCAGTCTCTGTACAAATAAGTGACAGATCATTTTAATAGTCTCAGCTTATTGTCTGATGTGGCAGGCACACGGGTATAAACAACAACACAGAATAAAGAATACATTAATTATCCAAGATAGTAAAGAGACTGCAAAAATAAGACTTCAGTTCAACAAAAAAGACATAACCAGTGACAAGTTCACAATGGTGCAAGAGGTAAGCCTTGACGTTCTATTGCTGAGGTAGGGCTAGGGTTGTGAAGGTTGGTTCACAAACCAGATGGTCTAAGAAAGTAGTTGCTTCTGAACCTGATGGTGTGGGATTTTAGACTTCCCAAATTGCACAAGATAATCCTGGAAGCACAGGCATGGTTGAACTCTTTGTAGTGGAGTTTTCGATTAACCATCTTCTATCAACCATCTATTTACTTCAAAGTGAACCACTGAAATAGAGTTTATTAGTTTCCTTCAGCTGTTCTAGACATCTTCAGCTAGCTCTTCTGTCACATAGCTGACCATTCTTCTGCTGATAGTTACTGTGACATACCCAATGAGTTACTGATCTTAATGTCTGTGTGTTGATTCCGAAAGATTATATTAACTGTGGTCTCCCTCCCTCCTCATGTGGAGAAAGAAGCTCTTGTAGGGTTGAAGGAGTGAGGAGGAAGAAAAAAACTGAGACCATTCTAAATGCTGCAGGCCTTTTCCATGTTTGGGACCATGCTTTGTTCTGGTAAGTTGGTCTTTCATCTTCTTGATGATACTTTCCATTCTAATCAACTTTGCTAGTGTAATTTCTGCCTGCTAACTTGTATGGGTCAATTGCCTCATTTCCTGCTTCTTTGGGTGCTGACCATTATTTATTGCAGCTGTGTGACTATTGAACCCCTTAACATGCTCCGGTGATAAGTTAAGAATGTTGCTTAATGGCATTTGCACTGAACCTGCAGAGGCAGTTAAGTAAAGGTACTTATTGCAACATAATTGCCTAAAGTGGTTGAATGCTTACAGTGAGGATACCATCCCCACAACCCTTATATCAATAATTATCAGGGTCTGTGAAATGTTTCCCTTAATGAAGACATTGCTACGCCTTTGCATAAATCAAAATAGGAAACAGATGTGTGTCCATTAAGGTCATATGAGTGATGACAGAACTCTCCTGCCCTTGCATTCAGACCATTAGCTTGGGAGCAGTTGTTTCCTGATTTAATTGGCAGATCAATATGAAAGTCATGCAATAGTAAGAGGCTCTGCTTTTCATTGGAATGTTCTTAATTTAGAGTTTACATTAATCTCAATTTAGCTGGACTTTGCTAAATTAATTCATTTGTTATAACCACTGGATGTAGTAAAATTTGACAGTATTCTTAAATATATATTAAAAAAAACTGTTTTAGAAAGTTAATGAAAAACAGGATTAGTAGCATGAGACCTTTCACTCACCCCAAATTCCAAATAAAGTCCTTCCCTCCCAAAACTACCAACAAAACATTATTCAAACATTCTGCATGATTTCTATTTCCTCTTTCAAGCTTTGCAAATAACAAACTGTAAGTCCGGGGTCTCAGTGTCAATTTTATCTTCTAATTGGAAAAGGGGTAAAAGTCTGACACGAATGCAAATCTTTTCCTCTGTGCCTTTGATGAATCAACATTATCAGTGTCTTTATTTCTGGAACCGATGCATGGAGGACAAATTAATGCTGCCAGTTGGTGGCAATGGAGAACAGGTAGTGAGCACCAAACTTCATTCCATATCTGACCTTAAAAAGCTATAATGTTCTCCCAGTTCCCAAACGATCTCACTCTCAGAACACTAAAGGAGTAATCTCTTTAATCATCATCTTCAGGTTTTCCTCCTGCTGCACATGTGTGGGTTTTGTATCAAAATATTATAAAAGTGGATACTTGTACATTGCACTGATACAGAAAAACTGCCATTGACTTTTTCCACATTGAGTTAAGTTACACTACAATCAAGGAATTACACAAATACTTAACTACTGGACTCCATCCAGTAAAAATTGCTTTCAAGCCACTTGAGTGATGGCAAATCTGAGTTAGTGCTTCTCATGATAGTAATGTTTACTTTGTACATTTTTTATGTCATTCACCTGCTCCCTAATCATTTTCCTGTGTTTTCTTAACATTGGACTCTGATAAACCTGTGATTTTCTGCCCAACTCATCTGATGTGTTTTATTTGATGTAATTTATTGGCTGGCCATTTTTATGAACTTTTTTCATCTCCATTCCTGCTTCCACTAATGAGCATTTTTACTAAGTTCAAGACTCATTTCTCAAACATATTTACCCAGCATTCAAAATCTTGTTATTTTTAAAAATATATTTAAGGATTTAGTATTTCTAGTCCTACTTTAATGCTTTATTTTCTTCTGGCTTTCTCCCAAACAGTATTAGTCAGGATCAGTGACTATTGACAATAGGGGCAATTCCTGCATTACAGGGGTTGTTGTTGTAGAGTGCCATCGAGTCGCTATTGACTTATGGTGACCTGATGGATAGTGTAGTTGTCCATAGAGTTTTCGTGACAAGATACGGAAGTAGATTGCCAGGCCTTTCTTCCACTGGGTACCTTATCAGAAAAATGCTCATATGACAATTAGATTCAATTAGATTCATTAGATTCAGATTCAACCAGTACAACTCTGGACTGGATGAAGGCAATGCTGACTGTTGCATCCTGAGCAACGTGCCTTGTATCATTACACATTTTAAGTATGGGCTATATACAGTATTTTGGCAAAGGATCCATAATATGGTTGAGACATGGTGACATGAATACACCCTTTTCTCGTCTGCATGATGCCCCACACGGAGATCATTTGTCACCTACTCCCTTACCTGTACTTTTAGCTTCTTGACCCCTGATGGTCCACAGACGCCATCTTCAAACCACTGAAGCTTTATCCTGCTCTGCCTAAATGCTGCTTGTCCCAACAGCTCTAGTTACTTTGTGTTATCCTGTTAGCCGTTTCTTTGAATACAAGTTCCTTAACTTCATCCACAGATCCAATCTCTCTATAAAGGAGATTTCCTTGTGTCTCCTTGATTCTTTTTCCAATCTCCTTTATTCTATTCCTACTTTTTAATCTTTTCACCTATAGGAATAGTTTCCTTCTTCCTACCCAACCTAAAAACCTCATTATTTTAAATCCTTTTGTCAACTACATCTTAACCTGCTTTTTAACAAGTTTAGTGCATTAAGGAACTCTCCCAAAATCTGTTTCTGTTTCTGCTTTTAAGCATTTCTTTTCATCTAAGCCTTTAATCAATCTCCCTCACAAAACTCTCTCACAAAGACCTGCCTTCCATTCTAATCTCCTATGAAGGACTATCTGCACTTCTGAAGCCGATTTATGTTTTTCATCATGTACAGCTTGTTAAATTACCAATATTCTCTGAATAGGACCAGTAAATGAATTTTGTGCACAATTCAGGCATAAATGCAGGACAATTCAAACTACTAAAGACAGAATAAGGAGTTAGTTAATGTGTGGAAGGAGTCCCTTTGGCTCAAAAGCTTCATCTAGCTCCTCATAAGAACAATCTAGTTGGTCCTTCTCCCTTGTTCTCACAACAACAATCTGCAAATTCTTTCCTCTTAGATGTTTATACAATTCCCTTTTGCATGCTATTGCATGATCCATTACCCATTTCTCTAATAAATCCCTCACAAGCTGTTATAAGGAATGAAGGCCAATTTTTCCAGTCCATCCACATAATTGAAGTACCTCATGCCTGGACCTACTGCACTCTCTCCACAATTCCCTAGCTGTGGCTGAACCACTGTTTTATGCTTCACAGTGCTTTCCTTCCTCTTGTGCTCTATGCCTCCATTTATGATCCTACATGACGTTTTAACTATTTTCTTAATACAGTGTGTCATTTTCAATAAAATATTGCCTCCATATTTCCCTGTTGTTGTACCTATGTTGTGACGGTGACTAAATCAGTGGAGGTTGGAAGCTGATGCAAGAAGTCTTTATTCACTAATGCACACAGACAATTTTTTGGAAATACTCTCACTAGAATCTCACTAGAATGCATGTTTATTAACCTCATCTTTTATTACATTTTCAGTGGCTATAATGACATCACATGTTGAGTCTAACAAACGGTTCCATTGAGAAATACAACGGAGCTTCCTGCAACTGAAGAGACACCTTTGAATGTTCAAACATCTTTGCTGGAACAAAATAATTCAAGTAGATGGTCTTAAGGTTTCCGTGGACAGAGGTCCCAGACACCCAAAATTAGTTTTGTGAGGGCTGAATCTTTGGATGGACAACTATCCCAATAATTGATAGATAGAGCAAATATGCACATAACCATGTTTGATGTGCTAATTAATAAAATGTGTCTTTTCTGGATGCTACCTCGATCTCAATCGCAATGATGCAAAATAACTTATCACAAGATATCTGATGCCTGGTTTGAAATAGGCCAATTAACATAGTTCCATTGCTTTACGTTTGTTTGGTACATATGAGAATGTTTCATAGCTGTATACATTGTCTCTTATCATTCTTCTGACCTATACATAACTCTTTACAGGTCTCAGCATCAAGTTTCATCTGCCACCTCTCTAACCATTTCATTAGCTTATTTGCATCACCTTCAAATCTAGTTATCCTTCTCACAGTTCACAATGACTCCAGGTGTTGTGTCATCTACAGTTATGAAATTGTACCCTTTCCAAATCATTATCATGTGATGAGTGAGGATAAGTCCAAAAGTTGGAGGGGCAATGATGGAAGCAGATACATTGGCAATATTGGAGAGACATATAGGCAGACTTATGAACCAGCAAAGGATGGAGAGATATAGACCACATGTAGGCAGATGGGATAAGTCTAATTTTGTGCCATGTTTGGCCCAGACATCATGGACCAAAGGACTTGTGCTTGTGCTGTACTGTTCTATGTTCTGTGTTCTTGTACCCACCACAGTGCTATCTACTCCGCTGTGTTCTTCGCACTAGTCCAAGACAAAACGTCTTACTACCACTATCTTCTGTCACTCAGACAATTTCCTGACCAAGCTGCAACAGCATCTTCTATTTCATAAGCCTGTTTTACAGCTCTTTATCAAGCTTCTTTGGAGCTCCATAAATATTAAGCAAGGCAGTTTGCCATCATTCTCTGTCCTATCAAAAAAAAAACCTCTCACAAGTTTGTCAAACAAATTAGCTGTAACCAAATTTATACTGGCTTTCTGCAATTAATCCACACTTTCCAATCAACTGTGACTTATATTGTTGATTATTGTTTCTGAAACTGAGGTTAATCTGGCTGGTCTGTTTGTCCCTATATTCCTGGTCTGTTTATCTCTATGGTCTTTCTTAGACATGATATAACATATTGTGGCAAGCATTTGTTCCATAATGACAGACGAGGAAGCTCTTTAACTCAACAACAGTTTATATTGTGATAAATACAAAACAGACTGGGCACCATGACCCAGAGGGAGAACCCATCCACTCTCACACAGACGGGGGAAGGTAACCATCCCACACTCCGGTTGCAGTTAGGGCAACGCACAAATACACAAGCAAATAACTGTATAACCCAAGCTAAAATGTAACAATAAATGAACTGGAACTTCCCACCATAGTCCCGCAAAAATATTTTAACACAGGAACAATAAACAGTAGGTAGAAAGGGGGAAGAGGTCCTGCGCAGTGAATATAGGGGGTTAGGGAAGAGGCTGGAGAGCAGGAACACCAAGGTAGTCATCTCTGGATTATTGTCAGCACCACATGCTAGTCAAGGTAGAAATAGTGTGATAGTACAGATGAATTGGTGGCAGAGGAAATGGTGCAGGGGGCAGGCTTTCAGATTTCTGGAACATTGGAATCTCTTTTAGGGAAGGTATGACCTGTGCAGAAAGGACGGTTTACACCAAAAGGGATCAGTATCCTTGCAGGCAGGTATGCTAGAGCTGTTGAAGAGTGTTCAAACTAATTTGGCAGGTGGGATGGGAACTGGAGTGATAGGCTAAGAATGGAGCAGTTGGTATACAAGTCAATGCATTGTGTAATGAGACTGTGAAGAAGGACAGGTGGATGATAGGGTAAAACTAAAGTCAGTCGGATGTGTTAAAGTGTAACATAGGGGCAAAATCAAAAAGGGTGAAGACTACAGGACTGAACCTGTCCTATTTGAATGCATGCAGTATATAGAATAAGGTAGATGACCTTGTAGTGCAGTTAGAGATTGGCAGGTATGATGCTGAGGGCGTCACTGAGTCGTGGCTAAAAGAAGTTCATAGCTTAATATCCAAGGATACACATTGTATTGAAAGGATAGGCAGGTAGGCGGGGGGGGGGGGGGGGGTAGTCTGTTGGTAAAAATGAAATCAAATCCTTTGAAAATGATGAAATAGGATTGGAAAATGTAGAATCCTTGTGGCTAGAATTAAGAAACCTCAAAGGTAAAAAGACCCTGATAGGTGGTATATACAGGCCTCTGAACTGTAGCCAGGATGTGGGATATAAATTACGACGGGAGATAGAAATTGCATGCAATAAGGGCAATGTTACAATAGTGATGAAGGATTTCAATAGGCGGGTAGATTGGGAATATCAAGTTGGTGCTGGATCCCAAGAGAGAGAATCTGTAGAATGGCTATGAGATGGCTTTTTAGAGCAGCTTGTGGTTGAACCCAGTAGGAGAAAGACAATTCTGGATTGGGTGTTATGTAATGAACCAGGTTAGATTACAGAGCCCTCACATGCCAGTGATCACAATATGATAGAATTCATCCTGCAGTGTGAGAGGGAGAAGATAAAGTCAGATGTATCAGTATTACAGTGGAGTTAAGGGAATTACAGAGGCATGAGAGAGGAGTTGGCTGAAGTTGATTGGAAGGGGACACTAGCAGGAATGATCGCAGAAGAATGGCTAGAGTTTCCATGTGCAATTCGGAAGGCGCAGGATAGATACGTCCTAAAGATGAAGAAGTATTTTGAAGGGAGGATGAGAAAACTCTGAGTGACAAGGAAAGTGAAAAACAGCTTAAAAGCAAAAGAGAGTGCATAAAAAATAGCAAAAATTAGTGGGAAGTTAGAGCATTGGGAAACTTTTAAAAAACAACGGAAGGCAACTAAAAAGCCACAAAGAGAGATATGATGAATTATGAATGTAAGCTAGCCAATAATATAAAATAGGATACTTTTTCAGATATATGAATAGTTACAAAGAGGTGAGAGTGAATATTAGACCTCTTGAAAATAAAAGTGGAGAGGTAATAATATGGAGAAAGAAATGTCAGAAAAACTTAATAAGTATTTTGTGCCCACCTTCACTGTGGAACAGATTAGCAGTATGCCAGAAATTCGAGAGTGTCGGGGGCAGAAGTGACTGTAGTTGCTATTACTTAGGAGAAGGTGTTTGGGAAAGTGAAAAGTCTGAAAGTAGATAAGTTACCTGGACTAGATGGATTACACCCCAGGGTTCTGAAAAATTAGCTGAAAAGTTTGTGAAGACATTAGTAGTGATCCTTCAAGAACCACTAGATTTTGAAATGCTTCTGGAGAACGGGAAATTGCAAATGTCATTCCACTCTTGAAGAAGGGAGGGAAGCAGAAGAAAGAATATAATGGGCTAGTTTGCCTGACGTTAGTGGTTGGAAAGAGGTTGGAGTCCATTATTAAGGATGAGGTTTTGAGGTACTTGAAGGCACATGACAAAGTTGCCCAAATTCAGCATGATTTCCTTAAGGGGAAATCTTGCCTAACTAATCTTTGAGGAGATAACAGTCAGGATGGACAAAGGGGAGTCAGTGAACATTGCTTACTTGGATTTTCAGAAGGCCTTTGACAAGGTGCTGCACATGCTGCTGCTTAACCAAATAAGAGCCCATGGTATTACAGGAAAGACTCTAGCATGATTAGATAATTGGCTGATTGGCAGGAGGTAAAGAGTGGGAAAAAAGGGGGCTTATTCCTGTTGGCTGCCAGAGACTAGTGGTGTTCTGCAGAGGTCAGAATTGAGACTGTTTCTTTTCATATTATATGTCAATGATTTGCATGACAGAATTGATAGCTCTGTGGCCAAATTTGTAGATGATATGAAACTAGGTGGAGGGGTAGGTAGTGTTGAGGAAACAGGTTTGAAGAATGAGAAAAGAAGCAGCAGATGGAATATAGTACAGGGAAGTGTATGGTCATGCACTTTGGTAGAAGGTACAAAGATTAGACTATTTCTTAAACAGGGAAAAAAATTCAAAAATCAGAGGTTCAAAAGGACTTCAGAGTCCTTGTGCAGTAACTTGCAGGTTCAGTTGGTGGAAAGGAAGGCAAATGTAATATTAGGATTCATTTCGAGAGGACTGTAATGTTGTAATAAGGCATTGGTCAGATTGCAGTTGGAATATTATGAGCAGTTTTAGGCCCCTTATCTGACGAAAGATGTGCTGGTATCAGAGAGGGTCCAGAAGAGGTTCACAAGAATAATTCCAGGAAAAAAAGGGTTAATATGTGAGGAGCATTTGATGGCTCTGGGCCTGTACTTGCTGGAGTTTAGAAAAATGCAGGCAGATCACATTGAAACTTATTGAATATTGAAAGGCCTAGACAGAGTAAATATGGAAAGGATGTTTCCTACTGTGGGTGAGTCTAGGACCAGGGGTTCAGCCGCAGAATAGAGGCAAGTCCATTTGGAACAGAGAAGGAATTTCTTTAGCCAGAGGGTGGTGAATCTGTAGAGCTCAAGTTATTGAGTATATTTAAAGTGGAGTTTGATAGGTGCTTGATTAGTCAGGGCATCAAAGGTTATGGGGAGAAGACAGGAGTATGGGGTTGAGGGGGATAATAAGTCAGTCATGATGGAACGGAAGAGCAGACTCAATGGACTGAATAGTCTAATTCTGCTCCTATTCTTATGGTCTTATGGTCATTTTCCCTTGAGTAGGGGGAATCAGGGACTTGGCTAAGGATCAGAATCAGAATCAGGTTTATTATCACTGGCATGTGACGTGAAATTTGTTAACTTAGCAGAAGCAGTTCAATGTAATACATAATCTAGCAGAGAGAAAAAAAAACATAATAAATAAACAAGTAAATCAATTATGTATATTGAATAGATTTTAAAAAGCGTGCAAAAACAGAAATACTGTATATTTTTAAAAAGGTGAGGTAATGTCCAAAGCTTCAATGTCCATGTAGGAATCGGATGGCAGAGGGGAAGAAGTATGGTAAGTGGCAATGTGTGGTTGTGGGCAGATTGCTAGGAGTTATGGCAAAGACCGGTCTCTGCCACCTGGACTGGTCCATCGGTTAGAAAGCTAAGGTTCCTTACTGTCTTCAGGGCAGAGCTGTTCAAACAAGTATGTGGTTTGGAAATTGCTTTTTCAAGGTCAGATTTCTAACACCACTACTTTAATAAACCTCAGCATTTAGTACATTGCTTTTCAGAGAGATTCAAATAGAAATGAGGAGATCTGTAGACTCTGGGCTGAGAAGGTCAGTGTTTGTGAGCCCTCTTCCCTCAGGGTCCCAAGCTAAAACTGGGCCCAAAGGGTGACTAACAGCTTTAGACATCAGCAAACTTCAGATCCCTACATGATGACTGGTTTCAACTGTGAAATTGGTAGATGACCTCAAAATCTCTGTGGTCAACAGGAACTTGGTTTAGAATCATCCTCCAGAATGTTCTGTAGCTAACAACAGATGTTTGGCAAAGAGAGTGAGTGACCCTTTTTATCCCACAGCTGCATGGAGAAAGCAAGTTCTGTCGGACCGACCACTAACACTTCAATGCTGGAGCAACATGACCTAACCTCTCCAGACGACGCTGCTATCAAGCATTAGATGACATTCTTGTTGTGCATTCTAAGAACAAAAGAGGTCATTTGTTCATCTGTGAATTGTGGTAGTAAATTTCCAGTTTAGATTCTGGTGTGATTTTGGTCTGATTTAAAAAAATAAAAGCTATCTCATTCCAGAATCTGAATCAGGTTTATTTTCACCGGCATGTGACGTGAAATTTGTTAACTGAGCAACAGCAGTTCAAAGCAATACATAATCTACAGAGAAGAAAAAATAATAATAATAAATAAAATAAAACATAATAAATAAACAAGTAAATCAATTATGTATATTAAATAGATTTTTTAAAATGTACAAAAACAGAACTACTGTATATTTAAAAAAAAAGTGAGGTAGTGTCCAAAGATTCAATGTCCATTTAGGAATCGGATGGTAGAGGGGAAGAAGCTGTTCCTGAATTGCTGAGTGTGTGCCTTCAGGCTTCTGTACCTCCTGCCTGATGGCAACAGTGAGAAAAGGGCATGCCCTGGGTGCTGGTGGTCCTTAATAATGGACGCTGCCTTTCTGAGACACCGCTCCCCAAAGATATCCTGGGTACTTTGTAGGCTAGTATCCAAGATGGAGCTGACTAGATTAACAACTTTCTACAGCTTCTTTCGTTCCTGTGCAGTAGCCCCTCCATACCAGACGGTGACGCAGCCTGTCAGAATGCTCTCCACGGTACAACTATAGACATTTTTGAGTGTATTTGTTGACATGACAAATCTCTTCAAACTCCTAATAAAGTATAGCCGCTGTCTTGCCTTCTTTATACCTATATTGATATGTTGGGACCAGGTTAGATCCTCGGAGATCTTGACACCCAGGAACTTGAAGCTGCTCACTCTCTCTACTTCTGATCCCTCTATGAGGATTGGTGTGTGTTCTTTCGTCTTACCCTTCCTGAAGTCCACAATCAGATCTTTCGTCTTACTAACGTTGAGTGCCAGGTTGTTGCTGGGGCACCATTTCACTAACTGGCATATCTCACTCCTGTACACCTTCTCGTCACCACCTGAGATTCTACCAACAACGGTTGTATTGTCAGCAAATTTATAGATCGTATTTGAGCTATGCCTAGCCACACAGTCATGTGTATACAGAGAGCAGAGCAGTGGGCTAAGCACATGCCCCTGAGGTGCGCCAGTGTTGATCGTCAGCAAGGAGGATATGTTATCATCAATCCACACAGATTGTGGTCTTCTGGTTAGGAAGTCGAGGATCCAATTGCAGAGGGAACAGAGGCCCAGATTCTGTAAGCAGTCAGGAAAAACAATAATTTTCCAAGATGTGCTAAAAAACCACTGCAATTGTAAAAGGCAGGCTTTTCACACGGAAAATGGTGGGTGTATGGAATGCTCTGCCAGGGGCAGTGGTAGAGGCAGATATATTAGAGGCATTTGGGAAAGTCTTAGATACGCACATAAACAATAGAAAAACAGAGGGTTATGTAGGAGGGAAGGGTTAGATTGATCTTAGAGTAAGTTAAAAATTTGGCACAATATCATGTGCTGAAAGGCCTTTATGGCACTGTAATGTTCTGTGTTTTATGCTTTAATTGCAAAACATTTGGTTAGGAAACAGATTTCCTGTATATACTATGACAGCATGAGCCTAAAGAAAGGAACATGATGATACTCTGCTTTGATCTTAGAGTCAGACAGCGTGGAAAAAGATCCATCAGTCCACAGGTTTATACCGAGCAAGATATCTATCTGTGATTGGCCCATACTCCTCTAAACATTTCCCATCCACGTACCTGTCCAAATGCCTTTTGAATATTGTTTATGTACCTGCCCTAACCATTTTCTCTGGCAATGCATTCCATATTCTGACCACCCTCTGGGTGAAGAAGTTGGCCATCAGGTTGCTATTAAATTTTTCACCTCTCACCTTATGCTCTCTAGTTCTTCACTGCCCGGCCCTGGGAAAACCATTGTGAGCATTGACACCATTTTTGTATTATCAAAGAAGCCTGTTAGTGCGATAAGGAAACATTGGTCCTTGAACTGGTAACACTTTAAATAGTAGAATTTGCAGGCTGTACACTGCCTTTGAAGTTCAGTTCCATTGACTAGAATGCAGGTTTAGTTCTGCAAAACTAAGAACAAATGTTTTGCTAATAGCGTTAAACTATGAAAAAAATGGAATCCTGGCTGAGCTATTGGATGACAGGCAATATTAATAGAATGGTGCACAGGCAGGAGTTACTGTTATAAAAGCAAATGAAAACAACTGAAACATTTTATAGTTAAAGATATAGAATGATACAAAATCTTCTGGCAACAAAAGTACTTCATTAGAAATTGCGTTTTTATTGTCCTTTCATTAGGTAAATAGCATCAATACATATCTAAAAAAATCATTTCTGAGCAGCGGCTTGAAATAACCTGAATGGAGTCACTGCTGCCCAATCCATTTCATTCATAAAATGCAACCCCTTCAACATCAGTGGAACTAAATTTCAGCGGCAGAGCAGAATGAGCAGCCACACACAACCAAGCACAGGAAAGCACCATCAATCTGCCACACCTTGGACTTTGGAGGTACTGGACTGACAGATGACAAATGACTCAGACACACCTTTAATTCATTTTTCAATGACATTAAGACAGCAGAAGAGTAAATTTTCCAAGAGTTCCTGATAATTTTGAAGGGAGCTTGGGAAACAATGTCTGGTAAATGTAAACAGAATAAAAGAAGTGGAAGCAACACAGACAGAATGCTGGGGGAGCTCAGCAGGCCAGGTAGCATCTACGGAAAAGAGTATAGTTGACATTCCATGCCAAGACGCTTTCTCAGGACAGGAGAAAAAAAAAACGAGTTAGAAAGTGGGGAGAGGGGAGGAAGAAACACAAGGTGATAGGTGAAACATAAGGTGTCACGCCATCAGGTCAAACGCTATGCGGACGGAATATAAGGTGTTGCTCCTCCAACCTGAGTGTGGCCTCATGGCAACAGTGGAGGAGGCCACGGATTAACATGTCAGAATGGGAATGGGAAATGAAATTAAAATGGGTGGCCAGTGGGAGATCCTGTCCACCAGAAAAAACAGGATCTCCCAGTGTCCACACACTTACACTGATCTTTGATTTGGCCCATGGTAGTGGTGTCGTCAGCAAGCTTAAAGTTGGGAAAATTGTTCCATTGTATTCAGTCAAGCACTATACATAATGGAGAGTAGAAGTAATATAATCACACACTTTACTTGATACACTAAAGTAAATGTTTCTGCATCAGAAACAAGAGAAAATCTGCAGATACGGGAAATCAAAGTAATACGCACAAGATGACGGAGGAACTCTGCAGGCCAGGCAGCATCTATGGAAAAGAGTAAACACTCAACTTTTCCAGCCGAGACCCTTCATCAGGACTGGGAAAAAAGAGATGAAAAAATAATCTGCTTCTGGATCCTTTAGACAGTCCCTTTGCTGGGAAATCCAGTCAAGAAGAAAAGATACAGTAAAACCGAAGTCTAATACACTTTTTTTTTACAGCCTAACTTTCCTTTCTCTTCGAGGAAAAACAAGCTGATGGAGGATTCCTGATGAAGGTTTTGAGACCAAGAGGTGGACTGCTCATTTCCCTCTCAACATGCTGCCTGGCCCCTTGAGTTCCTCCATCAGTTTGTTTCTTGCTCCACGTTCCGCCATCTGCAGTCTTTTCTGTTTCACTTCTCTTACACCTGGAATGTAAGCACTCATCAGGTAGAACAAAGGTTAAATTCTATTTTCACTTTTTGGAATGTTTTCGGTACAACCTTGCAGAATAACTTTTCAAGAAAGTATGTCAGAGATATTGACTTAAGTATAAATTTACAAGAAAACATATCTCAAGATAAATGTCAGTTTTTCCAGTTTCAAATAGAGGCTTTCACCTCAAACTGCTATCATCTATGGAAAAACTGGGTGATCTAGAAAACAGGCACAAGGCTCCTACAGGTTTTATATTTAAAGTGTTACATTTTAGGTAGCTGAGATAACTGGAGTTGATTAAACACTTCTTCACGTTTCTCATTCCAATTTATTCGGATGGCCAAAAGATATTTTTACAGAATGATCCAAATTTGCTGCCCGGTATTTCATGATAATCAATTTTTGTGTGTGATTTTCCTGTGGGGTAGATAGGGCACTGCCATGTTAAATGGAGGAGAAGGAAGGCTGGATATGAGGCTCCTGACACAGCCGCAATCTTTTGCTGTGACCAAGTTGTTGAAAGGTAAATTGCCCCAGGTTTCCTTCACTGCCCTGGAGCTGAGCAATGGTGCTGTTTTACATTAGTTATATCCCTGTATAATTAGGCTTTTCATGATGTTGTAGAAATTTTTATGGCAGTGCTTTTCGCATTCTAATCACTAATGTTCCCATTTGTGAGGAGTGTAAATGTTAGAGTTTACTGGTAAGATAAAGGTTGACTGCATTCAGCATTCAACCAGATTACATTGTTAATGATACTTATATTTCCTGTTGGAAATACAAAGAACTGTAGCAATACTAATAATACTTATGCATATTTTATATTTTCAATTAAGTCTAGCTGGCATTGTTAATTTAGTGTGTGGAATGCTATGATTATTATTGACTTGGGAATGTGAAAAGTCACAGTGTGGCTGAGGTGACCGCATAAAAGTGTTCAGCAATTTACACTTCTTTTCTGCCTTTTTCATCCCATTTAATAAGAGTTTATTGCTGTATCCAGATATCATCATCATTATTATGTGTTGTACGGCATGGGCAATCATGGTCTTTTGACCATGACTGTTCTTAGCAAATTTTTCTATAGAAGTGGTTTTCCATTACCTTCTTCTGGTCAATGTCCATACTAGATGGGTGACCCCCCAACCATTATTCAGTGATCACATAACCAGGACTTGTGACATGCACCACCTGCTCCCATGGCTTCATTTAACTCTAACTGGGGGGGCTAAGCAGGAGTTACACCTGGTCCAAAGTGACCAGCAGGCTAGCCAAGGGAAGAAGTGCCTTATACCTCCTTTGGTAGAGATATATCTCCACCCTACCACCCAAGTATCCATATAGCTATGAAGAAATAAATACAATTAGACTGCTTCATTCCATCCTTCTCTAATAACAGTTGGTGTGTATTTAATATTTCAATAATATTTGAGTAATCTTGTGTATATATTGTTTGAGAAGCATTCTTGTTTGTTTAAATAATTAATTACAGGTTATGTGTATAAATACACCATATGCATATGGCCTCCCGCTACCATGTGATACATGCGAGAGTCGCTTAAAGTAAAAGACGAAGTTATAGCCGCATTATGGAGTCCTGTCTTCATTTAAATTAATGTTTTGAAGTTACAAAACATAACATTGTTGACAAGATTTTTTTAAAATGAATCCAACACGGCTACTGACCTGCTAAAGCAGAGTGAGATGTTCAAGCTAAAAAATGCAGCGAAACAGTCCAGCACGTGGAGACAGACTTCGGAAGGAAAAATACTCCTCTTGAGGTGTTCTCGCGAACCAAATTGAAAGTCTCCCTATTACGGCAGAGATGATCCAAAGGGAAACCAGAAAAGAGCCCACACGGTCTCAGGTCCCAATGACCACTCAAAACGTGCAACAGAAATCCCACTTCCCCCATTTTGATCAGTGCCGGGATGCATTTGCCCTTGTGGGGTTGCCTGATGTGGGGATTGAGAGTTGTTGGAGGAGCTACATGTCAGTCATCTAGTTGTGATTAAAATGAAAGTGTTGGCTCAAAGTCTTGACTGCTGGCCTGGGACAGATCAGCAAATCGAGCAGCTTGCCAACATGTCCAGAAGATGCCAAGAGCAGTGCCTCTTCATCTCTCAGAATGACTTGCATTGCCCTGGCAGAGGATTACTGTGGATTTTGTCAGACTGTTCATGGGGCACAAATTACTTGGTAGCTGTAGATGCAGCTAGAAAGTGGCCAGAAGTGATCCCAATAGCCTCCACTCAGCCTTACACATTGTTGATCTATTGAGAAGCCTCTTTTCAAGGACTGGTGTTCCAGAACACATAGTCCGTGACAATAGCCCACAGTTTGTTGTGCAACAGTTTCAATCCTTCCTAAAATTGACTGGAATAAAACATATTACATATGCACCGTACCACCCACCCTTTACCCATGTACTGCCATATGGTCAATAACTTTCTTCAGCGTCATTTTCCTTCTCTAATCTAATTCTCTCATTTCCTCTAATATCCATTAATCTACTTGTCCTTGTCTTGAATTTACTCTGTGAATGAGTTTCCACAGCCCCTTGACCAGAAGATTTTAGATTTACTACATTCTCAGTATAGAATGTCTGCTGATCTCTGTCCAGTATGGACAATTCCTTGTTTCAAGATGCTTTCTAGACACCCCAAAGATGGAAATTATTCTTAAATCTCAAAGCCAAAGTGAATCATTTATTAATTTATTTATTCAGATACAATGCGGAATACACCCTTCTGGAACTTCGAGTCACATCGCCAAATAGTTCCCCAATTTAATCCTAGCCGAATCACGGAACAATTTACTAAGACCAACTAACGTGCTTACTGGTTAATTTTTGGACTTGGGGAGGAAACCGGAACACCCATTTACCTTATCTCTAACCCTCATAATTTTGTATATCTCTATCAAATCTCCCCTCATTCCCCTACACTGCAGGGAATAAAGTCCTAACTGATTCAATCTTTCTCTATAAGTCAGGTCTTCAAGTACTGCCAACATCCTTGTAAATTTTGTCTGCATTAATTCAAACTTATTTATATCTTTCCTCACACAATACTTCAAATTAGGCCTCAACAATGTCTTATTCAACTTCAACATAACATCCCAATTCCTTCGAATTATTAAGGCCAATGTGCCAAAATATCTCTTTACATCTCGATCTTTCTGTGACACTACATTCAAGAATTATGGATTTGTATTCCCAGATTCCTCTGTTCTACCACACTCCTCAGTGCTCTGCCGCTTACTGTGTAAATCCTACCCTGGTTTATATTCCCAAAGTGAAACACCTCATACTTACCCGCATTAAATTCCAAAGCTCATTTTTCCAGCTGGTCCAGATCCTGCTGCAAGCTTTGATACCTTTCCTCACTGTCCACTACACCCCCAATCTTGGTGTCATCCACAAATTTGCTGACCCAGTTTATAACATTATCATCCCGATTGTTGATATAGATGACAAACAGCAATGGAGCCAGCACCGATCCCTGCCACACACCTGTAGTCATAGGCTTCCAGTCAAGTGACAACCATCTCCAACCATTTTTTACTACCTCAGCTTGAATGCCAAGAGACTGAACCTTCTTGACCGACCTCCCATGTGGGACCTTGTCAAAGGCCTCTTTAATGTCCATGTAGACAACATCTACTACCTTACCTTAATCAATTTTCCTGGTAACTCCCTTGAAAAATTCCACAAGACTGGTTCAAGACAACTTACCATGTAGAAAGACAGTCCCTAATCAGTCCCTGTATATCTATATACTTACAGTGGTGCTAGAAAGTCTGTGAACCCTGTAGAATCTTCTCTATTTCTGCATAAATATAACCTTAAATGTGATCAGATATTCACGTCATAAAACTAGATAAATGAAACCAAAGGAGAGAGAGAGCCTGTGGCGTGTCAAATTATCGGGTGAACAATGTAGTCTTTGGGGTAACTGCAAGTCTGTGTCTTTGCTATTGCTTTGCTCAGGTTTGAGTGCTGGTAGCGGGTGTGCTTTATTTTTGCCAGTGGGGGGAAGGAGATTGTTGCTCGCTGCTGCTTATGCGCAGGAAGGAGGGGAGCTGGGGAGGGGACTTTGGGGTTCTAACATTTAACTGTCATTCATTCTTTGGGGCACTCCTCTGTTTTCGTGGATGGTTGCGAAGAAAAGGCATTTCTCTGACATTAAATATACCTTTGAACCTCTGGGGTAATGCCTTCTACAAATGCTATTTGGAATCAGGGGTTCCAATCAATGAAATGAGATTGGAGGTGTGGGTGATAGAGGTGCTCTGTCCTATAAAAAAAGACACACAAAGTCAGATTACTGATTCAGCCTGCTCTTCTCAAGAAAGATCTGTTTATGTGCACCATGCTTCAATCAAAGCAACTTCAAGGGCCTTAGAAGAAGAATTGTAGAGATGCATGAAGCTGGAAAAAGCTACAAAAACATTTCTAAAGACCTCAGTGTTCATTAGTCCACAGTAAGAGAAACTGTCTACAAATGGGGGAAACTCAGTACTATTGCTACTGTCCCTAGGACTTGGTATCCTGCAAAGATCACATGAAGAACATTATGTGCAAAGCTAAAGGAGGTGGAAAAGGACCCAAGGGTCACAGCAAAAGGCCTGCAGAAATCTCTAGAACTTATTAAAGGACGACATCCCAGTGCGAGTACTCAAAGTGTACACGTCACAGCTAGCTGGTGTGTTCACAGACATTGTTAGTCTCCCCCTCTCCCAGTGTGTAGTGCCCTACTGCTTCAAAACATCCACCATTGTCCCTGTATCCAAGAAAACCAAGGTATCGTATCTGAATGATTGGTGTCCTGTCATACTGACCTCAATAATAAGCAAATGCTTCGAGAGGCTAGTAAAGGACTACGTCTGTAGCATGCTACCACCCACACTGGACCCCTACAATTCATCTACTGACACAACTGATCAACAGATGATGCCATAGCCACAGGACTGCACATCGTTCTCACTCACCAGGAGAAGAGGGGTGCTAATATTTGAATGCTGTACTTGGACTACAGTTCAGCACTCGACACCATAATTCCCTCCAGGCTTGACAAGAAGCTCAGAGACCTCGGCCTGCACCCCGCCTTGTGCTGCTGGATCCTGGACCTCCTGTCAGATCAGTGGCAGGTGGTAAGGATAGACATCCTCACCTCTGCCCCTCTGACCCTCAACACAGGAGCCCCCAGAGCTGTGTCCTGAGCATCTCCTCTACTCCCTTCACACCCATGACTGTGTTACCAAGCACAGCTCCAATCCGCTGATCAAATTTGCAGATGACACGACATTGACAGGGGAAGTCAACGCCCTGTCACAATGGTGCCAAGAAAACAACCTCTCCCCCAATGTTGAAAAAATGAAGGAGTTGATCACGGATTACAGGAGGAATGGAGTCAGGCTAGCTCCTATTGACATCAATGGGTCTGTAGTTGAGAGGGTGAGTAGTTTCAAGTTCCTCAATATACACATCACCGAGGATCTCAGGTGGACTGTGTATACTGGCTGTGTGGAGACAAAAACACAATAGCGCTTCTTTCACCTCAGATGGCAGAAGTCCCCAGATCCTCAGGATTTTCTATAGGGGCCCCACTGAGAGCATCCTTATTGGCTGTGTCAGCACCTGGTATAGGAACTATACTTCCCTCAATCGCATGGCACAGCAGAGAATAGCCCAGTGGGTCTGTGGGTGTGAACTTTCTTAGATTCAGGACGTTTACAGCAGAAGGTGTGTAAAAGGGGCCTGGAGGATCATCAGGGACACATCTTAAATATTGCATTTCTCATACTCTTAACCTCATTTGTTCCTTCCTGCCAATATCTGCAATGCACTTCCTTCTTCTTCTTAACCAGGGCCTCAATATTTCTCGAAAACCAAAGTTCCCTAAACCTGTTCTACTTGAGTTTTATTCTGACAGGAACATACAAACTCTATACTCTCAAAATTTCACTCTTGAAGTCCTTCCACTTACCAAGCACACCTTTGCTAGAAAACAACCTGTCCCAATCTACCCTTGCCAGATCCTTTCTGATACCATCAAAATTGGTCTTTCTCCAACTTAGTATTTCATCCCTAGGACCAGACCTATCCTTCTTTACTCTTGCACTCCAATCTTGATTCTTAAGCCAGCATAACCTGTTTTCTTAATTTCTGCTATTGCTGCAAGTTGTGTACAAGAACACCCAGTCCCTGAATACCCCCACCTTTCAATGCCTCATTCCATGGCTCACATTTTAACTCACCGTGGAATCTGGGTGGACAACCAACTAATCTTATCAGCAGAACCCATGGACATAGTTTAGTTCTGGATTTTACTGATGTGACACTTCAGCTTGAATCAACTGGGTAATTGGAATTAGAATTGGTTTATTATTGTTAATGTACCAAGGGACAGTGAAAAGCTTGTCTTGCATACTGTTCATACAGATCAAGTTACTACACACTGTATTGAGGTAGTACAAGGTAAAAGAATAGCAGAATACAGTCAGCCCTCCTTATCCGCGAGTTCCACATGTGCGAATTCAACCAACCGCGAATCGGGAAAACCCGGAAGTGCTCTTCCAGCACGTGTTGTTTGAGCACGTACAGACTTTTTTTTCTTGTCATTATTCCCTAAACAATGCAGTATAACAACTATTTTACATAGCATTTACATTGTATTAGGTATTATAAATAATCTAGAGATGATTTAAAGTATACGGGAGGATATGCGTCGGTTATCGTGGATCGGGATCGAAAAAAACGGACGTTCTCTTACTAAGTATGTCGGAACAGGTACATCCGGTATTATTTAGCGTCAGTTAGTCAAACGTTTGTCTTAGTATATAGTATATATTTTACCTTTCTATGCAAATAAACTACTTAAGAAATGTATGTTTCAGCGCCAGGCTCGGGAACAGAAATTCCCGAGTTCGATCCAGTGACAGACCGCTCCCGAGCGTGCTCTCCATCCCTGCCGGGTTGATGTGAAGGATCAAAAACCCAAAACCCCAAAGCCCAATAATTAAACCACTGCATTGCTTAGTAATAATTGTAGCTTTCATTGGGGCAGGGCCTTTCTCACTTTATCCTTTAAAATTGTTCCGATCATTGACCGACTGTAGCCTAAAGCTTTTCCAATGACCGATGGCGTTTCACCTCTTTCCAATCGCCTTATTATTTCCACTTTATTTTAAATTGCGATCATGATTATTTTCGTGAACAGAAACACTGTGGATTCAGAGTTCCCCGCTGGATCCTAATGTCCACCATACTGAAACAGGTTAAATAAGGTTCAGGGTTCCGCTGGGTCCTAAGTTCCACCGTATTGAGACAGGTTGAATAAGGGACTTCAGCATCCGCATTTTTTGGTATCCGCGAGGGGTCCGGGAACCAATCCCTTGCGGATAGGGAGGGCTGACTGTACAATATTAAGCGCAACAGCTACAGGCAAAGTATCATACAGGTAGTCAGTACGATGCAAGGTCATAGTGAGATAAATAATGTCAAGAGTTCATCTTATTGTAGTAGGGAACCATTGAATAGTCTTATTACAGCCGGGTAAAAGCTGTCTAAAGGCTCCTGTCTAAATGCCTCTTAAACGTTTCTATCATAGTCTGGCTGTGTATTCCAGACATCTATCACACTGTGTTAAAAAAAATGCTTCACAGATCTCCTTTAAACCTTCCCCTCTCTTCTTAAAATTATACCTTCTAGTGTTTGACTTTTCTGCCCCTGGGAATAAGATTTTGACTATCTACTCGATCAATACCTCCCATAATTTATATTCTTTTATCAGATTTCCCTTCAGTCTCCAATCATCCAGAGATTGCAATTAAGTTTGTCCAGCTGCTCCTTATCAGTTAAGTCCATAATTAGGTTTGTTTGATGACTGCTGTAATGTATATTTAACAGAACCATCAGTGAGGAAGGAATGGCTTTGTATAGGAATTGAATGGCAAGAAATGAGGCGCTCACTATTTGACATCATCACTCTCAGTATTGGCCTTGAACCAAGGAGCTCTGAAGTGTTCCACTAATAGACCTTCATCAGCTTTGCACCCCTTTTCTTCTCCAAATACACAATGGAGATCTTAGGATAACAATTTTAAAAAAAAGCAGATTAAATAATTGATTAGCAGTCTCATTTGTGGAGTCTTTATAATGAGAATTGGAAATTAAAGATGGATGCTGCTACACTTACAGAACCACAAAAGATGTCATTCCCTTCAAGAATAGCAAATTATTTTAGACAGAATATTTCCAAATCTTTACTACATATTGCAGGCTTAGATATTTGGATATTTCTACTGCATCTAGGACAGATGGGAAAAATAATTATTATAGCAATTATCATGTTAAATAGCAGACTCTCGAGGATGAAGTATTCTTTTCCTTGCCTTAAAGTCAATTACAAAGTGGCAGACAATGTCTCGTATAATTGAAGCATATTTTTATTGTGTTTGTTACCTCCACCTATGTGGCTTTCATACTGCTGCCAGCAAGCTTCTCATTGTACCTGTACCCCACTGCATATATGCACATGCCAATAAACTCAACTTGACTTGATATAATGAGGTCAGTTCTTCATGTGTTCATGCACCTTGTAAAAAAAGGTAACAGGGAACTCAAAACATACAGGGTTTGGTTTGGTCTTTATGGTAGCAGACTGAAGATGGGGCTTAAAATTTATGTTTGCTTAATTCAACAAGATTAAACATTTTAAGCTGTTTTTACATGGAGAAAAGTGTGTAAAAAGGTGTAACTTAGTGTCAAATGACAAATTAGTTTGTATTGAATGCAACTGTACAAAATGTGGAGAGTCAGGATATCAGTACAAATGAATTCTGGATTTCAATATTTAACTTTGCATGTGCGGCGCCAAACGTTGATGGCAGGAATGACAGTGAAAACGAAGAATTTTTGCTTTCATTACATTTACAAATTCTAGATTGTTCATAAAGCATTAAATATTGAGTGACAAAATTGGCAGAGATTATGGTAACACACAACCAAATCCTGAAGAACTCAGCAAGAGAAAGCAACATCTATGAACGCAGATAGACAGTTGAAGTCTTGGGCTGAGACCCTTCATAAGGACTGATTACGGAAATGCGAAAGCTTGCATTTGAGTTATTGAACAGAATATCGGATAAATGTATTTGATGTTATGTGTCCAACAAACCTCATCTTCTTTCTGATATTTTTCACTGCAGATACAATACATAGTTCTGAATTACATTCAGACAAAATATATCTTACCGATTTGAATGCAGATTTCAAACAGATCAGAATAAAATTAAGATATGACTACTAAGACCAAAGAAAGTATGATTTAGGGTGAAGTCGGTTGTTAAAATACAGAAATCTGTAATAAGGACAAAACATGTCCACTTTCAGTGTGTGGCACAGGAAGGGTTAACACAAGTAGGTAGGACAACAAAGCTGCTTGCATTTGCTTTAATGATCATTCTATTTTTAACATTAAATTGCTGTTTCCCTGGCAGTAAGAAATTTGTCAAATGAAAGCAGATGAGATGGGCTGTATTTGTGATGATATGCATCTTTAAAGCACTGCTTCTGGGCCGGAAAAGCAGAGGTATATTTGTCAGGTGCTCCAACCTGCATAGCCAACCCTCTCCAGCAATCAGTCACCACTCGGCAACCATCACTCAATTGATTACCCATCATGACCATTGATCATCGAGTGTCTCTGTTCTCTGATCACTTTCTGGTGCCTTGCACATCCCACCCTCTCCCCTGCACTGCCCTCCAAATCCTGGCCTCTTTCCCCCTACACACACGCACACACAGAGCTTTCAAATGCACCATCAGTTCTCCAACCATAATCAAGTAGCTCTCTTGATCAGTGTTGTCTATTTAATATTTCAGTAATATTTAAGTAATATTATAAATATATTGTTTGATTAAATGTTCTAACTGCGGGTAATATGTAATAGTACAAAGGTGGCATATACCATTATGCCACCACGTCATACGTGCATGCCTCATTTAAAGTAAAAATGAACGTACATGAGTTATCTTCCAGCACCGTGTTTTCCCCTTAATTTATTTGTTATGTTTTGGAATTATAAAACATAACAATCAGGACTAGCCTGATCATGACCAGGACCTCATCCAACCAGGAACGTGAGCAATCAGCAACCTTGGCTCCATTCTCCTGCATTCAACAAACCACTCCATGATTTTACTTATTCCATAAAATATATATCTATCTTCTCTTGGAGACTTTGGACTTGAGGTGGTGCCTTCATCTACACCATCTCCCTTCCTCCACAAAAAGCTCACATTCACGCAGCAAAGGATGTTGGGAATGGCAAAGGTGGAACATCATATGAGAGGTGTGGGACAGGTGGCAGAGAAGGAATGCCAGGGGCGGGGAGTGGCATGGGTGCAGTCACACCCAGTCCTGAGCCACTAGGCAAGGTCATTTAATTCCAAACAATTGGTTTATTAATCACTACAGAATGTCTGTCTGGTGCTTCCTGCTTTCTCCCTTCTCCCTTCCCCTTTTCCCAGCCATGATTCCCCTCTTTCTGCCCCCTTCCTACCCTTAGCCCACAATAAAGACCCATATCAGACTCAGACCCATATCACATCATAAAATGTGTCTTTTTTTGCTACAGTACAGTACTCTGTAGAAGTCTAAGTCACCCAAGCTATACTTATGTACCTAAGACTTTTGCCTGTATCTAGAAAGAACCTTTGATTTCCACATCCAGCGTTTTCTTGTACAAATCAGGACTGCTCTATTCTTTGGCCTCTTTACTGGGAGCTCCTCTTCCTTCTTTGCTTTCTAAGATTGGTAGTCAAGACCTCAATCCCATTATTAAACATACATTAAGAATTTGGTTTTAGTTTCGTAGATTTTTTGAGTTTAGTAACTTTGTTCTTTCTAGTAAAATCCATCTTAATTATTTTTTTGAACCATCAATTTCTGATCAGACCTTTTTAATTTGGAAAACCAAAGGAATAATAACTTTTTGAGATTTGTCTTTAGGGGATTGTTTAATGTCTTTCACTCAGTTAGTGGACAAATATGTCTTATCTAATGCACACTTTTTTTAGATATTTACAAATTAGGAATTTTTTACATAGTTTACTTCCAAATTTTCCCTCTGCTTATCCACCCAATATGATAGATACCCTTTTTCAGGTTAAACTATTTCAAAAAGGACTGATAGCTTTAATTTATAAATGGTTATTGAATTTGCGAAAGGTATCTAACGATAAAATTAAAGGTGCGTGGGAATCGGAATTTCGTGAGTCACTTTCAGATAATCAATGGGATAAAATACTTCATTTGGTAAATACTTCATCTATTTGTACCCATCATTCCTTGATACAGCTCAAGGTAGTACATTGGGCACATATGTCAAAGGATAAATTAGCCAGTATTTTTCCCAATATTAATCCTATTTGTGACAGATGTAATATTGAGGTGGCTACTTTAACTCATATGTTTTGATCTTGTATCAAGATAGATAATTTTTGGAAGGATGTATTTAAAACTTTACAAAAGTCTTGAATTTGGACCTACAACAGGATATATTCCTGTTTCCATTCAACAGATGATAGCTTTTACAACTTTATTGGCTAGGAGAGCCATTTTGCTTAAATGGAAGGATTCTAATCCACCTACTGTTTTTTATTGGATTTCCTCCATTATGTCCTAAGTTTAGAAAAAATAAGAAGTCGGACATTTGATACATCCTTTAAATTTGAAGAAACCTGGTGACCTTTTATTCAATATTTTCATATGGTTTGATTTAATGCTCTTCCAGTTACTTTCTCAGAACGCTGGATTTGATCAGAAAGTTTCTCTTTCTTCTTGCTTTTACTCTCAGTATGGGTCACCCAGTCCCCTTTTTATTTCTTTTTCTTTTTTTTTACTTTTGTTTTTGTTTATGAGAATAATGGCGTTTTATATATATATATATATAAATTATAGCAGTTTCTTTATCTTTTTTTTCTTTTTGTGAAATGATAAGAGTATTGATTATCTTATTTTTATTATATATTATTCGATTACTACAATGTATGATCTTGATAATGATTATTTTATCTTTTATATGTATTGTTATCGATATAGATATTTGAGATAATTCTCCTCTTGTTTGTGTATATGTACTTTTAAAAAAAATTAATAAAAAGATTGATAAAGAAAGAAAAGGATTGCTCTCCTTCGTGACCCACTCATAATTCCTCCCAAAATTATGATACTCTTTGTACAATAAATTCCTGTCATTGTTCTTATGCTTGTTTTTTGTAATCTCCAAAAATCATGCTTTAAATTGATGTCATGATCTGGACTTGCTTTTTTCTTAGCTCAACATGGTCATAATGTGAGTAATTTTCTACCTAGGCTGAAAAGGCTATAATTGCCTGGGATGTCCCAGTCATTTGATCCTTCAACAATATTGATTACACCTGTAGCTCTTTACTGAACGCCCAGGGTACCCTTGTGCCTCCATTGGAAGAATTAGTCAAAGCCTTCAATATGTGATGTGTCAAGAGCATTGAACTATTCAAGTGCTGATGGATCATACTTATAAGCAACTGCCAGCATCTGAATTCAGAATATAGTACTGAAAACTACATTTATAAAACCCTAATTTCTACTTTTGTATTATACAAATGAAAAGTGAGATGTGGCACTATTGACACTGCACTCTACTTTGTTATCTGGCACCTGTACTGCACTTTCTTTGTGGCTTTTGCACTTTATTCTGCATTCTGTTATTGTTTTACATGTACGACCTCAAATGCACTGTGTAATGATTTGATCTGTAAACAACGCAAGCTTCTCACATACCTTGGTACATGTGACAATAATAAACCAGTTCCATTTCAAAAAGCTGCTGGTGGAAAATGTTGTCTGGTAGAATTTGATCTGGTAGAATTTGATGTGGTAGAAAGATAAAAAACTATTTCCTCTGATGAAGGAACTGGGAACAACTTTTGCTTGGGGATTGTTCTCTAGATTGGCTACCTTTCAAACACTTTCTTTGGGACTACTACAAGATCAATGAAGCAGAAAACTACTGGTTTTCTTTCTCTTTTAATACTTTTCTTAAAATTAGTCATTTGTGATTTATTGCAATTTACATAAATGGGGATACCTAGGTATAATTGATGCATTGGCAGTGAGAATATAGATAAATGAAAGTCAAATAATTTAACGAATCAGTGGGCATGGACAAGCCTATATGCAAGCCATTAATAATGTGGACTGTAGTTTTAATCAAGATAAAGGAAATCACTTTCCATATATTGGTATTGAGCGGATTCTGTTTCTAAATCTCTGTGGAGAATTATTTATTAGAACTATTATCACCATGAAGGGAGCTTAATCTTGTGTGGTCTTTGATTTTTGTGATTCTTTACAGAGCAAGTAATTTAAAGAACTCTTAATTTGGTTTTGTAAGATCTGTATTGGCTTTAATCATCTGTAATTAAGTCCTCAAAAACAGAACAGTGAGGATGCTAATTAGTAATTTGTGTTGGGCAATTTTGGAAGATTGATCAGCTGAAAGTTAAGCACCAGTTCTAGCTCATTTTTAACAATGATCATTCTTTTGCTCCTTTGTTGTCTGAATAACTGGCTGTGTTTTGCTCAATACACAATATTGCAGGAGAAAGTATGCTCTGCATGTCTTTGCTGATTCTGAAGCAAATAGTGTGCAAGTTTGCTTATGTTTTATTTTTCCTTATCCTCCTGACTCAAAATCTCCTCTGAATTAGCACAAGCAGGTAACATTTAAAATATGTAATTACGTATTTTATTTTCTAATGTGACTTTCTAATGAATGATAGCTTAATGAGATTTGAGTGTTTCACAGAAAGTATTTCACACATGTCCGTGAATTCCATGCAACCTGTTTTAAAGTGATTGAAATGGGGAAGAAGTGTGATTGAAGTGACTCTGACTGTGGAATGATTGTAGGTGCCAGAAATTGCTGATCTCCTGGGCTTTTCATGCACAACAGTCTCTAGAGGTTACAAGAAAGGTCCAAATCACAAAAAAAAATTCCAGTGAGCAGCAGTTCTGTGGACAAAAATGCCTTGTTAATGAGAATGGCCAAATGACCAGGTTGGTTCAAGCTGACAAGAAGCCAACAGTAACTCAAATAACCACACGTTTCAACAGTAGCATGTATAAGAGCATCTCAGAAAGCTCAACACTTCAAACCTTGCAGTGGACTGGCTACAGCACCGAAAGACCATTCTGGGTTTCATTCCTGTACCCAATAAAGTGGCCACTGAGAGTATTTATAAAAAGGATCTACAACTAGTTTCTACTTCCACCAAAGTACATTTTCAGTTTTGTCATAATTAAAAACAAAAATCATTTTTCTAAATCTCTTCAAGTGTGTTATTCGGCATTCTCATGTCCGGAAGCCTGAGGTTTCACAAAAGGCCACACATGAGTTAAATTAACAGAAGTACCTGATGATAATGAACTCCTCCTAAGGGTTGGAAATTTTCTACGGGTAGGGACAACTGTTTTTTTTTATAACTTTTGGGATCTGGGCGTTGTTGGGAAGGCTCACATTTCTTACCCAAACCTAATGGATATCAACCTCGATGAGCAGTTGCAGTTCATCTGGTAAAGGTATTCTTTCAGTGCTATTAGTGACGGAGGACCAGGACTTGGATCCAGTGACCATGGACAGTGATATACCTGCTGCACAGGATGCACTGAATCAACTCACCAAAACTTTTGGACAGCACCTCCCAAACCTACAGTCTTTACCAACTAGGACAGGGGCAGGCAAAGCATGAGAACATCATTATCTGGAAGTTGCCTTTCAAGCCACACACTGTTTTACTTGGAACAGTATCACCACTCCTTTACTATTGCTGGGTCAAAATGCTGGAACTCCCTTCCTTGCAGCTTGGTGGCCATACCCACTCCTAAGAGACTGCAACATTTCAAATCAGCTTACCAGTGCTTTAAAGCCAATTAGGAAATGCTTAATTAAATCCTGTCTCGGCCAGCAAAGCCTACATCCTTTGAATGACAAAAAAAAAATCAAAATCATTAACTTGGAATGGAACTGGAAATTGGTGCTTTTCCCATGGATCTGGCATCATTGTTCATCTTGCCAGTAGGTGGCATGGGGTTGGACTATGTGTTTAGAGAACCTGGCAAATGACTGCAGTGCATTTTTGTTGATGATACTATTGCAGCGATTATTTACCAATGGTGGAAGGGGATTGGTAGGGTGCTGATCACATAGGCTGCTTTGTTGAGCATTGAGTCGTTTGCTCTGCATTCCACCTGCCTTTGAAGCCATCGTTCTTTTGTGGCTGATCAGTTTGAGTTTCCAGTCAATGATGACTCCCAAGATAATTGATGATGGGAAGCTTGTTAATGGTAATATCATTGAATGTCAATGATAGATTCTCTTTTGTTGGAGATTATTATTTTCTGGGACCTTTGTTGTGAGAATGTTACCTATCACTTGCATGTCCATGCCAGAGTGTTGCCTGGGTCTTGGAATACTCTCCCTTGAATCTGATGGGCTTTTAATGTTTTGACCAGCTTGGGATCTGAAGTCTTGTCAAATCCGTTTAGACCACTTCAAAAGGTGCCCCATCAATCTTTCTTGTTAGGTCCTCGTATACTAAAAAAATCAGTCAGTTTAGTCACACATGACTTTCTTGAACAAATGTATCCTGACTGTCCCTGATTCATCTGCACCTTTCCAAATAAAGACTTATCTTTTCCCTTAAAATGGAGTCCATGATGGTGTTCTTCACTGAAGTTAAACTAATTGGCTTGTAATTACTTAGTTTATCTCTTTTTTCCCTTTCTAAACCACTGCACACCATTTCAATTCTCTAAGCCTTCGGCACCATGACTATAGCCAGGGATGATGGGAAAAACAATGTAGCTCAAGTACCTGTAATATTCTCTTTTACTTTTCAGCTGGGCTTTGGGCCTGGTGATTTATCTATATTAAAAGTTAATAAGGCTCCTTATAATTTGTCTTTTAATATGTTCATCCCATCCAATATTTCACTGTCATTTGCCTTAACTACAACATTCTCCCTCTTTTCTAAAGAGAATTGAAAAAAAAACATAATTTTGACCTCATCCTCTACCTTCACATATAGGCTAGCTTTTTGGTCAATAATACGTCCTAGTCTTCACTTAGTGGTCACTGACTCTTTGTTGATGTTAAAACAATATTGGCTTCTCTTTGATGTTATACCAATTATTTTTCATTCTTTTTCTTTGCTTTCCTAATTTCCCTGTTTAATTTCTACACATTTCCGTAGTAGTCGAAGAAGATGGATTTAGTGACAAATGTGTGGAGTTAGTGAAAAAAAGGCAAAGAATCAGAATCAGAATCAGGTTTATTATCACCAGCATGTGTCGCGAAATTTGTTAACTTAGCAGCAGCAGTTCACTGCAATACATAATATAATGATAATAAAAAATAAAAAAAGTAAATCAATTACAGTATACGTATATTGAATAGGTCAAAAATCATGCAAAAAGCAGAAATAACATATTAAAAAAGTGAGGTAGTGTTCATGGGTTCAATGTCCATTTAGGAATTGGATGGCAGATGGGAAGAAGCTGTTCCTGAATCACTGAGTGTGTGCCTTCAGTCTTCTGTACCTCCTACCTAATGATAACAATGAGAAAAGGGCATACCTTGGGTACTGGAGGTCCTTAAGAATGGATGTTGCCTTTTTGAGATACTGCTCCTTGAATATGTCCTGGGTATTTTGTAGGCTAGTGCCTAAGATAGAGCTGGCTAAATTTACAACCCTCTGCAGTTTCTTTCGGTCCTGTGCAGTAGCCCCTCCATACCAGACAGTGATGCAGCCTGTCAGCATACTCTCCACGGTACAACTATGGAAGTTTTTCAATGTATTTGTTGACATGCCAAATCTCTTCAAACTTCTAATGAAGTACATTGTATTTGAAGAATATAGAGTGGAAAGCTGGGTATGAGATAGGAAAGATTTTGTTAGAGTTGCGGTAGAATTTTCAGAATCAGAATGAAGTTTAATATCTCTGACATATTTGTGAAATCTGTTGTTTTATGGTAACAGAACAATGCAATACCCAGGTTTCCCCCGCCATCCGAAGGTAGAGCGTTCTTATGAAACAGTTCGTAAGCCAAAATGCCGTAAAGCAAAGAAGCAATTACCATTTATTTATATGGGAAAATTTTGTGAGCGTTCGCAGACCCAAAAATAACCTACCAAATCACGCCAAATAACACATAAAACCTAAAATAACAGAAACATATAGTAAAAGCAGGAATGATATGATAAATACACAGCCTATATAAAGTAGAAATACTTTTCCACAATCATTACTGAACTGCTCTCCGGAGTGAAAATCTCACGCAAGCGCCGTCGGCAGAAAATCTCATGCAAGTGCTGTTGGCAAAATCACTCTCTCCAGTAACCTTTAAGCTATGAAGCTACCAAATCATACCAAATAACACGTAAAAATACACAGCCAATATAAAGTAGAAATAATGTATGTACAGTGTAGTATCACTTACGGGAATCGGGACAGCGCCGAGCACACGGATGATGGTGTGTTAGACTGAATCATCGGAGTTTGGGTGGTGCAGTGGCCCCTCCACCCTCCAGGCCGCTGAGCGATACATTGCCACGAAGAACACAGGGGTCCAGCGGTAGCCGGGATGTACACAGCACATCTTTAAGAAAAAAACCGAAACAAACATACTAATTAATTAGGTGCCGCCTGTAATTGTCGGCCCAGATCAGTGCCGATTTCCGATTGCGTCGTCTCTGATCTGGGCCAACAATTACGTGTCCGCGGCACCTAATTAATTAGCATGTTTATTTCGGCTTTTTTCTTAAAGATGTGCTGTGTGCCTCCCGGCTGCCTTTGCATTCACCGCGAATCGGTATCTGCCCGTGGCCTGGGGGTTGGGGTGGTGGGACACTGGGGTGTCATCTCTTCACCTGTTTCCATTAGAGCAGGCAGCTCATCTTCTTCTATTTCTGCCCGCCTCGATGTCGAAGGTCGAGGTTCGTCGTCTGCTGTGGCTGATGTGGAAGGTTTGCTTGCCTGCTGAGCCTCGCGTATTTTTCTATCACACAGTTCTTTAATAAGGACTCAAATCATCCTGCAAATATCCCCTAAACCGACGTACCCTTTCAAAATTAAAGTCATACTTTATCATTACTCATTCAGTTTCAATTGTTATCCTTTTTTCTTCCAATTGCATCAGCTCTTCATCTATCAGTTCTTGGTGATAGGATGCCAAAACCTCTTCAACATCATCTTTGTCAACTTCCACAAGCCAAACTCACTTTGTCCTTACTTCGTTCACCACGATCGAAATGCTTAATTATGTCTAGTTTTACCGTAAGTGCAACACCCTTGCGAGCGCTTTCAGGCTTTTCCGATACCATAGAACTCATCTTGCAAACGGCTGCTCACAGGTTCGTGCTTAAGCAATGCCGTTCCGAATCCGGGGGGAGAGCGGCTGCTCGGGGCGCTCTGCCTTTTATCGCGCGCTGAATTTTTTTTTCGTAACAGTGAAAACACCTTCTGAAAGCGAAAATAGGGTACTAATGTAGGTCTTTCATAACATTGAGGTTTCGTAAAGCAAACGTTCGAAAAGCGGGGGACGTAGTTTTGGTAGATGGGAGTGGGACCTTATTAAGTGTGATCTAGTCTAACCTGACCAGGCGATAAGCGACAAAGTTAAATGAAGGCCAGAAGACTGTGCCTCTTGGAGAATGACTAGGAGATGGCGAAGGAGACAGAAGAGAGAAAAAGTTCCATTCAGCAAAAATGTACATCAAGCATTCCAATGAGACTGTGTCTAAGCTAAAAAAAGGATTGTGTGAAATGGAAAGCCAAATGCTGACTGACCAGAAGTTTTATAGCATAGCTACAAGTGCAGATATAGATGGAGCAGGTTTCTGCATCAACATCCCAACAGGTGGTATGAGTGCAGGGCGATCAATCCTAAATTGGATTTCTTGAAATGAGGTGCGACTTTGTAAACACAGATACTGCATTTAGGACTGAAAACAACCTTAGATTTTCCAGAATTCACTGTTTAATCTCATTCCTTTGTACTTAAAGGAATATAAACCCACTTCATTTAGTTCATAAGTAACAGATAGAGAAAGCTGGTCACCATGTTTTCCCTCTGCTTCATTTCCAGCTTGCAACCCAGCTCAGTGATTTCCCCTCTCCATTTATAATTATCCTGCAAATACTCAAGCCCTGTGAAAGAGAGGCAGTGCTCACATACTTAAGCTCAGGCAATCAAACAGAAATAATCTTTTTAAATAAAAATCTTACCAAAGTAAAATGACTCCACAGAGTTTGTTTCCTTTAGAAGCTCATTAGTTTAATAACTACTCTTCAATTAAACAATAAACCTGTTTAGGAGATTGTAGGCTTTAAGCTCTGTGCCAAAGTCTTTGTGCATGGAAATCTTTGCATGCCATTTATTGAATGGGTTATATTTTTAATTGTTACCTCCTGAGGGTGAAAAACAATTGCATGTTTTCAAACTGCATGCTCTCTTGAATTATATGAAACATTTGCTGTATAGTTAATGACACCATAAATAGGCATTTTGTAGAGGAAATGCTCGCAGGCTTTGTGCTTCAACAGGCAAATTTGATGATCACTTTCACTGTAGTTTGCATATCTTGGTTGGGTAAAAAAGGAAAGCATAAAGCATATATATCTCTAATTTGTAGACAATGGCTGCAAAACTCGGTTGCAAAGCACCATATAACTGGGTACTACACTTACTAGTAAGCATGAGTGCTAATGTCTGTGATGAACATGTACTATAAATGTGTAGGAGGATTGACGGCAACTAAAGTGCTAATGCTAAGGCATTTCAGCTAATGCAACATATTAGACATGCAAAGATAAATAGCAGAGAGCGCCCACTGCTTTCTACTTCTATCAATATCCAAAGGGATTATCCTTTACTATCAGTCTAGTTACTGACTGATATCTCTGGTGTCAAGATCTGTGTGTCTAGTGTCCAGATTCTCAAGAGTTTACTGAACATACAGCGAGTGGTTTACCAGGAAATGGGGAATTTGTCTTGAATTCAAAGTGTATGCACTAATGAACTCTTTGTTGATGCTTGTTTAATATCAATTCCTGAAGGTTTGCAGCATAATAAGGTGAAGGAGAGGAATACTTTCTGGCAGGGCAGGTATTGGAAGGAGGAGGAAGACCCTCCTCAGGCAGGCACATCCACCAAGCAGTGATTCATGAAGAAAGTCTCCTTCTGCACCTGAGTAAGCATACATAAGACACAAAGGTGAACTCCAGATCATTCAGGAGGCTGAAAGGTTGATCAATAGGACATATCTGAAAGTCTTCACCCAAGGTGCAGAACACAGATAACTGGGTGACTGTCAGGAGGGGAAAAGGGGATAGGCAGCCAGTGCAGACTACCCCTGTGGTCGTTCCCCTCTACAGCAGTATCCACTTTGCATCCTGTGGGAGGAGATGACCTAGCATAGGAAAGTCACAGTGGTCAGATCTCTGGTCCTGATTTTGGCTCTGAGGCTCAGAAGGGAAGTGGGGAGTAGAGATGAGCTGTAGTGATAGGGGTTTCATTAGATAGGGGAAAAGACAGGAGGTTCTGTGGATGAGAAGGAGGTTCCTGAATGGTATGTTGCCTTTTAGCTGTTGCCAGGGTCATGGACATCTCGGATCGAGTTCTCGCCATTCTTAAGTGGGAGGGTGAGCAGGCGGTGTTTCTGATCCATGTCGGTCGGTACCAATGACAGGGGTAGGAAGGGTGACAAGGTCCTGCACAGTGAGTTAGGTGCTATGTTAAGGGACAAGACTCCAGGGTAGTGAACAGGATTGCTACCTGTGCCACATGGTAGTGAGGCCAGAAACAGGAAGATCCCACAGTTTAACGCATGGCTAAGGAGATGATGCTGGAAGGCGGGCTTCAGAGTTTTGGATCATTCAAGGGAAGGTGGGACCTGTATAGGTGGGACAGTTTGCATCTGAACTGGAGGGGGACCAATAACCTTGCAGGAAGGTTTGGTATTGCTGTACAGGGTAGTGGGAGTTGTTGTTGAACTAGAGTTGCAGGGGGATGGGAACCAGAGTGCCAGAGCAGACAGTGGAGAGGTTGTGGGGAAAGATGTTGTTAAGCTTACATACAAAGTCAGGAATTGAAAGGCTGACCATGATGGGACTAATGTCTATGTATGTGTATATTTCAATGCAAGGAGTATTGTAGGAAAGGTAGATGATCTTAGGACATGGATCAGCATGTAGCCATGACATTGACAACTATGACATTGTAGCCATTCGCGAAACTTGGCTGCAGGAAGTGCAGGACTGGCAATTCAATGTTCTAGGGTTCTGTTGCTTTAGACATGATAGAACGGGAGGGATTAAAGGGAGAAGGGTGACATTACTAGTCAGTCAAATGATACTGAGGTTCTGATTAAGAAAAAGGAGGAGGTGCATAGTAGGTACAGGCAGGAAAGAGGTGCTTGTGGAATATAACAAATACAAGAAAACACTTAAGAAGGAAATCAGGAGGGCCAAAAGAAGGCATGTGATTGCTCTAGCAGACCAGGTGAAGAAGAATTCTATGGGGTCCTACAGATATATTAAGAGCAATAGGATTGTAAAGGACAAAATTAGTCCTCTGGAAGATCAGAGTGGTCACATACGCATGGAGCTGAAAGAAATGGAGGAGATCGTAAATAGATTTTTTGCATCTGTCTTTGCTTGGGAGGTGAAGATAGAATCTCTAGATATGAAGCAATGAGGTCATGGACTATATGCAGATTACGGAGAAAAAGTTTTTTGCTGCCTTAAGGCAGGTAGGATAGATAAATCCTTAGGGCCTCACAAGTGTCCTGATGAAGAGCCTCGGCCTGAAACATTGGATGCTTATTAATTTCCATGGATGATGCCTGATCTTCTGAGCTCCTTCAGCATTTTGTGTGTGCTAATCTGTACCTTGTTGGATGCTACTGCAGAAAAAGGTATTTAAAGGTAGAAAAAACATCCTTAGTAGCGGAGGATGGGAGGATTGGAGGATGGCTAATGTTGTTCTGTTGTTTAAGAAAAGCTTTAAGAATAAGCCAGGAAATTATAGGTCATTGAGCCTGACATCAGTGGAGGGTAAGTTATTGGAAGGGACTGGATATTCAAGGATTTGGATTTACAGGGACTGATCAGGTATAGTCAACATGCTTTGTGTGTGGTAGATTGGGTCTAACCAATCTTATAGAATTCTGTGAGGAGGTTACCAGGAAATTTGATGAAGGTAAGGCAGTGTATATTGTCTACATGGACTTCAGCAAAGCCTTTGACAAGTCTCACATGGCAGGTTGATCAAGAAGGTTCAGTTGCTTGGCATTCAGGATGATCTTTGTGGGAAAAGCCAGAGAGTGGTCGTAGATGGTTGGCTCTCTGATTGGAGGCCTGTGACTTGTGGAGTGCAGCAGGGATCAGTACTGGGCCCACTGTTGATTTTCATCAACAGCAGCAATCTGGATGATAATACGGTAAACTAGAACAATAAATTTGTGGATGACACCAAGAATGGGGATGTAGTGGACAGCAAAGTAGACTATCAAAACTTGTAGTGGGATCTGCCTAGCTGGAAAAAGGGTGTGAAAAAATGTAGATGGATTTTAATGCAGACAAGCCTGAGGTTTTGCAGTTTTGGAAGATAAACCAGAGTAGGACTTGCATTGTGAGCAGTAGGGCACTGCGGAGTGCAGAAGAACAGAAGGATATGGGAATACAGATGCCTAATTCCTTGAAAGTAGAGTTACAAGTTGATAGGGTCATAAAAAAAACTTTTGGCACAGAGGCCTTTATAAATCAAAGTATTCAGTACAGGGGTTGGGATATTATGATGAAGTTGTATAAGACATTGACAAAGCCAAATTTGGAGTATTGGTCTGGTCACTTACCTACAGAATTTATATCAATAAGACTGAAAGAGCACAGAGAAAATTTACATGGACGTTGCCAGGACTTGAGGACCTACATTATAGGAAAAGCTTGAATAGGTTAGGGCTTTATTCCTGGAACATAGAAGAATGTGAGGAGATTTGATATAGCTATTACAAAATTATGATGGATATAGATAAAGTAAATGCAAACACTGAGGTTGGGTGAGACTTGAACTAGAGGTCACGGGGTAAGGGTGAATGGTGAAATATTTAAGGGGAATCTGAGGGGGAATTTCTTCACTCAGAGGGTAGTTTGAATGTAGAACAAGCTACCAGCAGAAGTGGTGGATTTGGTTTGACTGCAATACTTCAGAGAAGTTTGGATAAGTACATCGATGAGGGGACTATGGAAGGATGTAGGCCAGGTGCGGGTTGATGTGACTAGGTACAGTACAGACTAGATGGGCCAAAGGACCTGTTCCTGTACTGTAGAGCTCTATTAGTTTACCCAACAAATGGGAGTTTCCTTCGAAGCCATGCACAAACCTGACTAAGATTATACCACTACTTTTCACTTTTGCTGGTTCAAAACATTTATCTCGCCTTAACAGCATTGTGGGTATTCCCACTTCTCAAGGACTACAGCAAAAATATAGGTCATTACCACCTTCTCTAGGGCAATTAGGGATGAATAATTAAATGCTAGCTCAGCCTGTGAAGCCCACACACCTTGAATGAATGAAAAAATATATCATTGCAGGGATGAGAATGTGCATTTTCCTGCTGTTCCCAGATCTCTTTAAGAGGGCCAGTTTCCTGCTGTGATGGTAAATTGTTAACAGTGAAATGCTCATTCACTGACCATTTACTGTGACTGCTTGTTCAATTTATAAAATGGTAGGAGGTAGTGGTAACATGAGCATAATATTACAAGACACTGATTTGTTACCCTACTCCCCAAATCAAAAAAAAACGTGATTTAAATTTATTAACTATTTAGTTGGGGAAATAATGTTATAAACAAAGTTTAGCATTCAGAAGTTGAAAACATATTATGAAAGTAAAGCTAAATCATGTTTTACACAAGGAATAAAAAGCTGGAATATCCTATATAATCAACTCACATTGTAACAGACGGGGGGTTGTCCACGGTAGTTGTGAATAACCCAAAATATTTCAATATTGGGGTCAATGCACATGTACTTGTGTGTTTGGCTTTATATAATCGAATGATCTATGTGAAAAATTTAGGGATAATAGCCTTAAGCTGGACTGGCACACCAACTGGAGTAAACTTTAACATAATTTCTGCCTAACTGTGGTCCAGAAAATTCCAGCTGAAGATCAGACACAGGATATCCTGCACCAGCTGTTTCATTTGGTTTGGAGAAACTAAAGCTCATTCTGGATTCTGGCCAAGTACTCGAAATTTATAAGCTATTCACTGACCCCTTAATTCATCTTATAAATGTGCATAAAGTTATAGTTAGCAGCATGTATCACAATTGTGCCTCAATTCCTAGGCTACTCTTAAACAATGCTTTGAAAGATCTTCTGGTTGTTAAAAATGAATATACTTATTGACAGCTATTAACATGATACCAGAATCAGAAGTAGAATCAGGTTTGCTGTCACTAGGATATGTTAAGAAATGTGTTGTTATACTGTAGCAGTACATTGCAATACATAATAATAATAAAAACTATAAATTATAGTAAGTATATATTTTAAAAAATAAATGATATAACTAGTGCAAAAAGATAGCAAAAAACAATAGTGAGGTAGTGTTCATGGATTCATCGTCCATTTAGAAATCTGATGGTGGAGGGGAAGAAACTGTTCCTGAAACATTGACTGGGTGGCTTCAGGCTCCTATACCTCATCCTTGATTGTAGCAATGAGAAGAGGGCATGTCCTGTGTGCTGGGGCGTCTTTAATTATTGATGCCAAGTTTTTGAGGCATCACCTTTTGAAGGTGTCCTTGATGCTGGTGAGGCTATTGCCCATGACAGAACTGGGTGAGTTTACAACTTTCTGTATCTTTTTCTGATCCTATGCAGTGGCCCCTCCGTACCAGACAGTGATGCAACCAGTTAGAATGTTCTCCATGTTAAATCTGTGGAAATTTTCAAGTGTCTTGGATGACATACCAACTCTTAAAATTCCTAATGAAATATAGCCACTGTTGTGACTTCTTCTGAATTACATCAGTATGTTGGGAGCATGATAGATCTTCAGAGATGTTTTCACCCAGGAACTTGAAACTACTCACCCTTTCCAGTGCTGATCCCTCGATGAGGACCGGTATGTGTTCCCATGACATCCCTTTTCTGAAGTCCACTATCAAATTCTTGGTCTTACTGTTGCTAAGTGCAAGGTTGTTGTTTCAACACCACTCAACCAATTGATCTATCTCACTCCTTGTCACCATCTGAAATTCTGTCAATAATAGTTGTGTCATCAGTAAGTTTATAGATGCTGTTTGAGCTGCACCTAGTCAGAGTCATGGGTGCAGAGCAAGTGGAGCGGAGGGCTAAGCATGCATCCTTCAAGTGCACCAGAGTTGATTGTCACTGAGAAGGAGATGTTATTTCCAAAGGATACTGACTGTGGACTTCCAGTGAGGAAGTCAAGGATACGGTTATGGAGGGAGTACAGAGGACCAGGTTTTGGAGCTTATGATTAGTACTGTACTGAGGGTATGGTTGTGTTGAATGCTAAGCTGAAATCAATAAGCATCAGTCTGAGATAGGTGTTGCTATTGTCCAGGTGATCGAAGGCTGAGTGGAAAGCCAGTGAGATTACACCGGTTGTAGACCTATCAAGGTGATAGCCAAGCTGCAGTGGCGTCTTGCTTAAGCAGGAGTTGATTCTGGCCAAGCCTAACCTCTCAAAGTACATCACAGTAGATGTCGAAGATTGATGCTCTTTTGAAGCAGGTGGGAAACTCTGACTGCAGCAGCAAGAGCTTGAAGATGTCCTCGAATACTCCACCAGTTGGTTGACACAGATTTTCAGTGCCCTACCAGGCAAACAATAAAAGCATGATGCCTTGTGAGGGTTCACCCCGTCAAAAGATCTTCCGACGCTGGCCTCCAAAACAGATGTCAAAAGATCACCAGATGTTGCAGGGATTCACATAGGAGTATTTTTATTCTCCATTTCAAAGCATTCATAAAAGATGTTGAGCCCATCTGAGAGTGAAGATTCACTGCCTTTCATGATGTTAAGTTTCGCTCTATAGGAAGTACTGGGTGACAGTCAGAGGGGGGAAAGCGAAGGTGAACAGACAGGTAGTGCAGAGCACCCCTGTAGCCATTCCCCTGAATAATAAGTTTACCGTCCTGGATACTGTTGGCAGGGACGACCGACCAGGTGTGAGCCACGGTGGCAGGGCCTCCGGCACTGAGTCTGACCCTGTGGTGCCGAAGGGTGGGACGGAGAAGAGGAGAGCTGTCGTCATTGGAAACTCTATAGTCAGGGGAGCAGACAGGAGATTTTGTGGACGTGAGAAGGACACCCGCATGGTTTGTTGCCTCTCGGGTGCCAGGGTCCGGGATGTCTCTGACCGGGTGCATGACATCCTGGTATGACAGGGAAAGCAACCGGAAGTCATGATATACGTTGTTACCAATAACATAGGCAGGAAGGGGGATGAGGTCCTGAAGTGTGAGTTTTGGGAACTAGGCGGAAGGCTGAAGAACGGGATCTCAAGGGTGGCGTTCGCAGGTTTGCTGCCAGTGCCACGTGACAGTGATGGTAAGAATCGGAGGAGATGGCAGTTGAATGCGTGGCTGAGGAGTTGGTGCAGGGAGCAGGGTTTTAGATTTTTGGATCATTGGGATCTCTTCTGGGGAGGGTGGGACCTGTACAGATTAGATATGTTGCATCTGAACTCAAGGGGGAGCAATATCCTTGCAGGTAGGTTTGCTAGCATGGTTCGGGAGGGTTTAAACTAATTTACAAGGGGGATGGGACCCGGAGCGATAGAGCAGTGGAAGAACTGCATGCAGTAAAGCCAGATCTAACGTATAAAGAGGCTTTGAGGAAAGAGAAGCAGAATAAAGGTTGTAAAGGTAGTAAGGTAGAAGGGCTAAAGTGGGTGTTCTTCATTGCAAGAAGCATCAGGAACAAAGGTGATGAACTGAGAACTTGGATACATACATGGAATTATGATGTAGTGGCCATTACAGAGACTTGGCTGGCAACAGGGCAGGAATGGATTCTCAATATTCCTGGATTTCAGTGCTTTAAAAGGGATAGAAAGAGAGAAAAAGGGGAGGAGGGGTGGCATTACTGGTCAGGGATACTATTACAGCTACAGAAATGGTGGGTAATGTAGCAGGATCCTCTTTTGAGTCAATATGGGTGGAAGTCAGGAACAGGAAGGGAGCAGTTGCTCTATTGGGAGTATTCTATAGGCCCCCTGGTAGCAGCAGAGATACTGAGGAGTAGATTGGAAGGCAGATTTTGGAAAGGTGCAAAAATAACAGGGTTGTTTTCATGGGTGACTTTAACTTTCCTAATATTGATTGGCACCAGATTCGTTCCAATGGTTTAGACAGGGCAGAGTTTGTTAAGTGTGTCCAGGACGGATTCCTGTCACAATATGTTGACAGGCCGACTAGGGGGAATGCCATACTAGAGCTAATACTAGGTAACAAACCGGGTCAGGTTACAGATCTCTCAGTGGGTGAGTATTTGAGGGACAGTGACCATTGCTCCCTGGCCTTTAGCATTATCATGGAAAAGGATGGAATCATAGAGGACAGGAAAATTTTTAATTGGGGAAGGGCAAATTATGAGGCTATAAGGCTAGAACTTGCGGGTGTGAATTGGGATGATGTTTTTGCAGGGACATGTACTATGGATGTGTGGTCGATGTTTAGGGATCTCTTGAGGGATGTTAGGGATAAATTTGTCCCAGTGAGGAAGATAAAGAATGGTAGGGTGAAGGAACCATGGGTGACAAGTGAGGTGGAAAATCTAGTCAGGTGGAAGAAGGCAGCATACATGAGGTTTGGGAAGCAAGGATCAGATGGGTCTATTGAGGAATTTAGGGTAGCAAGAAAGGAGCTTAAGAAGGGGATGAGGAGCGCAAGAAGGGGGCATGAGAAGGCCTTGGCGAGTAGGGTAAAGGAAAACCCCAAGGCATTCTTCAATTATATGATGAACAAAAGGATGACAGGAGTGAAGGTGGACAGATTAGAGATAAAGGTGGGAGCATGTGCCTGGAGGCTGTGGAAGTGAGCGAGGTCCTCAATGCATATTTCTCTTCGGTATTCACCAATGAGAGGGAACTTGATGACGGTGAGGACAATATGAGTGAGGTTGATGTTCTGGAGCATGTTGATATTAAGGGAGAGGAGGTGTTGGAGTTGTTAAAATATATTAGGACGGATAAGTCTCTGGGGCTTGACGGAATATTCCCCAGGCTGCTCCACGAGGCGAGGGAAGAGATCGCTGAGCCTCTGGCTAGGATCTTTATGTCCTCGTTGTCCACGGGAATGGTACCGGAGGATTGGACGGAGTTGAATGTTGTTCCCTCGTTCAAAAAAAGTAGTAGGGATAGTCCGGGTAATTATAGACCAGTGAGCCTTATGACTGTGGTGGGAAAGCTGTTGGAAAGGATTCTTAAAGATAGGATCTATGGGCATTTAGAGAATCATAGTCTGATCAGGGACAGTCTGCATGGCTTTGAGAAGGGCAGATCGTGTCTAACAAGCCTGATAGAGTTTTTTGAGGAGGTGAGCAGGCATATATATGAGGGTAGTGCAGTGGATGTGATCTACATGGATTTTAGTAAGGCAATTGACAAGGTTCCACATGGTAGGCTTATTCAAAAAGTCAGAAGGCATGGGATCCAGGGAAGTTTAGCCAGGTGGATTCAGAATTGGCTTGCCTGCAGAAAGCAGAGGGTTGTGGTGGAGGGAGTACATTCGGATTGGAGGATTGTGACTAGTGGTGTCCCACAAAGATCGGTTCTAGGACTTCTAGTTTTCGTGATTTTTATTAACAACCTGGATGCGTCTTTATTTACTAAGGAAACTGGCATGAAGTCTATGGAATTAAAGGAAACAAGTAGCGAGATCATGCTTGAATTTCCAGCATCTGCAGAATTCCTGTTGTTTAGTGAGATTATGGAAACTGTACAGATTGAAAAGGAGGAGGTGCTTGCTGTCTTGAGGAAAATTAAAGTGGATAAATCCCCGGGACCTGACAGGGTGTTCCCTCGGACCTTGAAGGAGACTAGTGTTGAAATTGCGGGGGCCCTGGGAGAAATAATTAAAATGCCGTTGTCTACGGGTGAAGTGCCGGAGGATTGGAGAGTGGCTCATGTTGTTCCGTTGTTTAAAAAAGGATCGAAAAGTAATCCGGGAAATTATAGGCCGGTGAGTTTAACGTCAGTAGTAGGTAAGTTATTGGAGGGAGTACTAAGAGACAGAATCTACAAGCATTTGGATAGACAGGGGCTTATTAGGGAGAGTCAACATGGCTTTGTGCGTGGTAGGTCATGTTTGACCAATCTGTTGGAGTTTTTCGAGGAGGTTACCAGGAAAGTGGATGAAGGGAAGGCAGTGGATATTGTCTACATGGACTTCAGTAAGGCCTTTGACAAGGTCCTGCATGGGAGGTTAGTTAGGAAAATTCAGTCGCTAGGTATACATGGAGAGATGGTAAATTGGATTAGACATTGGCTCAATGGAAGAAGCCAAAGAGTGGTAGTAGAGAATTGCTTCTCCGAGTGGAGGCCTGTGACCCATGGTGTGCCACAGGGATCAGTGCTGGGTCCATTGTTATTTGTCATCTATATCAATGATCTGGATGATAATGTGGTAAACTGGATCAGCAAATTTGCTGATGATACAAAGATTGGAGGTGTAGTAGACAGTGAGGAAGGTTTTCAGAGCCTGCAGAGGGACTTGGACCAGCTGGAAAAATGGCAGATGGAGTTTAATACAGACAAGTGTGAGGTATTGCACTTTGGAAGGACAAACCAAAGTAGAACATACAGGGTTAATGGTAAGGCACTGAGGAGTGCAGTAGAACAGAGGGATCTGGGAATACAGATACAAAATTCCCTAAAAGTGGCATCACAGGTAGATAGGGTCATAAAGAGAGCTTTTGGTACATTGGCCTTTATTAATCAAAGTATTGAGTATAAGAGCTGGAATGTTATGATGAGGTTGTATAAGGCATTGGTGAGGCCGAATCTGGAGTATTGTGTTCAGTTTTGGTCACCAAATTACAGGAAGGATATAAATAAGGTTGAAAGAGTGCAGAGAAGGTTTACAAGGATGTTGCCGGGACTTGAGAAACTCAGTTACAGAGAAAGGTTGAATAGGTTAGGACTTTATTCCCTGTAGCGTAGAAGAATGAGGGGAGATTTGATAGAAGTATATAAAATTATGATGGGTATAGACAGAGTGAATGCAAGTAGGCTTTTTCCACCGAGGCAAGGGGAGAAAAAAACCAGAGGACATGGGTTAAGGGTGAGGGGAGAAATGTTTAAAGGGAGCATTAGTGGGGGCTTCTTCACACAGAGAGTGGTGGGAGTATGGAATGAGCTGCCAGACGAGGTGGTAAATGCGGGTTCTTTTTTTACATTTAAGAATAAATTGGACAGATACATGGATGGGAGGTGTATGGAGGGATATGGTCCGTGTGCAGGTCAGTGGGACTAGGCAGAAAATGGTTTGGCACAGCCAAGAAGGGCCAAAAGGCCTGTTTCTGTGCTGTAGTTTTTCTATGGTTTCTATGGTTTCTATGTGGGGGTAGAAGGGTGGGTTGGCAAGTTTACAGACGACACAAAGGTTGGTGGTGTTGTGGATAGTGTAGAAGATTGTAGAAGATTGTCAAAGATTGCAGAAAGACATTGATAAGATGCAGAAGTGGGCTGAGAAGTGGCAGATGGAGTTCAACCCGGAGAAGTGTGAGGTGGTATACTCTGGAAGGACAAACTCCAAGGCAGAGTATAAAATAAATGGCAGGATACTTGGTTGTGTGGAGGAGCAGAGGATCCGGGGGTACATGTCCACAGATCCCTGAAAGTTGCCTCACAGGTAGATAGGGTAGTTAAGAAAGCTTATGGGGTGTTAGCTTTCATAAGTCAAGGGATAGAGTTTAAGAGTCGCAAGGTAATGACGCAGCTCTTTAAAACTCTGATTAGGCCACACTTGGAGTACTGTGTCTTCTCTCATGCTCCTTCTCACCAAAGAGTAAAGCCCTAGCTCCTTTAATCTCTGATCATAATGCATACTCTCTAAACCAGGCAGCATCCTGGTAAATCTCCTCGGTACCCTTTCCAATACTTCCACATCCTTCCTATAGTGAGGCAACACAGATTAACGGAGCTAGGGCTTTACTCTTTGGAGACAAGGAGAATGAGAGAAGATATGATAGAGGTATACAGGATATTAAGAGGAATAGATAGAGTGGACAGCCAACGCCTCTTCCCCAGGGCACCACTGCTCAATGCAAGAGAGCATGGCTTTAAGGTAAGGGGTGGGAAGTTCAAGGGGGATATTCGGGGATGGTTTTTTACTCAGAGAATGGTTGGTGCGTGGAATGCACTGCCTGAGTCAGTGGTGGAGGCAGATACACTAGTGAAATTTAAGAGACTACTAGACAGGTATAAGGAGGAAGATAAGGTGGGGGGGGGGGGTTATATGGGAGGCAGGGTTTGAGGGTCGGCACAACATTGTGGGCCAAAGGGCCTGTACTGTGCTATATTATTCTATGTTCTATGTTCTAAGTAAAGGCCTGAAAAACCTAGTAGTCCTGCCTCTGATTCCATCTCTAACGTTAATTTGAATTTTTTTTTTTTTGTCTTAAAATTGTCTTCAAGAGGCCTTATCTGAAGTTCTTTATAGTTCTAGATCACCAGGCTTGAATACCACAGATTTAGCTTTGAGCAGACCATGAATCTCCTGGTTCTCCCACAGTTTTTGGCTTGGGTATATCTGGTATGTTCTCCACATTACACGCTCGTCCACACAGGTCTTGATGAAGTCTGTGGCAACTATGGCATATTCATTCAGATTCAAAGATAAATTTCTGAATATTGTCCAGTCCACTGACTGAAAGCAGTCCTGTAAGCATCCCTCTGCCACCTTTGACCATACCTTGCTGGTCCTCACCACTGGTACTGCGGTCTTCAGTCTCTACCTGTATGCCAGGAGTAGAAGTACAGCCTGATGCAATCAAGAAGACAAAAGAAGGCAATCAGCTTTAGAGTATGTTTTCTGACATAAACACATCCACCATGTGGCATTGGTTAAAGTTCATTGTATTTAACTTTCTTATATACAGTAGCTTGCTTTACTTATATAATCTGTTTATCCAGGCAACTGGAAAAATGGGCTAAAAAATAGCAGATGGAATTTAAGCAGACAAGTGTGAGGTGTTGCACTTCGGTAGATCTTACACAGTGAAAGGTAGGGTACTGAGGAGTGCTGTAAAACAAAGGAATCTGGAAATACAGGTTCATTACTTATTGGAAGTGGTGTCACAGGTAGATAGTGTTGTTAAGAAATCTTTTGGCACATTGGCCTTCATAAATCAAAGTATTGAGTACAAGAGATGAGATGCTGTGTTGAATTTGTGTAAGAAAGTTAGTGAGGCCTAATTTGGAGTGTTGTGTGCAGTTTTGGTCACCCACCTATAGGAAAGCTGTAAATAAGTTTGAAAAAGTACAGAGAAAATTTACGAGAATTTTGCCGGGTCTGGAGGACCTGAGTTACAAGTCAAAGCTGAATAGGCCAGGATGTTATTCTTTAGAATGAAAAAGATTGACAGTAGATTTGATAGAGGTATACAATATTCTGAGGAGTATAGACAGTGTAAGTGCAAGCAGGCTTTTTCCATTGAGGTTCAATGGGACTACAACTAGAGGTCATGGGTTAGGTGCAAAAGGTGAAAAGTTTAAGGGGAACATGAGGGGAAACTTCTCCACTCAGAGGGTCGTGACAGCGTGGAATGAGCTGCCAGCATAAGTGATGCATGCAAGCTCGATTTCAACTCTTAAGAAAAACTTGGATAAGTACATGGATGGGAGGAGTTTGGAGGATGATGATCCCAGTGTCGGTCGATGGGAGTAGGAAGTTTATATGGTTTTGGCATGGACTAGATGGACTGAAGGGCCTGATTCTGTGCTGTACTTTTCTACGACTCTCATGTTATAAATAAGTAATCGAGTAAGGAAGCAATTATGAAGGCATATTTTGCATTGGTATTTATGAAATTGGATTGGGTTACAGAAGTAAAGAAGTCTTGGAGGAATTGTATAAAGTTTTGGTGAGTCCTAACTGGTGTGGACGTACTGTCTCTATATTGAAGAAAGGACAGACTTTCCTTGGAATCACTGCTGTGTAGATACAACTGGTGACTGCTATGATGTCCCTTTTGTCTTATAAGGAGAGATTGAGTTAAATTGACTTCTACTTTGTCAGTAAGGATGGGCAGCAACAATTATGCCACGATTATTCCCAACAGTGGTGTTCCACAAGGCTGCATCTTCAGTGTCCTACTCCCTGTACGTTCAAGACCATCTGGCCAAATGCTGGTCTAAGTTCATCGACAAGTTTGCAGATGATATCACTATAGTGAGTCACATCTCAAATAACAATGTGTCAGAGCACAGGAAGGAGATTGGCAGCTTAGTAACATGGTGTTATGGCAATAAACTTTCCCCTAATGTCAACAAAACAAAAGAGCTGGTCATTAAAGGAGGCAGCATACACACTGCTGTCTACATCAATAATATAGAGGTTGAAAGGGTTCAGTGCTTCAAAGTTCAAAGTAAATTTATTGTCAAATGATGCGCATGTTACCATACACTGCCTTGAGATTAATTTTCTTGGAGGCATTTTAAGGAAAAAAGAAATGCAATAGAATTTTATGAAAAACTATACAACAAGCATATAAAGACTGACAAATACCAATGGCTAAAGAAGACCCCTGCTAGGATTCTGTCTATACTTCTCGCTGCTTCAGTAAAGCAGCCAGTATATTCAAAGGCCGTAACTACCCTGGACATTCTCTTTTCCTCCCACTCTCATTGGGCAAAAGATAGAAAAGCCTGAAACATGTACCACCATGCCCATAACAGCTTGTGCCCTGATGTTATTAGACAATTGAAAGGTTCCTTAGTACAATAAAATGGAATCTTGACCACAATATCTACTCATTATAATCCTGCACCTTCTTGTCTACCTGCACTGAAATTTCTCTATGGTGCTACACTTTATTCTGCATTTTGTTATTCTTTTACCTTGTACGTCCTTAGTGCACTGTGTATTGAACTAATCTGAATGAACAACATGCAAGACAAGCTTTTCACTGTACCTTGGTATATATGACAATAATAAACAAATTCCAATACTTCTTGGGGTTTATAAGAACAAGAGGTCATCTTATTGAGCAATCCAAGGTTCTCAGAAGTGACAGATAGAAGAAAAGTCTAGACTTAAACAGCATAGTATCAGGCCTCGGCTTGAACTGTTAGGAATGAATAAGAAGAAATTTCTTCAGACAGAACACTGTAGACCCTTGGGACTCATTACACTAGGAGATTATGATTGCTCAGTTACTGTGCATGTCAAGTGTTGAGAGTGACAGATTTGGTTACTGAGGGGAAACACAGCTTTGGACATTAACTAATTGACAGAGCAGGGTTAAGGGGCTATATGACTTAGCCCTATTCCTCATATTCACAGCAGACAATGTATCACATAGAAACTTTTCTAGTGCATCTTACACATATTGCTGAGATATAAATATTATTACTTAGTAATGATGATTAACAGTGATACAGAGAGTTTCTAAAAGCAGGTGTTCATGCTTAATTAAACAGGAAATTCCAGAAATCGATTATTTGCTAAATTGTATCAAGCAAAGAAAATCAGTTCCAAAGAATGGCTTTGAGAATTTCTCTTTCAAATACTTCTAATCCTGTTTCGTGTGGATCAGTGTAGTTAGCGCTGATGCCCTACAGCTTGAGTGACCCAGGTTCCAATATGACATCCAGATCTGTCTGTGTGGAGTTTACATATTCTCCTAATGACCACGTGGGATTCCTACAGCTGCTCTGGTTTTTTCCCACATCTAAAGACAAGCAGGTTGGTATATTAATTGGCTCCAGTAAATTGCCTCTAGCGTCGGTGGATAATAGGAGTATCAGTATAGGATGGAAGGTGTTAATGAGAAGTGTGAGAGAATACAGGAAAGGAACTGGAGGAATGGGATTGATAAAATTGTTCTGAGAGCTAGCATATAATTTATTGGTCAAATGGATTTGTCTGAGTCATAAGAAAATACCAGAAATAAAAATTCTGATTTTCAGGGTTTTATAATTTTCTTTTAAATTCATCCTGTTAAAATACACTTATCCTTTCAATAGGCTAATTCTTTTTAAGTTAAAATGATTAGTAGAAAAACCAAACGGTGATACCTTTAGTCTTATTATGCAACAACATTTAGTTGTTAGCTATGCAGAACTATCCATGTCCAAGCCGTCCTAGTAATGCTCCCCAAGTTTTCCTTTGCTACATTGATGACTACATTGGTTATGCTTCATGAACCCATGCTGAGCTCATCAATTTCATCAACTTTGCTTCAACTTCCACCCTGCCCTTAAATTCACACGGTCCATTTCTGACATCTCCCTTCCCTTTCTTGATGTCTCTGCCTCCATCTCTGGAGACAAGCTGTCAACGGATATCCTTTATAAACCTACTGATTCCCACTGTTATTTTGACTATACCTCTTCCCACCCTGTCTCTGGTAAAAATGCTATTCCCTTTTCTCAGTTCCTTCACCTTCACTGCATCTGTTCCTGGAATGCTGCTTTCTGTTCCGAGACATCAGAAATGTCCTCCTTCTTCAAAGAACAGGCTTTCCTTTCCTCCACCGTTGGTGCTGCCCTCACCCGCACCTCCTCCATTCCCCAAACATCTGCACTCAAGCCATCTTCTGACTGCCTTAACAGTGATAAAGTTCCTCTTGTCTTTACCTATCAACCCATGAGCCTCTGCATCCAACACATAATCCTCCACAACTTCCGCTATCTCCAAAGGGATCCTACCACTAAACATATCTTTCCTGCACCATCCCTCCCACTGCTCTGCTTTCTACAGGGATCACTCCCTCCATGATTCCCTTGTCCGTTTGCCCCTCCCCACTAGTCTCCCTCCCAGCACATCCCTGCAAGTTCTATACCTGCTCATTTTCCTCCTCCCTCACCTCCATTCAGGGCCCCAAACATTCCTTCCAAAAGAGGCAACACTTCACCTGTGAATCTGCTGGAGTCATCTATTGAATCCAGTGCTCCCAATGAGGTCTCCTGTACATTGGTGAGACCAGTCACAATTTGGGGGAATGCTTTGTCGAGCACCTCCACTCCAAAAGTGTATCTTCCCAGTGGCCAAACATTTTAATTCCGATTCCTATTCCCATACCAACATGTTGGTCCATGGCTCCTCTCATGGAGGATGGAGGAGCAACATTTTATATTCTGTCTGGGTAGCCTCCAACCTGATGGCATGAATATCGATTTCTCCTTCTGGGGAAAAAAAATTATCTCCCACTTCCCTTTTTTGCTACTTCTCCTCAGGTCTTTACCTCTTCACGCCTACCTATCATTCCCCACCACCTCCTGGGTCCCCTCCTTCTTCCCTTTCTCCTATGGTCCACTCTCCTCTCCTATCACGTTCCTTCATCTCCAGCCCTTGACCTTTCCCACCACCTAGCCTCACCCATCGCCTTGCAGCTAGCCTACTTCCCCTCCCCCCCACCTTTTTATTCAGGCATCTTCCTTCTCAGTCCTGAAGAAAGATCTTGGCCAGAAAGGCTGACTGTTTATTCCTTTCTATAGATGCTGCCTGAGTTCCTCCAGCACTTTGTGTGTGTTGCTTACTATTTGTTCTTGATTTGCTACATCAAGGACTGATGCAGTGATCCCCAATTAATTACAAAAAAATGTCATCACAGATCCTCTGCTTAGAACTATTCAAAAGGTGCTGCATTTTATCCAGAGAATTTAGAGATGATTGTATTATTCATTTATTTTCTATTTCATAGCTGCTTGTATTTCAAAATGCAAAATAACTCCTCTTAGCTTCACTAGAACTGGATTGGTTAGATTATTCTGCGTGAGTCCACATGCTGTGAGACTATACTCAGAAAGGTTATTTAAGTGCATTGTGATCTCATCTTCAGTTTTGAGATGACACCCAAGGCTGCTTGCAAGACCTGTAAAACTCACATTGAAATGCAAGAGAAAAAGATTGAAACTTAATCTCGGCAATGCACTTGCAAGATTGGCTTCCTGCTGATCTCCCTGACAGCAATAACTGACACTGTTTTATAAAGCAATTATACATTTGCAGTAAACGTACATACTCAGTGCACAGAGAGTTGCAGAAACATTCACTTTGGCATTGGCATGGTCAATAATTGGTGTAATTCCACTTTAATAGGTACAAGCTTGTTATTTTCCTATAATATATCAAAGTTATAAGATTTCATATGAAGTATTAAATTGCTCTTTCATATGTTATTTCTGCTAATATAAACAATGTATTCCCTTTGACACATAACATAGAAGTAATGTTATTTCCTTATGGTATAAACACACTCTTCCTGTCAGTTATATACAGTACAAAATATTCAGTTTCTCCATGCATGTTAAATCCGTGCCATATAAAGGGAACAGCAAACCTACCAAAAGCCATGCTGTGTCTGTCATTTCTATGTATGTTTACTCAACAAGTTTTTAAAAAAGGTTCAAGTGAGTTGTAGAGTCAAACATCTGCTATTTTAGAGACATATAACTGAATGGCATACATGATTTGATATACATTACAAAATAGAGTTTGGCTGTTGAATGATATACTGTAGCAGCTGAAATGCTCGGGGAATTTAGAGCATTAGACAACTTGTTTCCTCCAATCATAAATTCTAGTAATTTGCAATTAATTACTCTGGGTGCACAGAAGTTAATTAGATGAGTGTGGCATCCCTCTAAGAAAAGATATTGGAGCAATTTGCATTGGCACAGGAGAGGTGAACTGCAGCAGTTTGCCCTTCCATTATGCAGCCAATGGTATTTTTAAGCACGTAGATCAATGTAAATGAAAATTAGGTTCTGCAGTAAGAAGGTGATCCTAGCAAGTGGTGAAGGTAATCATTAACCTCTGTGATTTTCTCTTTGATATATAAGTATTCCACGTGATTTCAATTAGGTCAAAATAAAGCTCTTATCATCTAGACATGACCGAGGCACCATTTTGAGTAACAAGGTTGTGGGGAGTGATTGCATATAATCATAGCAGATGAGATATTCAAAAGTAAGAATTTTGATTGCATTGCTGAATACTATTTTATTTATATAATTATAAAGATATATTTAATATGCTATCAATGATATCTTCCCAAGCAAATTATTCAGACTATAATTGTATAGAAGGTATTAAATGTTCGGTAATCACATTTTTGAGAGTAGATTCAGCAGAGTCTTTTGTTATTATAAAAATTTGGAAGGTCTTAATTGATCAAAAGGTACATCTACTATTTTTGGAATGCTGAAAAATACAGCACAAAAGCAGGCCTTTTGGCCCATCTAGTCCATGCTGAACTATTTAAACTGCCTACTCCCATCTACCTGCACCTACGCCACCTCCTCCACATACCTACCACCCAGGTACCTATCCAAACTTTTCTTAAATGTTGAAATCGAGCTCGCGTGCACCACTTGTACGAGCAGCTCATGCGACACTCTCACGACCTCTGAGTGAAGAAGTTTCCCCTCATGTTTCTCTTAAACTTTGCATCTTTCACCCATAACCCATTGCCTCTAGTTGTAGTCCCACTGAACCTCAGTGGAAAAAACCTGCTTGCATTTACCCTATTGACACCCCTCATAATTTTGCACAACTGTTGGATAATAGGTAATTTTTCAGAAAAGGATAAGTTAATGTAGCTTTCACTTACACTGAATAAATTTCTAAAACTTATCAATGACATATCATGGAATGAAACAGTGTTATTTCTAATTGTATGAATCATCAACCTGGGATTATATTCTATCATTTATCTATTTGCATAATTATACAGCACATCTATTCCAATTATGCTCTTTGAATCTACTCTTCAGACTCTTTCACAGTCATGGCTGACTATCCTGGAGCCACCCTTTCACCTCTCACTCTGTCTCTCTCACCTTTGTCTCTACGCCCTCTAGCTTTTAGTTTCTCCCTCCCTGGGAAAAAGACCAAGTGTCTTCAGCCTTTGGTACGTTTGCCTACAACAACATTAAACTTGAAGCGATGTTCCTCATGCAGCTCCGACACTAATAGCCTCAGTGGCCCAGTTTTGGACTGTACCTTTCGAAAGTGAGGAGCAGCTGGCAAACTGGCAAGAGTGAAAGTGGCAGCAGTGGGATTTGTATTCATTGGCGGCATTGACAATTCCCAGGATTGATGCCCCACTTAGCAATCTGTTGGATGAGTGTTGTGGCACATTGCAAATCTCCAGGAATGCTAATTTAGATGTGCCAATGCTTGTGTACAAGAATCTGAACATCCACTTTAGCTGCTGGACTTTGGGTAAATGAGGCATCATTCATCAGACATTAACATAGTCCATAACTATGTTAATTGAGTTGTCCACCACTTCCATACCAAGTTTGGCACTGGGCTCCTCCATAGTCCTTGAGAATGCACACAGACTCTCTGGCAAATGTGAAAGGGCTTTAAGTCTTTGTCACAAACGTGCAACTTTGTCTCTATGCTGCTGCAGTGATGTCCACAGCTGGATCCTCTGCATCAGAACACATGCCCTAGTGTAGTCTCATCTGCTGGCACCTTTTCCTCTACCCTGGCTGCAGATTAAGTGTGCCTAGTGACTCTTAATGTGCAGCACTCGTCTCTAGGGCAACAGTTCAGCTGTGTGATCTGACAGAATCTTAACTGGTGACTAGAAATGTTAATTCAAGTCTCTGCATTTTCATTCTCTTTTGGTTAGTGGAAACAAGTGATTAAAGAATCACTTGGCATCCAGGTCCACTTCAAGCACCAAAGGGTTGTTATATAAATATGTATTATGTACAGTATATCACAGATGAGGGGAAACCCAATGAAAATCGCAGGCAAACAACTTCATAGAACAAATGGAAAAATTTGTAATTATACCTTTATCTAGATCTTCCCAGTTTATTGGTGGTTGGCATCTGTCTGTCTCGAAGGACAATGATAATGATCATCATCATCACAAGACTCAGCAGAAGGTATGGAGATCCTGAGATGCCCAGTCGTCAAGATCCCCCTCTCGGCCTCACTAATGTAGTCCAAAGGGAAGCTTATGAAGCAATACGTTTGGCACCAGCTTGGCTGCGTGAGCTGCCAGAAGGAAGTTCAATGACGTCCAGCCTCCTTCGGGGCTCCACTCCGGACTTGCTGTCTGAGTTTACTCCCGTAGCATTCATCTCTCCTGGGGCTGCCCACAGGACAGTGGGACTATTTACCCTTAGCTGGGGATATGGTTCACAAGCACCAGGCGTGTCCACACACCGGTGGGCCTGCATGCTACGTGTGCAAGAGCCATGCCTTCTCCCTGTATCTGTAGTTCAGCTTGAGTCCTAAAGGAGTTCAGTTTCTGTGTGTTGTCTGTGAGGAGGCACTACATGAGGCTTGCTGTTGGAGAGGCTACGTACTGGCAGGGAGAGACTTGCACATTCAGTTTTCCTTTTCGCTTAACTGCTAGCCAACAGTGGAAGCTGAAAATGAGAGTGATAAGTACTACCCACTACACTACCACACTAGACACATCACAACAACGATTTTGACACCCAGTTTATTGCAAACCATTAGTATTAACGTTTAATTACATATATTATATGCATATCCAATCATATCTGACCATTCTATAACATATCTAACATGACGGCTCTTCAAATTGTTTCAACGCCTCTTTCATCTTGTCCATTTCTAATACTTTTCTATCTCTTTCTAACATCAACTCATGCAAGGTGTCATAATTAGGATGAGAATCAGCTTTATTGTCACTGATACATGTCATAAAATTTGTTGCTTTGCAGAAGCATGACGTAAACATTTCTGTAAGTTACAAACAGGAAATAGTGCAAAAGAGGAATAATAAGCTAGTGTCATGGGTTCATGGACTGTTGAGAAAACTGATGGTGGAGGGGAAGAGACTGTTTCTAAGATATTAGGTGTCTGTTATCAGGCTCTTTACCTTCTCCCTGATGGTAGAAAGGAGAAGGGAGCATGTCATGGACGCTGCAGCTCCTTTATGATGGATGTCACCTTCTTGAGGCACTGTCTTTTGAAGATTTTCTCAATGGCAGGGAGGCTTGCACCCATGGTAGAGCTAACTGAGACTACAACCCACTGAAGCCTTTTATGATCCTGTGCTTTGGCACCTCCATAGCAGGCGAATATGCAACCAGTTAAAGTGCCTTCCATGGTACATCTGTAAAATTGTCTTTGGTAACATGCCAAATCCTCTCAAACTCCTAATGAAGTAGATGGTTGTGTGTTGCATGGAGCCTTTCCAATAAAACATGTAGGTACTTGAAGGGCCATTTGTGACACAGCCTACAGTGATTGATGTCTTATCTGCGATCTACATGTGAAGTTCAGACTTCCGACACATACAGCTTACTCAAGTATGCTCAAAGGCTACCATCATAGCTGTAGACACAAATGTTCAAAGGAACTTGCTGGGTGCTAAATACAATCCTTCAATCTGCTCTAGTAAATCAAGGCAACTGGACTTGCTGTGTTGTCTGGAAGACATTTTGCCACTCACCTGAGAGGCTCCTTCAGTTCTGATCCATGGTGGGTAGTTTTCCAGCTTGTAAACTCTGTGAGTTGTTTCAAGGTATTGGAATCACATGAGGGTCATTAAGAGTTGTAGCGGTAATGAGAGGGTCATTAGTCTCATCTTTGCATGAATGCAAGTGTGAACTGTTGTGGAGAAGCCAGGGTAAAGATGTTAGGACTACATTGTAAGTAGCTGATGGGTGTTCAGGGATGGGTTTCCAGTCTTTAACCCCTCTTTCAAACCACCTGTCCTCCCAGTCCAAAATCTGCACATTGTTATCATCAAATGAGTGTCCCTTGTCCTTTAGTTGTAGCAATACTGCTGAGTCTTGACCTGAGGTGTTAGCCCTCCTACGTTGGGCCATCTGTTTGTGAAGTAGTTATTCTGTCTTACCGGTATACAGATCTGTGCAGTTCTCATTGCATTGGATAACATACACAATAAATTCTCTGTTTATCTCTGGCTGTAGGATCCTTGGGGTGAACGAGTATCTGTGTGTGGTTTGTAGGCTTGAAGGTCTCAGTACCTCTACAGCTTCTAACGACCCTCATCTGATTGCTATACCTCTAAACAACTCAGAGTTTACAAGCTGGAAAGCTACGCACCATGGATTGGAACTGAAGAAGCCTCTTGGATGAGTGGTGAAACATCTTCTAGACAACACAGCAAGTCCAGTTGCCTTGCTTCACTACTGCTTTCTATACAGTTACCTGGATGGCTCAGAACCTTCATAGACATATTCAATCTGTTCTCTTTCTGAGGTGCTGTGTTTGCAGGTCTATGGAGCATGATTCTACTGTCCTTCATCAGTCAGTACTTACGATTTCACAAGTACATTCAGCCAGACAATCCAGATTGTTGCTACTCATCTCCAGGAGACACAGCGTGAAGTTGGGTTTTATAGTACGAACCAAAAGAGGCTATCTTAAACTTCCTCAACTAAAACTCAGCAGCCTTCCACCAGTTAAGCTGTAGGCATGAGGAAGGCACTGTACACCAAGGAGTCACCAGAAAGACAGGCTCTAAACCAATGTGTTGGTGTGAAATAGGAGATGGTTCTATTTATAAATTTGGACTTGATTGCTTGATTTGTGCTGTCTCTTATATTTTCACTGTGGCCAGGTAGATACTGTGGTGATGAGCAACACATAAGGTAGGATGAGTGGGTGTCAGGGAACTGAGTTAGGTGTCAACGGACACTGAAAGGTTTTTCACAGACAGCCTGCTTAGAAAGGGTTGACTATGTTGCCCCTTTCAGTGTCTTCAGCCTCTTCTTCCTTGTCCAGTCTGGCTCCTTTACAGCCTCTTTCTTTATTGAGAGACATTGCTGAAGAGGTAACGAATGCATTGGTCATGATCGTTCAAGAATCGCTTGATCCTGACATGGTTCTGGAAGACTGGAAGATTGAAAATGTCACTCCACTCTTTAAGAAAGGAGGAAGGCAAAAGAAAGGAAATTATAGGCTAGTTAGCCTAACCTCAGTGGTTGAGAAAGTGATGGAGTTTATTATTAAGGATGAGGTTCCAGGGTACTTGAAGACTGATGATAAAGTAAGTCAAAGTCTGCATGGTTTCTGTAAAGTGAAATCTGTTAGAGTTCTTCGAGGAAGTAACAAGCAGGGTGGACAAAGGAGAGGCAGTAGATGTCACTTACTTGGATTTTCAGAAGGTGCTTGATAAGGTGCCACACATGATGCTGTTTAACAGGATAAAATCCTATGGCATTACAGGAAAGATATTGGCATGGATAGCAGAATGGCTGACAGGCAGAAGGTAGTGAGTGGGAATAAAAGGGGCCTTTTCTAGTTGGTTGCCAGTGACTAGAGGTATTCCTCAGGGGTCAGTGCTGGGACCATTGCTTTTCACATTGTTTGTCAATGATCTAGGTAATGGAATTGATGGAATTGGTGGCTTTGTGGCAAAGTTTGCAGATGATAGAAAGGCAGGTGGGGGGGTAGGTAGTGCCGAGGAAGCAATGCGATTGCGGCGGGACTTAGACAAATTGGAAGAGTCGGCAAAAAAGTTGCAGATTGAATACAGTGTTGGGAAATGGATGATAATGTATTTTGGTAAAAGGAACAATAGTGAGGACTGCTAGCTAAATGGGGAGAAGGTTCAAACATCAGAGATGTAGAGGGACTTAGGAGTCCTTCTGCAAGACTCTCAGAAGGTTAATTTGCAGGTTTAGTCTGTGGTAAAGAAGGCAAGTGCAATGTTGGCATTTTTTTCAAGGGGAATAGAATATAAATACAAGTAGATAATGCTGAGGCTTTATAAGACCCAAGTCAGGCTGAACTTAAAGTATTGTCAACAGTTTTGTCTCCCAAATCTCAGAAAGGATGTTTTGTCATTGGAGAGAGTCCAGAGGAGGTTCACGAGGATTATTCTGGGAATGAAGCGGTTAAGATATGACAAGTGTTTGGCAGCTTTGGGCCTGTACTCACTGGAATTTAGAAGAATACAGTGGAGGTGGGGTGGGGGGAGGGTGGAAATCTCATTGAAACCAAATGTTGAAAGGACTAGATAGGGTGGATGTAGAGAGGATGTTTCCTATGGTGGGGGTATCCAGAACGAGAGGGCACAGTCTCAAAATTGAGGACAGAGGTAAGGAGGGTTTTTTTTAGCCAGGGAGTAGTGAATCTGTGGAATGCTCTGCCACAGTCTGTAGTGGAGGCCAAGTCTGTGCGTATATTTAAGGCGAAAGTTGATCATTTCCTGATCGGTCAGGGCATCAAAGGGTATGACGAGAAGGCAGGTGTATGGTTTTGAGTGGGATCCAGGCTCAGCCATGATGGAACAGCGGAGCAGACTCAATGGTCCGAAAGGCCTAATTTTGCTCCTATGTCTTGTGGTCTTTACCTGCCTCTCCTCTGCCCTCTGCACAGCCAGCAGCAACAACAGATTTGTGCAGGATTCAACTTACTGCCGCCCAAATGTGAAACAGTATAAGCCCTTTCTGATTTTCTGGAACTTATTCATTACCAAAGGCTATTTTTTTGCCCTTGTTCAATCCTAATATTGAATTTGAGTGAATTAAGTGATTAATTTGAAGCGTTTTCTTCCCAGATATATTCCTAATTATGTACTTTATAATTAATTATTTTAGCTTTTAAAGTGAAAGATTTAAAGTGAAGTGTACTTTTCTGTTGATGGTATTTACTGGTTTCCGTATTTGTTGTCCTGTGTTAAATGAGATAGATTCTGCAATTATTTCAGCCATCTGAAAGGATCTCTCCGCCTCCATTTTTCTATGTTGCTTCATTTTATTTATTTTTTAAGTTTGGTAAGCTAAAAGGTTTCAAAATTTTAATCAGCTTCAATCACCAAAGTTTTAGTTCTCTGTACAGATTAGGAAGTAATATGACACCTAAGTGACTTCACTGCCAATAGTGTTGTACAGTAGGTATTCTTTAAAATGCTATAATAAATGAAAAGCAATTGTGAGCAAAACAGTGGAATCCTGGCATAGATAATAGGTGGAGTATTGATCAGTATTGGGAACCTAGTATTGATCAGTATTGGGAAATTTGACCTCAAGTGACTTTTTATGTACTTCACCTTTCAGGACGTGGAATCTTGATTATTCATCTGGACTTAATCTACTTCTTTATTTTATTCATCCCACTGCTTTGCCAATTGACCATAACTTTTATATTCAATATTCAATAAGGTATAACTCTGAAAGAATTGTTTGCTTTTGGAAATAATTTTTAAATTTTGAGTCACTTTTTAAAATCTATACCCTGACAACAATCAAGGACAAAATGCTCAACTTTCAAAATATGACAATTACTCTTATGTTAATTAACTGGTTCATGAGAAAAATGTAAACAGAACATATCTTGGAAATTTGCTACATACCAGGAGAGTTTTCTTTTGCTGGAAGCTAGTAATTCATCAGCGTGGTAAGACCGAGTTATACATATTTAATATATAGAGCACAATTTAGAGCTAATTGTTTTGAATGTTCCATTAGAAAACAAATTGCTACATAAGATGCTTATTGCTTTTGAGTTGTTTATTACAGTTAGGAACTCAGTCATTATATAAGCTTACATCAATATTACACCAGTGCTAAATGGTATTAGGGTTTCTTTATTTTTGTAATTATTGCACTGCAGCCTTCAGTGAGTGTGATATGCACATACACAGTAATAGATAAGCATATGCTTTTACAATCAATTGACTCATGCCATCTGTTAATCACTACTTGCATGATTTCCCCCTTTTAATGGTGTGGACTTGCTCTATAGAATGAATACAAACTCTGGAGGTGCTTCCACACCACTGTAAGGGCCTGATCCCACTTGGTCAACTGCTAGTAGTGGAAATTCTTCCATGATTAGCATTCTTTATCATGATAATTTTTCCCTCTTTTTCTTAATCTCCTTGATCCTACTAACCCGGTGAACCCTTCACTCTTACACAGTTCCTTTTCCATGGCTTATCAATCTTCTCCATAGCTCTTCGAAGCACTCTCATTACCACCCATCTATCAACAACTTACCTTCACCCCCTTAGCCTATTTTTCCACATGATTGTCTCCTTGGTTCCTCTTTCTTTTCTCCAGTTCTCTGATGTCCTTCCCAGACATCATCCATAAGCATCAAAGCTCTTGGTGATCGTTGACACCCAGTCTCTTCCTCCCCCTCCCTCAGCACCACAAAAATTCTCCTAGCATGCTCCTCTTGTAATCTCATACAGACATAGAGCCACAAGAAACGCCTTACTCCCATTACTCTGTTGAACTCCGACTTCAGACATCTTTGCTGCTCCCTATCTTCCCTTCATCCAACCTTATAACCCTTCACAATCTTTCATCCCATCGATCATCTAATCTTCTTTCTGATCTGCACTGATACTCTCTCTAGCTCCTCAAGTCTGTGCAAGGCTCTGTACATTGATCGTCAAGTCGGATTTCTTTTTGTTCTTTGAGCATGTGCAGCTTCCCCACTTGAAAGGGATTGAATGCGTCTACCTGAAGGTTTTTTAACTAGATTCCACTCAATGACCAAACAACTTTTCCTTTTTCCGCCTTTTATTTTTCGCAAGTGCGGCAGTTTAATAGTTCCATTAGTTCCATCAACCATTTGCCATTAGACATTAGTCACTAGTTATTAGACATTAGTCACTAGTTATAAGACAATAGTCATACGACAAGTCATTAGGTGAAAAACTGGCTACCTCTCCGGACTTTGTAGACGGATTCAGACCTGCACCTCTCCGCTCCCTAATAGACCATTGTATTTTCAAACCAGGCGAACCCTCCCAAAGGTTCCTGAGCTCTTCTTAAACCTCGTGCCATTTCCCAGAAGCACCTGCGCGCAATGATCCCAGTGACGTGAGGCTAGCACTAACCCAACATGCGATGACAGCTATGCTCTTTTCTATGAAACAGTCCCTAAAGTTATTTGAAGTTCAGCATCTTACCGCAGATTCCAACGCTGCTCCCGGACTGCCGCTGTGATGCTGCCGGGTCCTGCCAATGTTCTGGGCAGAAGCAGCACTCAGGCAGCGGGTTCCATCCAGTCTATCAGTGGATTCTTCCTGTTACTTTTAAATTTTATTTTCTTTTGCCTCTAGGTCCCAATACTTTCTGGAAACTCTAGTTTGACTTGACATCTCCCACTCGATCTTCCCATGGAAACACTGGGGAGATTGCTAGCTTTAAAGGCAAACTTGGTGGTCCCAGTTTGATGTTCTTACGATGTATTGTTGACTTGACTTTCCATCTGTTCCTCAGCAGGTAGTAAGACAACCAGCCGCCTGACTTCCCTATGAAGGATGGTGGCTTGGATCCGTCCTTTTTCCCATTAGATACTGGATGCTTTGTTGTTACTTTCAGAGCTTTCGTCACAGGAACACTGTAGCTTGGGAAGATCCTGATGTTGATGTCCCTCACAGTGCCTTTGCTGTCTGGATTAGATTTGACGACTCTCCCAAGCTTGAAATGCCCTGTCATTGCATTTTGGTCGCTTAACCAGATGATGTCCCCAACAGTGACGTTTCTCTGCGCAGTAGGCCACTTGCTCCTGACAAACAAATTAGGACCAGCGAGTTGGCTCCAGCACCTTCAGAACTTGGTCACCTCTGACTACATTGCTCGGAGTCTTTTGTAGGGGTAGCTGGAAAAGTCAAAGGTTTTGAAATCCCCACTTTCAGATGCTCGACCGAGTAGAAGAGTGTTGGGTGTAACGTACTGAATACAGTCTTCCCAGCTCTGTACCCTGGCGACAATTGGGCGCACATTGGCAAGGTTGGCTGCTATGTGAAGAGTTGTCTGGAACTCGCTGTAACTGAGCCCAGACTCCTTCCCAAGACTCTGAAGTGCTCTCTTTACAATGCGTATGACAGCTTCTGCAGCACCATTCCTGTGTGGAGAATCAGGCGGATGGATTTTTCACATCCACTATGTTCCATTTTTTGCCGCGGTCTCCTGCAGGGCTGCTTCGTTCAGTCCAAGAATCTATACAGCTCCTCCAAGTCTGGTTTTGCTCCAATGAAATTGGTGCCTGGATCAGACCAGATTTTTCTTGGATGTCCCCTGATTGCTGTGAACTTTTGATAGGCCATCAGGAATCCTTCAGTTGATAAGGGGTGTTTACCATCTCTGTGTGGATGGCTCTGCTGGCCATGCAGCAAAAGACCACTCCCCAGACTTTCAGTGTTACTCTCTTCTGGACGTCATCTTTTACTTGGTAGGGTCTGAAGAGGTCCACTGTTGTGAACTGGAACGGTGCAGCAGGTTCAGTTCTTTCTGGCAGCAAGTCACCCATTACTTGTTGACATTTCCTTGCTTTTGCCTTCCTGCAGAGCATGCAGCCATCAACAACTTTTGGGCAATTTTCCTTCCCCTTATGACCCATGCCTTTCTTCTCATCTTGAGCAAGGTTCCGGCCACTCCGTCGTGACTCTCATTGTGGGCTTCCCGAGTTAACAGTGTGGACACCCAGGCATCACAGGGCAAGATGGAGACACCAACCTGATCTTCTTTGAAGATTTGTACTCGGCCACTGCAAACCAACAGCCCAGAGTCTTGGTTTTTGTAGACTACCAGCCTGTCTGTAGTGGTGCTTGGGAAGGTTGCGCTCTCTTGTGCTGCTAGAAAAATGTCTCTTAGAGCACCTTCTCGTTCCCTTACTGAGATGACTCCTGCCAAAGAAACTGCCTCCCACTTTGGACTGTCCACGGCTTGATTTTGTCCAATGAACTTTTTTGCTGCTCTCCAGATCCATGCAACTGTTTTGACTAGTCGAGTTAGAACACTGAACTGCTTGACGTCCACAAAGCTTTGGAGGGCTGACGCTGCAGGCGGTCTCCATTGTTCTGTTTTGACCTGGTACTGCTTCTGTGCTGGTTCTTGTTTCTTTGCTTTGGCTCTGGTCAAAGCAGCAACAAATGCCTTCTTTTGCAACTTGTTGATGCTTTCCCTGGCAGCAGCTGCTAGTTCTTTAGCTGAATTCATCAGCCACTCATTCACTGGCAAACTCAAAAACTTTGGCCCATTTTGCCACTCTGAGTCTTTATCCAGGTCTTGAGGGCTGGCTCCTCTGGTGATTATATCAGCAATATTTTGCGGACCAGGAATCCACCACCAGTCCTGGATCCCTGTGCTGTTTTCTTTCTTTCTTTTTAAATCTTTTTATTGAATAAGTATACAAAAAGGTAAGCCATATAGGCACTAATACACTGTTAGAATATAATAAAATTACGGGAGATATTAATACAGAAAAAAAAGTGATACAAACAATGTAATTTAAACATAACATACTAAGGTAACATAATAGTATACTAATTTTTATATATATATATCAATAGAGAAAAGGAAAAAAAAAACCCAAAAAAACCCACCGTGCAACTAAACTAAAAGCAAAGCAAAGCAATGGGCTAACTTGGAACCAAGTAGAGTTAAAGAACTTAAAATCATGTCCTCAAATCTGACCTCCATTAAAAACAGTAAAAAAAACAAGAAGGGAATATAAATATGGAGCAAAAAAGAGAAGAAAAAAAATTACATTAAATGAAAATATTGAGTAAAAGATCTCCAGGTCTGTTCAAATTAGAGTGAGGAATCATAAAGATTACTTCTAATTTTCTCCAAATTCAAGCATAATATCATCTGAGAAAACCAAAAAAAGGTGGTTGGAGCATTAAGCTCTTTCCAATGTTGTAAGATACATCTTTTCGCCATTAAAGTAAGAAATGCAATCATTCTACGGGCTGAAGGAGAAAGATTACTGGAAATTTTAGGTAGCCCAAAGATAGCAGTAATAGGGTGAGGAGAGATATCTATATTCAATACCTTTGAGATAATATTAAAAATGTCTCTCCAAAAAGTTTCCAGAGTAGGACAAGACCAAAACATATGAGTTAAAGAGGCTATCTGCCCCAGACATCTATCACAAAAAGGATTAATATGAGAATAAAAGCAAGCTAATTTATCTTTGGACATATGTGCTCTATGAACAACTTTAAATTGAATTAGGGAATGTTTAGCACAGATAGAGGAAGTATTGACTAATTGTAAAATCTGCCCTCAGTCATCCACGGAAATGATAGAACCCAATTCCCGTTCCCAATCTACCCTAATCTTATCAAATGGAACTTTCCTAAGTTTCATAATAATATTATAAATCATAGCCGATGCACCTTTCTGACATGGATTAAGGTTAATTATAGTATCTAAAATGTATGTAGGAGGAAGCATTCGAAAGGAAGAAAGTATAGTACTTAGGAAATTTCTAACTTGTAGATATCTAAAAAAATGTATTCTTGATAAATTATATTTATTAGATAATTGTTCAAAAGACATAAGGGAATCATCTAAAAATAAATCCAAAAACCGTGAAATACTCTTAGTCTTCCAAATTTGAAAAGCACGATCCATAAAAGAGGGAGGAAAAAATATGTTACCTAAAATAGGAATCGCTAGCCCAAATTGGTTAAGATCAAAAAATTTTCTGAATTGAAACCAAATACGTAAGGTATATTTAACTATCGGGTTAGATACCTGTTTGAGGCATTTCAAATCAAAAGGAAGAGAGGAACCTAAAATAGAGCCAAGTGTATAGCCCTGAGCAGATTGTAATTCCAATGCTATCCATTTGGGAATGGATAATATATCCTGGTCGAGTCGAATATTAAGTGCCCAATAATAGAATCTAAAGTTAGGTAATGCTAAACCTCCATCTCGCTTAGCTTTCTGTAAATGTATTTTACCCAGTCTCGGGTTTTTATTTTGCCAAATAAATGAAGAAATTTTTGAGTCAACTTTATCAAAAAAAGATTTTGGAACAAAAATCGGTAATGCCTGAAATATATATAAAAATTTTGGCAGAAAAAACTGCATTAATACGACCAATCAAAGTTAAATATAAAGGAAACCATTTAGATGAAAGTTGAATAATATGGTCAATTAAGGGTAAAAAGTTAATCTTAAATAAGTCTTTGTGTTTACAAGTAATTTTAATCCCAAGATATGAAAAATAATTATTAATCAATTTAAACAGAAAGTTATAGAAACATAGAAACATAGAAAATAGGTGCAGGAGTAGGCCATTCGGCCCTTCGAGCCTGCACCGCCATTTATTATGATCATGGCTGATCATCCAACTCAGAACACCGCCCCAGCCTTCCCTCCATACCCCCTGACCCCCGTAGCCACAAGGGCCATATCTAACTCCCTCTTAAATATAGCCAATGAACTGGCCTCAACTGTTTCCTGTGGCAGAGAATTCCACAGATTCACCACTCTCTGTGTGAAGAAGTTTTTCCTAATCTCGGTCCTAAAAGGCTTCCCCTCTATCCTCAAACTGTGACCCCTCGTTCTGGACTTCCCCAACATCGGGAACAATCTTCCTGCATCTAGCCTGTCCAATCCCTTTAGGATCTTATACGTTTCAATCAGATCCCCCCTCAATCTTCTAAATTCCAACGAGTACAAGCCCAGTTCATCCATTCTTTCTTCATATGAAAGTCCTGCCATCCCAGGAATCAATGTGGTGAACCTTCTCTGTACTCCCTCTATGGCAAGGATGTCTTTCCTCAGATTAGGGGACCAAAATTGCACACAATACTCCAGGTGTGGTCTCACCAAGGCCTTGTACAACTGCAGTAGTACCTCCCTGCTCCTGTACTCAAATCTTCTCGCTATAAATGCCAGCATACCATTCACCTTTTTCACCGCCTGCTGTACCTGCATGCCCACTTTCAATGACTGGTGTATAATGACACCCAGGTCACGTTGCACTTCCCCTTTTCCTAATTGGCCACCATTCAGATAATAATCTGTTTTCCTATTTTTGCCACCAAAGTGGATAACTTCACATTTATGATATAAGGGAAGTTGTTTATTAGTCGGGAAAAGTTCACTCTTACTAAGATTTAATTTATAACCTGAAAAGAGACTAAATTGTGCTAATAACTCTAAAACAGCAGGGATGGATTTTTGAGGATTAGAAATATATAAAAGTAAGTCATCAGCATAGAGTGATATTTTATGGGACTTTAAGCCCTGAGTTATCCCAGTAATATTTGGAGATTCTCGAATGGCAATTCCAAGAGATTCTAATGCAATATCAAACAATAAAGGACTAAGAGGACAACCTTGTCGAGTACCTCGAAAAAGAGGGAAAAAAGGTGAGCTTAAAGAGTTAGTACGGACCGAGGCCACAGGAGAATGATATAACAGTTTGATCCAGGATATAAATTTCGAGCTAAAATTAAACATTTCAAGCACCTTAAATAAGTAAGGCCATTCTACTCTATCAAAAGCTTTCTCAGCATCTAAAGAGATAACACACTCAGGAACATTTTGTGAGGGGATATAAACAATACTTAACAGTGTGCAAATGTTATAAAAAGAGTAGCGGCCTTTAATAAAACCCGTTTGGTCTTCCGAAATAATAAAAGGAGGTACTTTTTCTAATCTGTTTGCTAATAACTTAGAAAAAATTTTAGAATCAACATTTAATAAAGATATTGGTCTATAAGATGCACATTGAGCAGGATCTTTATCCTTCTTTAATATTAGAGAGATTGACGCTCTATTGAAAGATTCGGGAAGTTTACCAAGTTTTAATGAAGCTTCGAAAACCCTACAGAACCAAGGGATTAATGAAGGTGCAAAACATTTATAAAATTCTGCGGTAAACCCATCAGGGCCAGGAGCTTTCCCCAGGTTCATAGAGGAAATAACATTCTTAATCTCATCAGTGGTAATGGGAGTATCTAGCATAGAAGACATATCCTGTGAAATCTCAGGGAAGTCTAGGTTATCTAAAAGATCATTCATATATTTAGAGTCTCGAGGAGACTCTGATTGATATAAGGAAGAATAAAAATCAAAGAAGGTTTGATTAATCCCCGCATGATCAAGTATCAGTCCATCATTTTGATTATAAATCTGATTAATTTGAGATTTAGCATAATTAGACTTCAATTGGTTAGCCAACAGTTTGCCAATTTTGTCACTGTGTACATAAAATTCACTTCTTGTTTTCTTTAATTGGTTTACAATCGAAGACGAAAGTAATAAACTGTGTTCCATTTGAAGTTCAGTTCTTTGTTTATATAACTCCTCAGAGGGAGCTGTAACATATTTCTTATCAATTTCCTTAATCTTGTTCACAATTACCAACTCCTCCTGCTTCAGCTTCTTCCTCAAAGCAGCAGAATACAAGATAATCTGACCACGAATATAAGCTTTAAAAGTATCCCAAAGAATGTTCACAGAAATATCCTCTGTATAGTTGATTGTAAAAAAAAGATCAATCTGTTCATTCATAAATTTAACAAAGTCCGAATCCTGAAGCAACAGCAAATTAAAACGCCATTGTCTATTATTTTGTGTATTGGCCTGAATTTTAATAGAAAGCTTAAGTGGAGCATGATCCGAAATGGTTATAGAGTCATAATCACATTTAATCACTGAAGAAATAAGGCAAGAGTCAATAAAGAAATAATCAATTCTTGAATAGGAATGGTGAACATGTGAAAAAAAGAAAAACCTTTTTCCTGAGGATGCAAAAAACGCCATATGTCCGTCGACCCAGAATCAGAGAGGAATGAATTAATCAAAGTTGCAGATTTATTAGGTAAGGTCCGTAGCCTTGTGGGTTATATAATTGGTGTCTGAAGCCAAATCGGCTAACGTCCCGATTTTTTGCCCAGCATTAGCTGTGACCTCAAGAGGCATCATAATCACTGGCAGCTCTTGCAATCCACTTTCCAGCAGAAGGCCCGGTTTATCTTTCACAGTGCTGAAGGCTCTAGATGCAGTGTTTGAAAATACATCACAACATTGTTTGGCCAATTCTGGTGAAAGTTTGCTGAAGAACTTCTCTTGATCCTCTGTATATTTCTCCCTGCCTTTATCTTCCCCTGGACCAAATCTGCTCTTTTTCTGACCTGCGCTGCTTTTCTTTATTTCAGCATTGGGGCACAGATAGTAATGATGCTCAGGAGTATGCTCAACCTTGCAGTCTTGGTTTTTACACAGATAGGCAGGTTTGCAGTATGAACTGTCATCATGAACCTCGAGACACCTCTTGCATGCCCCCAACTTTCTTACTGCAGCCTTTTTCTCTGGTACCTTTAGCGCTCGAAACTGTTTGCGGAAGTAGAGCTTCCTTTTGTGCTTTCCATCACCGCAGACTACACATCCTGCATGGTCATCGCCTGACTTGGTAGACTTGGTTCTGGCATGTCTTGGCTCAGCCCTGGTTTCTCTTCTACTTGGCTCTTCATCCCTCAGTTGCTCAAGCTGCTCATATATGCTCTCTTGCCCTTTGAGGAATTCCAAGAGACTGTCAAACCGATTATCTGGTGCCACAGCGTTTCTCCTGTCAGCAACGTCGACCAGCCATTCCTTTTTGAGAGTTTCTGGAAGTTTACTTTCAATTGATTTTGTCACCAGCAGATCTTTGATAGAACCCGTGTCTCCAAGGTCACTCAAGTCTTGAAGTGCCTTCTCCACAGCTTAAATTAATTCCACTATTTTCCGTGACTGATGATTTCTGACAGCTGGCATTTTGTGTAACTCTTCCACTATTTCAATAACAATGCACATTTGATTTCCATAGCGGTTTTCTATAACATGGAAGATGTCATCTACAGTGTTATAAGTAGTGAGGCGAAGGTCTGTTCTGATTTTGTCGTCAAGACTGTCCAGTAGTTGAACCTTTTTCACCTCTCTTGAACTGGTAGGCTCTCCCTGCCTCTGGAGTGCTTCCCAGTCCTTTCTCCACCTATGAAAATCACGTTTGCTGCCAGTAAACTTGGGAAGGGCCGTCGGTTTCAATCCGATGGCTGACGTGGGAAAATCGGAGGAAAAGCCCAACGCCATCGGTGTTAATCTTTCAGCATCCTCCTTTCTCCTTGCCTGTTTGAAGTGGGCCTCTTTGGAAACCAACTTGGGGATGTGGAGTTCGAGCCCCTTTAGGTGACTCTGAAGGTCCTTCTGATCCCCTGGCAGGATCCATCATTTCCACCGACCATGCACCTCCTTCGCTGCCTTTATCAGTCTTTGCAGGTGGTTAAGCATGAAGTCATACGCCTCCTGGTTGCCATCGGGTTGTACAGCAGCGACGTTTTCACATTCATCCTCTGCTGCTTATAGTGCTGTGAGCAATTCAACATTTCCAAAGTTGGTCCAAAGAGTTCCCTGGATTAGGCTTCTGACCTCCTTTAGTTTCAACTCGTACTCATTTGCCGTCTTTGCCAGGTTGGCTTTTTGCTGTTCAGTCAACACAGCTACTTCCTCTGTGTTCAGCTCTGCCTCCAGTTCTGCAATGAATCCGGCCTCCACATCATCACTGGCTTCCATGACTTTCTCGGCTTCTATTGAGAGTTTATTGAAACTGACTCTGAGCTCCTCTTCAGACATAGATCCTGGTAGTACTGTTGACCAGATGAGAAAATAATCTTTTTGCTGTCGTTGGCTCTACCTTGAGTTGCTCAACTGATTTCCCAAAAGCTTGATCAGCCATGACTGATTTCCTCTGCAGGCTGTTCACAGGTGAGAAGGTAAGTACAACTTTTTAATGATGCTTTGATATTGTTTTATCTTAACTTGATTTTCTTCCTTTTTCAGGATTCCAGGTTATTGCTCCTGCTGTTCCAGCTCAAAGCTCCCAGATTTCTGTTTCCTGCTCCTCCAGTTTCCCGGTCAACCAGTTTTTCACTGACAAGTTGGATTAGATTATTTCTTTTTGTTCTTTGAACAAGTGCAGCTTTCCCACTTGAAAAGGATTGAATGTGTCTACCTGAAGGTTTTTTAACTAGGTTCCACTCAATGACCAAACAACTTTTCCTTTTTCCGCCTTTTATTTTTTGCAAGTGCGGCAGTCTGATAGTTCCATTAGTTCCATCAACCATTTGCCATTAGACATTAGACACTAGTCATTAGACACTAGTCATAAGACAAGTCATTAGGTGAAAAACTGGCTACCGCCCCGGACTTTGTAGATGGATTCCGACCTGCACACTCTCCACTTCTTCATAGACTGTTATGTTTTCAAACCGGGCGACCCTTCCCAAAGGTTCTCGAGCTCTTCTTAAACCTCGCGCCATTTCCCAGAAGCACCTGTGCGCAATGATCCCTGTGACGTGAAGCTAGCGCTAAACCAAGAAGCAGTGACAGCTATGCTCTTTTCTATGAAACAGTCTCTCGAGTTATTTAAAGTTCAGCATCTTACCGCAGATTCCAACGCTGCTCCCGGACTGCCGCTGTGATGCTGCCGGGTCCTCCCGATGTTCCGGGCAGAAGCAGCACTCAGGCAGCGGGTTCCATCTGGTCTATCAGTGGATTCTTGCTATCACATTTAAATTTTATTTTCTTTTGCCTCTAGGTCCCAATACTTTCTAGAAACTCCAGTTTGACTTGACATTGATATATTTCAAACTCTGACTTATCCAGAATTGGCCAAGTAAGTCCTTTTCACAGGACACATCTATTCAGGTCAATCACCATCTAATCCATCTATCCTCAATGTGGAAGGTGATGTTATCAGTCTTATTGAGTGCCACAAACTCTCCAATAAACTGCTCACCAGTGTTGAGTTGGGTTTTGCAAAGATCATTTTGCACAAGACTTCATCATAGACTTATTCCAAATATAGACCAAAAATTGAATTCCAGAGGTACGGTGAAAAGACTGTCCTTCACATTAAAGCAACATTTGATTAACTGAAAGTATTAAAAAGTCCTAGTAAAACTAAAGTTAATAGGCATCAAGGGGAAAACACTCCAATAGTTGGAGTTATTTCTCACACTGAGAAAGATGGTTATGGATGTTGGTGATCAATCATCCAAGCCCCAGGACATCTGCTTCATGAATAACCTTACTTTCACTGTAAGGTCAAAAGTGGAGATGTCTGCTGATAGATGAATGATGTTCACTACTTTTTGCAACACCACAAAAAATGTAGCGTGAAAATGAAGCAGATGAAATACTTGAAGCAAATATGAGTAAACATTCAGGCGGACACTGAAAAGTAGAGAGCAACATCATTACACTAAAGTTCCAAGCAATGACTGACCTTAACCCACCTTTTAACCTCAGATATTCAATGACATTTCCATTGACAAGTTCCCCACAATCCCTGTGGTTACCATTTACCAGAAATTCCACTGGACTAGTCATTTGGCTAGGAAAGCCGGTCAGAATCTTCATATGGCAATCCAAAGACCTTCATCTACTCAAAACGCATAAGTTAGAGATCTGATGGAATACACTCCACTCATCTCTACGAGTGTAGCTCCAATATCTTTCAAGAAGATTGACACCAGCCAGGATAAGTGAGCCAAAATTGATTAGCACCCCTCCCTCCTCTCCGGATCTCTTCAGATGGCGCACAGGAGCTGCAGTGTATACCATCAATAAAACTCCCTGCAGTCACTCACCCAGACATCTCTGTCAGTGCCTCTCAAGATTGCAATGTCATTTTTAAAAAGAAAAATTAGGAAAAGACAATAAATGTCACATCCTTAAAAAGGAATGAAGAAGGAAAACAGGAGAAACCTTTTTCAATTGTCAATCAGACATTCACTTACTTCTCAGGTTTTAGGATCTGCTGTTGTTGATGCTTTATCTGCATTAACAGCCTAAGTATTTTATATTTCTGCTCAAGACTATTTTATTCTTTAAAAAAATCATTATGTGAAGTACATGCTGAACAGTCACCTAATTAGCCATAATCCATTTAAATGTGATTTCACTTACTTAACCCCAGTAACTCTCCCTACTGTAATGCGAATAACGTAAGCTTTTGTCTTGGAGAAGCTTTCCTTTGTATGCAAAGCTGCAAATAATATGTTTTTTAAGGAATCAAATCTTAAGCAATGGGAACTGGCTTTTGTTTTTAATATTACTAAAAATTACTCATTCACTGCGATTGAAGTGTTTTGGAAATATTCACAGAAATATAATCGTACATCTAAATTCATAGACATGTTGTCGGGATGTCTAAGAAATGTGCACAGCAGAGAGCTGCTATAACACTGTAAGAGTAATCAAGATAGACTGAATAAATGAACATGATTAAGCACCTCTAAGGCAGATTGGCAGGTCTGGACAAGCTGCAGATGAGACTATAGAAGCGGGGGGAGGGAAGGCTTTCATGCTTATTGGATTCGATAGCTAGGAGCAATTTGAATTCACCCAACCAAGTAAAATAACAGCCAGAATTCTATTTATTTGTGTTTATATTTCACATATATTTCATTTGCAGAAATGTTTAAATGTATAAATCCAGTTTAAAGGGAATCAGCATAAGCAATGAACCCAAGGCAGCCTTCAGTCATCCAATGAAAGACAAACTTTATATTGTTACTAAGGATGATCAGCTTTATTCTACAGTTGACAACTCTAATCATTCTATTCCATTGCTCTCATTTCAAATGATGCTCCTTCAATCTGCAGCGCTAACAACTACAGGCTAATTGGAAAGAGGTCAGTGACCTGCTCATGAGCTTTCATCCCTCTGCCCTTCCTGAGCACTAACATTCTCACAGATGCCAATCATCAGAAATGGCAATTGCTAAAATAGAGATCCTGCAGCAATGTTTGAGTGTACCGTCAATTTTTTTGACAAGGGCTTAGCACGCAAAAGTGTTACTTCCGGCTGAATGATGCAGGCCTGCTGCTTGCTTTGTCCTATTTTGATTCTTATCAGTCGACAGCGCTGAAGGGGTCGCGTTGGTGGAATTGACTGTGTCAAATGGTTATTGGCTTCTTTCTTGTCACTTTATGTAAGGCCGTCCTTTCCTTAATTGGTGATGATTACACCTACCATTTTAGGTCAGAAGTAAGTTTGCAAAGATAAAGCTAAGGAACCTGCTCCGTTACTAATGGGACAATTTATCTTCGTTTAGTGATGTATGTCCAAACACCAGGTTTGCATAGCAGCGTATTGCTGAGTGCCTGCTGCTCTTGCAGATAGTGAAGCTCAAGAGAGATGGTTATTTTGCCACCAGCACTGTGAGGGATATCAGGTGATAATGTTTGATGGCTTTTAATTCACTGAGGATCAACCGAGTTAATGAATAGTGGCTCAGTATCTGAGGTTAGAATTATGGCTACTGATAAAGTGGTTCAAAAAATTTCTCTTGCTCAAAGCATCTGACAAACTATGCATTGAGACAGGAATTGAACCATTAACCCAGATGGCCCTGAAACTTACTCAAATTCTGTCCTAGAGTGTAAGATTATGCCATTAATAGGGTTCAGACATCAGGATGTAGTTCATGTTATACATCAACAATGAGTCATTCAGTAATGACAAAGATTTAAGAGGATTTTGTTGGAACATGGAATAAGATTTCCTCACTCATCAGTACCAGTAAGATGGTGAAAAGTAATTTCTCACAATGCTTAAACCTGAAAGGAAAGAGACAGGTTTTGTCTTTGTAGGACATCGACGTAGGAGGAGATTGGAGTTCTATATATTTGATGCATAAGACTCCCATTTTCAGTCATTAGTTCAGCCTGAAATAATCCACAGCTGTGACAACAGCTGGATCCTATGTCTAAATAAAACAGCTGAAATACTGGTTAATTGTTCTTTGTGAAGATGAATCTAAGCTAGAAGGACTGAAGCACTTTCTGACAAACAACTGTGTCATAACTCTTCACTCTATTATAAACAGAAAACCACTAGAGATTATTTTTCAGAGAGCTGTAAAAGGCTGTCATTTGCACTGCAGAAACTGAAATATGTCTTGCAGAAAAGAAAATTTTAAGAGCAAGAACTAATAGAAAGTTGTAGCAGGAAGCAGTTATATACCTTAAAAGAAACTTCATAGTGTATGAGAAACATTTGCTTGGAAAATGACAGTTGTTACTTCCACTCATATTCAAAGATGGTTTACAGAAAAGAACCTAGGACACCCATAAGATATTTCTGTTTTGGCATAGTTATCACTTTATGTAAATAATCTTCACATATTGCCTTTCACACTCTTTCTATTTCATTTTACTTTCCTTGAAGATCCTGGAAACTAGTTCCACAGCTCATAGCCCACATTTCAAGTAGACATTCTTCCGGTATGAGTTTGAACTAGAACTGTTGGCAGAAGCTGCTTAAATCTCAGGGCTTCTCAACCAAGCCTGATCCTGTTCCTAAACAACATCCACACTTGTGCAAACCTTGCCCCTCTAGATCTCTGGCTGGTATATTGTGTCATGTGCAGACCACAGCTAACTTATTTCAAACCAGAGTCTGAATTGAATACCTTCTATTGCCCATTGTAATGATCATAAGGAATGCTGAATCCACCTGTGCTTTGTCAACAGCTCTCTTTTATTGCCCACATGGGTTTTGTACAAGGGTCTATCCTAGATGGAGTTGTGTATTTAATATTTCAGTAATATTCAGCTTCCAGGATGCTGCATCAGCAAGTTTGCAGCACTGGAAGCTCATGGCAGGGAGAATTTCTCCCTTCCACTATCTGTGTGAGATATTGGGGTTATCGGGACATTGAGACCTTTTTTATCGTGCCCATGGTCTGCTCTTATCAAATTACGGTATTGCTTTGCACTGTTGTAACTATATGTTATAATTACATGGTTTTTGCCAGTTTTAGCCTTGGTCTGTCTTGTGTTTCTGTGATATCATACTAGAGGAACATTGTAGCATTTTTTAATGCATGCATTTCTAAATGACAATAAATGAGCACTGAGTGTCCTCATAATCTAATCTAATCTAATTTAAGTAATATTGTAAATATTACATAATGTTTGAGTCAGAATTCTTTATTTGGTTAAATAATTTATTAGGAGTTATATATAAAAATATGTGAATTGCATACGTCATGATGTTACCACATCATACATGCATGTCTCAATTAAAGTAAAAATCAAGTTAGACTCACATTCCAGACTAATATATTTTTCTTCCAGTTATTTTTTTTTGTATTTTGAAGTTACAAGACATAATCATGGTGATGAAGAAGTTTTAAATGAACCCAAGGTGACTATCTAATTGTTGAAGTGCAGTGAGACACTCAATTAATGGAAAAGAACAAGAAATGGTTGAGTAAAACAAAGAGCACGGTACATGCTTCTTTGAAAAATGAGATATTTGGCTTTAAAAAAGGCAGAAAGTGGACAAATTCATGGGATCACAAACAGTGAGTACTAGGTGTTAATAATCATAAAAAAAGAGCTGAAATGGCTGGCTATGTTGGAAAGATTGGTGCATTCGATTGCACAACAGATAACTGGATTTTGTATACTGAGCGAGTTGAACAGTATTTTAAAGCAAAAGAAATAGCCAATGAGAAGTAATGGCCAGTTTTACTGAGTGCATTGGGTTTAAAGGTATGCAGCTTGCTTAAAAGTTCGACTGCTCCTACCAAACTAGCCAAAATGAGGTATGTTGATATTGTGAAAGTAGTGTAGGAACATCTAGAACAAAAGTGCCATTGTTGATTGCAGTACGCTTTGTATTTCATGAGTACAATCAAAAGGAAGGGGAGACCATTTCAGCTTATGTGGCTGAATTGAAGCTGTCTGAGCGTTGTCTGTTCAATAATGGGCTTAATGATACACTGAGAGATCATTTAGTTTGTGGAATCTTAGAAGATAACATTTGTAAACAGCTCCTAACTGAAACATAACTTGCATTTAATAGAGCAGTTGTATTAGCTCTATCAATGGAAGCAGCAGACTGAGATGCAATTGAATTACAGTTGGGAATGAAAGTGAGTGTGAACAAAATTGCAATACCTAAACAGAAACCTGGCTGGCCGAACAAATTGTGTTACCATCGTGGCAGCACTCACATACACCAGACCAATGCAGATTTAAAGTTGAAACCTGTTGAAACTTGCAGAAAATGCAACAAAATAGGACACAACCAAAAGAGCATGCCAGGCAGATAAAAATAAATGAATCGTACAGGGAAGAGGAAAGGATAAAAAGTCAAGTTGCAGTTTCAAAAAAAGCGCTAATCTGTAGCTGCTGATGAAAAATCTGATAATGATGGGAGTGACACAGGACTGTGTAGCCTGAAGATTTAAAAAGAGGAAAATTAACAATAGACAAGTGACATGGCTTTCACCAGAAATCAATAGCAAATTAACTAAAACGGAATTGGACACTAGCTTGGCTGTTTCAGTCATTCCACAAAATGAGCTTGAATGCCATTTCAAAGATACTGAACTAAAGTTTGCAGACATCCAACTAAGAACACAATGGAGAAAAGATAGTAGCTCCTTTGGGAATGACATTTGTAAGAGTGAAATACAACAACCTACAAGCCACACTGGGCTTATATGTGGTAATAACGGGGAATGTGGGTCATGATTGGCTGAGACAGTAACAACTTGTTTGGAGATCCATCCACCATTTGCATGCCACATCTCCTGTAATGGAATCAACTGAAAGCGAACTAAAGAAGGTACTGGATGAGGCGACAGCAGCCTTCAAGGATGGCATTAGAAAACTGAAACATATCAAGGGTAAAATAGTGTTAAATGAAAATGCCACACCCAGGTTTTACAAATCCCATCCAGTTCCTTATACCATTCATGATGAAGTAGTCAGTGAGTTGGATCACATGGAGGCTGAATTAGTTCTTTCCAAGGTTGAGTGGAGTTTGTGGGCAATGCCAGTGGTCCTAGTAGCCATGAAGAATTGGTCTGGCAGAATCCGTGGTGATTTTAAGGTCACCATCAACACAGTACAGTGCTAAAAGTGGATCACTACCCTCTGCCAAGGATAGAGGATATCTTTGCAAACCTTTGTGGAGGGAAACACTTCAGCAAAGTGGACTTAGCTGAGACCTACAGTTGAAGTTTACATACACCTTAGCCAAATACATTTAAACTCAGTTTTTCACAATTCCTGACATTTAATCCTAGAAAACATTCTCTGTCTTAGGTCAGTTAGGATCACTACTTTATTTTAAGAATGTGAAATGTCAGAATAATAGTAGAGAGAATGATTTATTTCAGCTTTTATTTCTTTCATCACTTTCCCAGTGGGTCAGAAGTTTACATACATTTTGTTAGTATTTGGTAGCATTGCCTTTAAATTGTTTAATTTGGGTCAAACGTATTGGGTATACTTCCACAAGCTACTCACAGTAAGTTGCTGGAATTTTGTTCCATTCTTCCAGACAGAACTGGTGTAACTAGGTCAGGTTTGTAGTCCTCCTTGCTCGCACACGCTTTTTCAGTTCTGCCCACAAATTTTCTATCGGATTGAGGTCAGAAAATGATGTCAAGTCTGTTTCATCCTTGGGAGCAATTTCCAAACACCTGAAGGTACCACGTTCATCTGTACAAACAATAGTATGCAAGTATAAACACCATGGGACCACGCAGCCGTCATACCGCTCAGGAAGGAGACGCATTCTGTCTCCTAGAGATGAACGTACTTTGGCGCGAAAAGTGCAAATCAATCCCAGAACAACAGCAAAGGGCCTTGTGAAGATGCTGGAGGAAACAGGTAAACAAGTATCTATATCCACAGTAAAATGAGTCCTATATTAAGATAACCTGAAAGGCTGCTCAGCAAGGAAGAAGCCACTGCTCCAAAACAGCCATAAAAAAGCCAGACTATAGTTTGCAAGTGCACATGGGGACAAAGATCTTACTTTTTGGAGAAATGTCCTCTGGTCTGATGAAACAAAAATTGAACTGTTTGGCCATAATGACCATCGTTATGTTTGGAGGAAAAAGAGTGAGGCTTGCAAGCCGAAGAACACCATCCCAACCGTGAAGCATGGGGGTGGCAGCATCATGTTGTGGGGGTGCTTTGCTGCAGGAGGGACTGGTGCACTTCACAAAATAGATGACATTATGAGGAAGGAAAATTATGTGGATACATTGAAGCAACATCCAAGAAATCAGCCAGGAAGTTAAAGCTCGGTCGCAAATGGGTCTTCCAAATAGACAATGACCCCAAGCATACTTCCAAAGTTGTGGCAAAATTGCTTAAGGACAACAAAGTCAAAGTATTGGAGTGGCCATCGCAAAGCCCTGACCTCAATCTGATAGAAAATTTGTGGGCAGACCCGAAAAAATGTGTGCGAGCAAGGAGGACTACAAACCGGACTCAGTTACACCAGTTCTGTCTGGTGGAATGGAACAAAATTCCAGCAACTTACTGTGAGAAGCTTGTGGAAGGCTACCCAAAATGTTTGTCCCAAGTTAAACAATTTAGAGGCAATGCTACCAAATACTAAACTTCTGACCCACTGGGAAAGTGATGAAAGAAATAAAAGCTGAAATAAATCATTCTCTCTACGATTATTCTTAAGATAAAGTAGTGATCCTAACCGACCCAAGACAGGGAATGTTTTCTAGGATTAAATGTCAGGAATTGTGAAATCTGAGTTTAAATGTATTTGGCTAAGGTATATGTAAACTTCTGACTTCAACTGTACCTACAGATGGAGATGACCAAAGTGTTTCAAACCATAAGCACTCACAAAGGGCTTTACACTACAATAGGTTTACTTTGGAGTAGTACCTGCACCTGCACTCTGGCAGAAAGCTATGGACCAGGTGCTACAAGGCTGCCAAGGAACACATTGTTACCTGGATGATATCATTGTTACTGGCAAGGAAGACAAGGAACATCTCCAAAATCTCAAGACAGTGTTAAAAAGATTAGAGGATTATGGGCTCGGAGCACAATGCCACAAGTGTGAATTCTTTAAACTAAACATTACTTACTGTGGTCACGTTATTGATGCACAAAGATTACACAACTGTGCTGACAAAATTCAAGCAGTGGTAGATGCCCCAAGGCCAAAGGACATGTCGCATTTGCAGTCCTTTATAGGATTTGTCAATTACTGTAACAAGTTCCTGCCAAACCTGGCTATGGTGCTCCACCCCTTCCACTCAGAAAGCAATGGCAACAGACTAAACAGTATGAAATGGCTTTCAAAAAGATAAAAGAAATGGTGATGTCAGATGCTGCACTCACACATTATGATTCACATTGCCCAGTTAAACCTCGCCTTGTGGTATAGGTACTGTCATGTCTCATGCTATGAGTGATGGATGTGAACACCACGTAGCCTTGACATCACGTTCCCTTACTACTAGAGAAAAATTACACACAGATTGACAAGAGAGGCTTTGAGTCTGGTTTGGGGTGTTAAACAGTTCAAACAGTACTTGTATGGGGGAAGAGCTTACCCTTATTACTGATCATCAACCACTGGTGTCCATTTTCAATCCATGGAAAGGTGTTCCACTGACAGCAGCAGCACAAATACAGAGATGGGCTCTGTTTCTTGGAGGACACAATGACAAGATCAAATTCAAGAGGACAACTAATCATGGAAATTCTGATCGATTGTCCCATCTATTCTTGGAAAAGGAAATACCTGAAAAATGTATAAAAGAGGACACTCTTCTTGGTGTATTCTCCTCAGTGCAAATTGAAAGTCTCCCTATTACAGCAGAGATGATCGAAAGGAAAGCCAGAAAACACCCCACACTGTCTCAGGTCTACATGGTGACTCAAAATGGTTGGAATGTGCAGCAGGAATCCCAGTTCTCCTATTTTTTACCTGTGCCAGGATGAACCTGTCCTTAATAGGGGTTGTCTGATGTGGGGATTGAGAGCTACTGTACCATCCAAACTAAGAGCTAAAGTGTTGGAGGGGCTACATGCAAGTCATCTAGGCATGGTCAAAGTGAAACACGGTTCAAAGCTTTGCCTGTTGTCTGGTGTAGATCAGCAGATTGAGCAAATCAGTGTGTGCTGTTCGGGATGCCAAATGCATCGCTTCTCCATCCCAGGGAATAGCCTGCATTGCCCTGCCAGAGGATTCATGTGGATTTTGCTGGACATTTATGGGCACAAATTTCTTAGTTATAGTGGTTGCATTTACAAGGTAGCCCCAACAACAGCCTCGCATGCTGTTGATGTATTGAGAAGCCTCCTCCCAAGGACTGATGTTCCAGAGCACTGATTGACAATGGACCACAGCTTGTTGCAGAATGGTTTCAGTCAATCCTGACAATGAATGGAATAAGGCATATTACATTTGCTCCATACCACCCAGCTACAAATGGCTTGATGGAAAGGTTTGTCCAGAGTCTAAAGAACGCATTTCATACAAGGTTCACAAAACACATCACACTCACACTGAATCAGAAGCTTGCCAATTTCCTCCTTGCATATCGCACTGCAGCACACTCCACAACTAACAACTCACCAGCTATGCTGTTCCTGGGTCGTCCCTTGAGCACACTCTTGGATCTCCTCAAACCCAATCTCAAAAGGAGTTTGGAGGACAGACAGCTGAGGGAAATTGAAGGCTCCTTAAACAAGGAGGTTCAGAGTTTCACTCCTGGACAAACAGTCCTGGTGAGTGATTACAGAGGTGATCAAAAGTAGGTGCTGTTGGCCGGAAAGAACTACATTCTATCAATCATTGAATTCAAATTAATCAAGGACAGTGGAAGCAGACAGACCAATTGTCTTTGTTCTTGCTGTGTGCTTGGGGTTAGAGGCTGCCATTTTGTGAAGACACTCTGTTCACCATTTTGTGAGCTTGACATGCTTGGCTTGATCAATGTTTTAAAGTAGACACAATGATACTTCAGGTAATGTGCTGGACTGGAGATAATTTCCAAATAAAAACTTACTTGTAAGATGTTCTTTGTTTGGATATAACATGCAGGTTTGTGAATGTTGGGATTGATTCCTGCTTGGAGTGATTCAAGCTCATTGCTGATTGACAACAAAGAGCTATAAATTATCGATTGTCACTTGATGGGAAGAGGGCAATAAATGGATTCTGGCTTGGAGCAGAACTAATAACAATGCTTAAGGGTTAGACACATGACCTGTGGCCAATGACACTGGAATGCAATATTTGAATTGATAAGGAATGGATATAAAAGTAGATGCTTCATGCGTGCTGGCAGTGGTAACTTTGAAGAACAACTATCGCAGATAAAAGCATAAGCAACCCTGCGTGAAACACGTGGTGAGTGAATCGGGACATGAGAAATGCCTGGCCAGCATAAACTCCTTTGCCTGGGTAATATCTTTGCTATTCTTTGACTATTCAGGAGAGTCAGGGATACATAGCAGGTGTGCACACAAGGTATTTAACGTATGAATTCACGTACTTGTTAGTTTAAATAATAAAGGTACTCGTCAGTAAGTACAGACCTCTCTGTGCCTCATTGATCATTGTTATTTTTTTTACAACAGTGCTTGGAAAGATTACGGATAAAGTTGGACCATTCTCCGACACAGTGAAAATTGCATCTGATATCTAGAGATGACGCATTAAATCTGTTGAGGAGAGCAGAGTCAATTGTTAGAGAAGAAATGCGTCCAGAGCTCTCAGAATCATGTCCTGCAGTCTCAGAGTTATCTCCCTCAATCACCATGGAGGAGAACCCAGAAGCTGAAATTGTTTCACAGCCACAAGTCTCATCTGCCATGCAGAGTGATCCCCCTTGTCAGGAAAGACATTATCCCACAAGAATAAGAAAGTCTCCGCAGCAATTAATTCTTCAGAGCTGAATGGGACAATTTAAAATTTACTTTGCTGTGGATGTGAATGTTGTTGTATTATATAGTAGAGCTACTAGGACTTGATGTTTCAATCCCTATGGTAAACATAAGTTGAAGTGTATTCTATATTGAGTTGGAGGTAATAGCTAAGGAGTGAGGCGTGCTGTGTATTTAATATTTGAGCAATATCGTTAATATATTATTTGAGTAAGCATTCTTTATTTGTTTAAATAATTTATTACAGGTTATATGTAAAAATATGTGAACTGTATGCATCATGGCGCTACCTCGTCATACGTGTGCACCTCGCTTAAAATAAAAATGAAGGCTCACATTCCAGACTCGTGCCTTTTTCTTCCAATTAGTTGTTATGGTTTGGAGTTACAAAACATGACAAGTGGCTTCTCTTTCGTCCTGTTAGAGGCTCGGTCAAATGCAGCTCATAGGGAATTGCAGAGAGTTTTGTTCAACAGGAAAAGGGCATTAAAAGATGGATTGGTGGAGATCAGCCATGTTCTAGTTAAGTGCTATAGAGGGCTAAGTGTTTGAATGGACTGGACCTATACTTTCTGTCTCCTGTTTCTAGGATAATGTAGCAGTTACTGCAGTTGCTTTGCAGCACCTGATTGAAGTTTGATTCCCATGTTGTCTGGAAGGAATTTGTACTTTCTCCCCATGACCTGTGTGGGTTTCCTCTGGGTGCTCTGGTTTCCTCCCACATTCCAAAGATGTACAGGTTAGCTCAGTAGGTTATGGGCATGCTATGTTGGAGCTGGAAGCATAGTGACTCTTGCAGACTGTTCAGTGTAATCATTATTGATTTGCTTTGACACAAATGATGTACATGTGACAAATAAGGTTAATCTGATGAAATCAGAGGCTTGTCTAAAAATTGTGTTGTTGTATTTGGATCGGTGATAAGAAGTTCAAAATTCTTCTTAATATATTTTGGAGTTGTGCTCCTTCCAGTTCTTTTCTGAATATTTTGAAGCAAAGGACAATCTTTGATGATCTTCACAACTTCTGGTAACTGATACAAAAATATTGGCAGGGCTCAGGTAGGGTAACTAAAGGAAAAGGGATGAAGACACAAATTAGAGCTCTGAAAGCTACATGGACATTCTAATAAAGCAAAGGATATTATTTCACTGCTGCTGTCCAGAATTCACAGGTGTTACAATGCTAATTGTACACTCATTATGATAAATACAAGCTATTATAAAGTATGCTTACACTAATGGCCACAGACATTATTAGCACACATTTTCCCACAGCCTATATTCACTAAAGAAAGGGAGAGTCGTCATCCACTGTCAAATTCAAAATTGTACAGTAAAAATCAATTAATGAAACTAAATTTTATAAGAGTCATCTGAAAGAGAATTTAATGGGAGGCCAAACAGCCTCATATTTCTCATCCCCAGCTGGTTTCAGTGTCGTGTAAATGTATCATTACCACAACATAGTTTAATAGCTTTAACATACCATGATTCATGTACTAGAATCAGACCTGTGGCAAATTGAATGTTGGAATACGAACAATTTTAATGGCTACGACCACAGAGCTGTATTTATTTTAATGAATTCTGTTCCTATTCTTATTAGAAAGACAACTGGAAATTACTTTTCCAGTCCCATAACTTTTCAGCCAATAAAATTCATGTAAGGTATTGATTGGTGCCACAGCTGTGATTCTCTGCCTGGTACTGGTGATAGAGAGAATGCTGTAAACTTGGTCATCAGAAGAGAACCTGACGTTCTTTCCAGTCTAGCCATCCAACACATAGTATGTTGGATCACCCTATTCACTTACTTTCCTGTCAAGGTTGGCTCAAACAAAACTCTGCATTCACTATGTTTACATTACAAGTTTTATATGTACATTTATTTCAGTAAATTAAATTTTCAAATCTGCAGATGCTGGGAATTGGAAATAAAAACAGAAATGTTGGAAGCGTTCAGCAGACTGGTAGTATCCATGAAAAATGAAGCAACTAAAGGTTCAGGTCTAAGGCCCTTCATCAGAACCCTTTGGTCCATAGATGTTGCTTGTGCTGATGAGCGTTTCCAGAATTCTCTCTTTATATTTTACATTTATTTCAGGTTTACTGTGAAACTGTAACTTTGAGGTGTTTGTGAGAATGAAGCCTATGGTCCAAATCCTACTCAAATACAAATCCTTCATGTTTCCTAGACCATCCTTCAATAGAAAATATCTAAAAGGGAGTCATCATGAAGGGCCTGGGCCCAAAACATCGACTGCTTACTCTTTTCCATTGATGCTGCCTGGTCTGTGATTTCCTCCGGCATTTTGTGTGTATTGCTTGGATTTCCAGCATCTGCAGATTTTCTACTGTTTATGGTTTAAGATGCTGCACTAGCTTCAGTTTTTTCTTAATTTTAAGAAATAGATTCTTTTTTAAAGCTGGAGTAAGTGCTTTATCATTTTGCAATCAGACTTCTCAGACAGGGTGTACTCAGAGATGATGATAAAGCTCTGTTCCTCAGACATTAAGTTAAGTAATCTAGAACTTGTATCATGAGCTATTTTGAACAGGAATTTGTTTGGTGTTCATTATCTCATATAGGTGTATTTCTGGGAATGTATGTTTTCTTGAGGAATTTGCCATAATGACTGGAAATCTCATAGTGGATGATGAAATGTTTCTCAATGCATATACCACTCTTTTCTAGAGCAAAAAAGCTCAACTAGAGCAGAAAATGCTAACTCGGACAGGACTTTGATGTTATGACATTCGACATGGTTCAGATTGGAGACTTGGGTAAGTCTGCTGTTTTATTATAAGGCAATTCACGCACCTCCTGGACACTGCAGTACCCTGAGCAACAGGATGCTGTATTACTAGGAGCAAAGACATGAGCCATGACAATGCAAGGTTTAGGCAAGAACAGCCAGGTGCTTGTGAGAAACGCCCAGAGTAAATGCGACCTGCACACCTATAATCTGTGTGGTCCAGTAAAAAGCAAAATCTATTGATCATTTAAATGATCTGGATTCAAGAATTGAAGGATAATAGTCAAATTTATTGACTCAAATGGTCTGTGAATGTTATGAATTTTCTACCACAGAGGACTCAATCATTGGACATCATCAAGATTAAGACTGATAGATTTTTTCTTACGGAAGGAATCAAGGATTGTGAGGACTGACCAAGAAAGTGGTTGGGACTGGGAAAATGAAGAGGATTTTAACAATGGAGCACACATGAATGGTCTGTTAATGTTGTAGTTTCATGTGTTTATTTGTATGAAACCAAAATGAGGATGGAAGAACATTAGATGACTCGTTTCAAAATGCAGATCGTGCCCGGCCTATTTATAGCGCATACATCTGAATGAACATTTGTGTGATTGGTGGGATGGATTTGCCAGCTGTTCAGGAGCTGCAGGTATCTTTTTCCATGTGGGAACTCAGTTTGCAATCTCATTTCCAACTTGAAAACTGTTTGGGTTGTGCAAATTCACAGGATTAGAATCTTGCTGTAACTTGAGAATGACTTGTAATATAAAATGATATGTCTCAGAAATACAGAGGAAAAGGACATTCCTATTAATATTAAATATTTTTCAGGTAGAGGGGGCATCTCCCTACCAGCAGAAAAGAGTGAGGAGGAGAATTAAAACTTCTTGGAACTTTTCTGGCACTAATTCTTTTCTACTGGTAGGGAAGCAAATTCCCTTTCTACCTTCAAAAGAAAAGGCTAAATATTTTGATCTTCCTTCTCGCACCCATGAATGAGAAATGTTGGTCTTACAACTCCAAGCATCCAACATTATTCCCAATGACAAAGCCCATTTGAGATACCCTGGTGATAGGTTGCTGGCACATCACATGATTTTCCTTTCTTTTTCATGGGATTTTATTGAAATTTGTGGGTTAAAATCCATGGGGTGTCTTTTCTCTGTGGATTTATGAAAAATTAATCCACCAATGCAGTTTCCTGCCAGAAATCACTGGCAGTTAAAATCCAAGCCATTATTTTGAATTAATTTATGATGTTGTAACAAATGACAACCAAAGAAGCAGAATTCCCCACATCTGGCAAATATGCTTTCCTTTCCAGTTTACAAATCCCATTTCACAATATCTCCTAGAACATTTGAGATTGTGACTGGTCTCAGGAATCCAGAGGGAGATTTCATTCTCTAAGACAGATGAGTTTGGGTTGAGTAGATTGTAAGAATTTTAAAGAACCCAAACGTCAACTCCCCAATCTGGACTGTTGGTTTTAATGGAAATGGGGTGATCAGATATGCAACAAACTTGAGTCTAGCAGACAGATGGCTAATTGATATTATAATGAGGATTTCAAATAGTCTTGCAGGTTTAACCCCAGCTGGCCAGGTTTTCTAGGTTTTTGTACACCTGGGAGCTAAAGGAAATTGAGGACTGTGCCTTGGAAGAGTTGCTTGTGTGAGATTAGAAGCAGGAATTTTTTCACCCAACATGCCAAGCTAATGAATTTACCGTGTGATTTGATGATCCTCATTGGATTGTCTCCTTAATCATCCTCTAAACCATGTCCTCTACCCTGAGAACTCTCCCATTGTATCACTGGTAATACTGATTCTTCTTTCCATGTACGTATTGACTGCTTTGGGATCTCTTTAATCCTACTTGCTAAGGATATTTCCTGACTGCTCCTGGGGTTCCTGGTTCCCTTCTTGAGTTCTTTTCTCAAGGGCTCTGTTGGATTCTAGCTTCCTGAACTTCACATACTTTTCCTTTTTCCTCTTCTTGACTAAATTTTTCACCTCTCTTGACATCCGAGGTTCTCTTACCTTTCCATCCTTGTCTTTCCTTCTGACTGGAATATACCTGTCCTGTACTCTGTGCGGTTGGTCTTTCAACACCCTCCACCCAAAAACAACTGTTCCCAATTTACTCTCCCCAGTTCCTGACTAATGCTCTTGTAATTTACCCTGCTCCAATCTAATAGTCTCCCTCAAGTCTATATCTATCCTTATGTATAGTGATCTTAAAATTTAAGGAGTGTGGTCACTTTTACCTGACTGCTCATCCACCGAAATGTCAATCTCCTGGCCAGGCTCATTACCCAACAAATGAACCAGCAGAGCCTTTGCCCATGTTGGACTGTCTACATATTGATTTAAGAAATCCTGCTTGATATCCTGTACATACCAAGTTCTGCCCCATCTAACCCTCTTGGACTAAGAAGGTCTTAGTTTATGTTAGGGAAGTTCAAGTCCCCCATGCCAACAACCCAATTGTTTTTACACCTTTCCTTAATCTACTGCATATCAATTCCTCAATGTCCTAGTAGCTATATGAGAATCTGTAGTACTTCACTGCTTTGTTGTATATAAAACAATTAGACACCCAAGGAATACATGCAATAGATGAAAAGAAACAAGTTTTAGTGATAAAATATTAGCCTATCACAAATATATAAAGCAGTAGTATTCACCAGCGAGAGGGATCTTGACGAGGACAGGATTTTGACAAGCTAATACACTGGAACATCTTGGTGTAAAGTTCGAGCTCATAGGACTAGAGGTTTCATTCCCTTTGATAGGCAGATCCTAACTTGGGTCATAGCATGAAGATCTTGAGATGTGGCTTGGTGGGTGGAAGATGCTTCCCAGGGGTCATCAGGTGGGCACCCCCCTTCTTAGATGTTTCATCAGTTTAAGCCCACTGTATCTCCAGAGGGCTCAGTAGTGCGACCTGGCTGGCATAGCAGGTGCACCCCCCTTCACATCTGGCCACCCATGGGTCATTTTAGGGCCCAGCTGCCGTCACTCTTCTTCATCCACAACCAGTGGCTGCTTGGCTCGCTGCCTCCATGAGTTCTTTTATGAATTACTGCTGGACCTGGCCTCGGACCCTGAATCCCTTCAGGAATCTGACCATGGAATTAGCCTCAAATCCTCTGCAGCCAACCTCTACTGGGAAAATCTGCACCTTCCATCCATGCTGCCTAGTGTCCGTGGCCAGCTCAGCGTATCTTACATGTTTCCACTCATACACCTCACAGACTGCATCTTCCCAGGGCATTGTGAGCTTTGAGATTACTACAACTTTCAGACTGTTGGACCACAAGACCAAATCTGGACTAAGGATGGTAGTGGCTACCTCCAGGGGAAATATTAGCCTTTTGTCAAGGTCAACAGCCATGCTCCAGTGTGCCTGACACCAGCCATGTCACTGAGGGTGGCACGGTCTGTCCTTGCCGGACAATGGGGAATGTGGTTCTTCCAGTTACATGGGACTTAGAGTTGCTATTCAGCCTTCTCTTCTCCACAGTGGATGACAAACACCTGATGACCTGGTTGTGCCTCCATGTGTATCTCCCCTGAGTGAGGCTTACTTTGCAAGATGAGAAGATGTGCTTGAGGTTTGCTGTTCTTCCACAGAGTGGACAAGCTGGGTCTTCACTGAGCCACTGGCTCAGATTGTTGGGAGTTGGGAGGACGTCATAAACAGCTCTTATAAGGAAGCTAATCTTCCTTCCTTTTCCCATAAGTCTTTACAGCTTAATTTTCTTTTCTCAATGTTTTCCCACATTGTCCACTGTCCCTGTTTTGCCTGAGACACTGTTCTTGCATATCTCCTGTCGCTGTACTTCCTCCACCACCATAGCTCGCCTTTGCTTTTCTGTTGTCACCTTTTGCCAAATGGGCCTACTTGAGCCTGCACCAAGGCCCCCTCTTCCAGATTGCACCTGGCCCACCATGTCTGCAAACATGAGTGTTGCTTTTGCCTGTTTTACTGACTCTGATAGACACCACTTTCTCCCTGTTAAGGTCCTGGATGTAGTATCCTAGACAACACTGTCACGAGATTCCAAGAGAGTCATCTCAAGCCTCACCTTGATGCACTCGAACTCTTCAGTCAGCCCTGTGACAGGCAAACCTTTGCCATACAGGTAGATATTACTTAGCGATCTTTGTAGGCCCATCCACTTCTTAATGAAGGAACTATCTGTCTTCTCCAACTTTTCAACATGAGTGATGGGGACTTCATACATTGTCAGTGGCCACAACACCCAAGGGAGCAATCCAAACTGAACAGACCAGAGCTTGAGGTTTCCAGGGTCTTCTTAATGTTTTTAAGCCCTTTGATGATTTCTTCTCTCAGCAGTTTCGTTTGATTTGTATCACTGAGGTTTACATTGTACCAATGCCTCAAGCTTTTAACTGGCATTTCTGACATAGTAGGAAAGAGCAGTGGTCCCCAACCTCTGGGCTGTGGACCGGTACATTGCCGTGAAGAATGCAGTGGTACAGCGGTAGCCAGAACACACCCAGCACCTCTTTAAGAAAAAAGCCGAAATAAACAAGCTAATTGGTTAGGTGCCGCCCGGCACGTAAATGTTGGCCCAGATCAGAGGCGATTGCCGATTGCGTCGCCTATGATCTGGGCCGACATTTATGTGCCGGGCGGCACCAAATTAATTAGCTTGTTTATTTCGGCTTTTTTCTTAAAGATGTGCTAGGTGTGTTCCAACTATCGCTGCACCACTGCCTGCTTCACGGCAACGTATCAGTCCATGGCCCGGAGGTTGGGGACCACTGGGATAGAGGATGTATTAGAACTTTTGAAAAAGTTTGGAATAGAGAAGTCGTTGGGGCCAGATGAAATATAATGAGATGTTACTACCAAAAGTGAGGGAAGATACTGCTCCACCTTTAGCGATAATCTTTGTGTCCTCACCGGCCACAGGAATAGTACTAGAAGTTTGGTGGCAGATATTATTCCTTTGTTCAAGAAAGACAGCAGGGATAATTCTGTGAATTATACACCAGTGAATCATTCATCAGTGGTGGGCAAACTATTGGAGAAGATTCTTAAAGATAGGATTCATGAGCATTTGGGGAAGCATAGTCTGATTAGGAAAAGTCAGCATGGCTTTGTGAGGCGAGTTCTTCCCTCATGAGCCTGATGAATTCTTTGAAGATGTGACAAAACAAATTAATGATGGCAGAGCAGTGGATGTGGTGTATATGGATTTTATTAAAGTGTTCAACAAGGTTCCCCATGGTAGCTTATTCAGAAAGTCAGGAGGCATGGGATTCAGGGAAATGGAGGAGGAGGAGAAGATGGCAGCGTGACGCAGCGCGCACGGCCTCTCTGGTGAACGACATCTGTAATCTGTCAAGTCGGGTACCGTGCACAATTCTGATTTGATGGAGACAGATGTGAGAGTATGGAGGAACATCTGGAGAAACTTCTGAAATGTCCGCTTCGCTGCTGTTACTGTGTGGTCCGGAATCTCCGGAGCAGAAGGCCCCGAATCCTCGTCTTTGCTTGTTTTGGCGGCCAGGGCGGGGTCGAAGGTGCTCAGCAGAGGGTGGTGCTCAGGAGGCTGTATCGGAGGGGCTGGTAGGAGGCTCGAAATTTTCGGATGGACGGACTCAGTGTCGGCTGTGGTCGGGTGCTTCCAATGCATCGGCAGTTGTCGGTGCCTGGAGGTTTATGGCAGGGAGTTTCTCCCTTTTGCAGCCGGTTATCGGGGACTCAGGAGTTGATCAGGACTTGAGACTTTTTTTTTAACCATGCCCATGGTCTGTTCTTTATCAAATTATGGTATTGCTTTGCACTGCTGTAACTATATGTTATATTTATGTGGTTCTGTCAGTTTTAGTCTTTAGTTTGTCTTGTTTTTCTGTGATATCACTCTGGAGGAACATTGTATCATTTCTTAATGCATGTATGCATTTTTAAATGACAATAAACGAAGACTGAGTGTTCTCGTAATCTAATATACCAATCCTCCTCAAACTCCGAATAAAATATAGTCACTCTTGTGCTTCCTTTGTAATTGTATCAATATGTTGGAAGTAGGATAAACCTTTGGAGATGTTGACACCCAGGAACTTGAAGCTGCTTACTCTTTCCACTTCTGATCCCTCAATGATGACTGATGTGTGTTCTCTCGAATTTCCCTTCCTGAAATCCATAATCAACTCCTTGATCTTACTGACGCTGAGTGCAATGTTGTTGCTGTGACACCACTCAACCAGTTAACCTACCTTGCTCCTGTACACCTCCTTGTCACCATCTGAAATTGTGCCAACAACAGTTTTGTCATCAGCAAATTTATAGACGTTGTTTGAGCTGTGCCTAGCCACACCATCATGGGTGTAGAAAGAGTAGAGCAGTGGGCTAAGCACACATCCTTGTTGATTGTCAGCAAGGAGGGAATGTTATTTCCAATCCACATGGTCTATGGTCTCCCAGTAAGGTAGTCAAGGATCCAATTGCAGTGGGAAGTACAGCGGTCAGATTTCAGAACTTTTTGATTAGAACTGAGGATATGATTGTGTTGAACATTGAGTTGTAATCAATATGCCGCAGTCTGCCATAAGTATTACTATTGGTGGTAGTAGATAGAATGTATTCTGCCTGAAGGTTAGTGACCGGTGGAGTTCTGCAGTGATCTGGTCTGGGAACCATACTCGTCGTGATTTTTTAAAATTATTTGAATAAGGAAGTGGATGGGAGAGTTAGTAAGTTTGCAGTTGAGACAATGGTTTGTGGTATTGTGGATAGTAGAGATTGTCAAAAGTTTCAATGGAATATTGATAGGATACAGAGCTGGGCTGAGAAGAGGCAGATGGAGATCAATCAAAAAAGTGTGAAGTGATACAGTACACTTTGGAAGGTCAAATATGAAGACAGTTTACATGCTTAATGGCAGGATTCTTAGCAGGATGGAGGAACAGTGAGATCTTGGGATCCACATCCATAGGTCCCTCAAAGTTGGTGCACAAGTTGATATGGTGGTTAAGGATGCTTATGATGTGTTGGCCTTCATTAGTGAGGGCTTTTCTCTTTGGATTGAAGGAGGACGAGAAGTGACTTGATAGTGGTGTACAGTGCAAGATAATAAGAGGCTTAGATAGATTGGAGAGCCAACGGCTTTTTCCCAGGGCAGCAATGCCTAATACAAGAAGGATTAATTTTAAGGTGATTGGAGGAAAGCATATCGGGGTGTTGGAGGTAGGTGTTTTACAGAGAAAGTGGTGCTCTGCCAGGAGTGGTGGCAGAGACAGATATGTTAGAGATATTTAAGGGACTCTTAGATGGGCGGACGGATGACAGATAAATGGAGGGCTACGTGGGAGGAAAGATTTAATTGATTTTGGAGTAAGTTAAAACACTGGCATACATCATGGCCAAGGAGCCTGTACTGTGTTATATAGTTCGATGTTGCATATTCAGTTAGTTTGCTCAAGTTCGTTTAATTGTTATTCATCCATACTCATGATTACAGCCAAATGAAACAGCGTTCCTCCAGGGCCAAAGTACAAAACACAGTACCAACAGTGACACACACACACACAGCTCCCCTGCCATCTGCCTCGCCAATGAACCAATGAACTGACTTGCAGGATTCTACATTACCAATATCCAACTGTGCCTTGCGATTAGAAGAAAAACACCCCCCACAATCTTTTGCACTGTTTGTTGGACCACGCTCTGCCTCTAATGGCTTCTTCCTTGGGTGGCCCCAGCTGCCAGCAGCACAGTGCACAAGTCCGGCCCTACCACCAGCGAGCAACTCACCAGTGGGACAGACCTGCAGCATTGGATGCTCTCAAAATCCAGCCGTGTCTTGCGATCGCAAACAGTACATTCCACTAACGTCAATTCTTTCTTGTGAAAAATGTGAAACGGTAGTCAGAATAACATAATCCCATTAAAAATATGCAGTAGTTCCTCACATTGGTTACCGAAGTGAACAAATGTGAAATAGGTACAGTCAACCCTAACACTTCCATGTGAACCAATGTTGAAGAAAATGTTTAAGTCTCATTTTCACAGCACTGCCTTCACAAAATGCTTCCATGCTCCTACATGAAACTTGCAAAATTATGTTTTCTTTTTACTAATTAAGGAGGCCACATTGGGACATTAAAAAATTTTGGGATTTATGTTAAGATCAAGTTTGCTTTTAATTATCTTTCCCCTCAATCAGGTTGATAAATAAAACTGAAATATAAAAACTCTACATGGATATGGTGGTCTAAATGACTTCCTATCCAGCCAGCTTGCCTGGAACTTCATCAAACCCAGTATCGTGCATCTGCTGAGTGCTCCTGAGACAGTATAACTATCAAGTGCTTTTTATACATTAATTGTTGATGATACTTATTGATGAATTTGTCTTGACTATTCCAGCCAGATTGAAATCAGCAGTACGCTCTCCAGAGAGCATGGGCCCTGCCAAGTACAGGGATATTGGTCCAGCTGCTTTCTGTGAAATTAGAATAAATTCTGAATGGACTGGAAGGATCTAAATTGAAAAACTGAATCCATATACAGAGGTTTCTATGCTACATGCTGTTCCAACATCAACAGGATTAGTCTTCCATGGGATAAACCTTTACGGTAATGGAACCATTGAACAAATACAATACAATGCCAGTTAAGTACAGTAACTGTAACTGTGGAGCTATTTCCTGTTCTGTGGTATTGCTGACCCCATTATCATGTGGTTATATATTTTATGTGTGTCATAAATTATAGTCATTTCTGGAAGTTAGTTTTTTGCCTTTCTTCATGGAATGAAAACTCATTAAATTCATAGAACCATAGAATTTTACGGATCAATGGAGACCATTTGGGCCAAAGGATTAGTTCCTTGAGATATCATTACTAAAGTTATCCTCTACTGTCCAGTTTTCTCTTCATAGCCATGTACTTCCCTGGTTTCAGATACTTAACCAATGTTTACTTGAAAGGTCTCTGCCTCTACACTGCACTTCTCCGTGCTCCAACAAAACTTAAGCAAATATTTTAGTCCATCATAATATTCTTCACACTAACCTTAAATTGAAAGCCTCTAGTTAATGATTCAGCAAGAGGAGAAATGATCTTTCTGTTCACCCTATTAAAAGAGGTTTTGAAGATATTGGAGGGTTAAAAAACCATTTTTATTGCTGTAAACAATAATTCTGGCATTATCAGGTTTTCTTCGTGACTTAATCGAGCACCCACCTTTTGTATACTTACACCATAGGCTTTTTGAAGTTATTGCCAAAATACTTAATGGTTTAACCAACATTTTTAAAAAGTCCATATAACTACATATTTGGTTTCTCACATAATTACCAAATATTGTAGCCAAGTGGATAGAATTTCATTCCATCATTGTTTTGAAACCTTTATCAACTATCTTTCCAGTGTCTATTCTTTCTACAGTAAAAGAGCCCGGAGTGGGAATCTGTACATGTAGAGTTTTTTTTTGGAACTGATTGTGATTTGAGGAAGGGGAAGTCGGGAGAATGTGGACCAGTCCTCACTGAGGAAGGGGTCATCAGTGGAAAGACTGAGCAGCTTTAAGTTCCTGGGTGCCAATGTCTCAGGATCCACACATTAATGCAACCATGAAAATGGCACGCCAGCAAATTTATTAGGATTTTGAGGAGGTTTGGCATATCACCAGGCTCTTTAAAATTTCTTTAAATGTATGGTGGAGAGCAAGCTGACTTTTTGCATCACCACTTGGAATGGAGGTTCCCATGTGCAGAACCGCAAGCGCCTTCAGAGGACTGTGGACAGCAGCTTTACCACAAGCTCAACCCTTTCCACCATTGAGGACATCTTCAAAAACCAGTGCTTCCAGAAGGCCACACCCGTCATCAGGGATTCTTGCCATCCAGGGCCTGCTGTCTTCTCATTAGTACCATAAGGGAGGAGGTGCAAGATCCTGAAGACACACATACAATAATATAGAAACAGCTTCTGTCGATTGAGTATCAGATTTCTGAACGGTCTATGAACCCACGAACGTTACCTCTTTACTTTTTCCTTTTTTTTCTCTCTCTGTCCCTCTCACAATAACTCCTTGCCTGCTCTCCATCTTCCTCTGGTGCTCCCCTCCCCCTTTCTTTCTCCCTAGGCCTCCCGTCCCATGATCCTACCCCTTCTCCAACTCTGTATCCCTTTTGCCAATCAACTTTCCAGCTCTTAGCTCCATCCCTCCCCGTCCTGTCTTCTCCTATCATTTCAGATCTCCCCCTCCCCTTCCCACTTTCAAATCTCTTACTATCTCTTCTTTCAGTTGGTCCTGACAAAAGGTCTCGGCCCGAAACGTCGACTGTGCTTCTTCCTATGGATGCTGTCTGGCATGCTGCATTCCACCACTATTTTATGTGTGTGTGTTGCTTGAACTTACAGCATCTGCAGATTTCCTCGTGTTTGCGTTACCTCTTTACTTGCACCTTTCAGTTATTTTGCAATTTATGCCTTGTACTGTATTGCTGCCACAAAACAACAAACTTCATCTTATACAGACAGTGATAATAAACTTGATTCTGATTCTGAGCACTGATCATTGCATTATAAAATCTGGATTAATAATGGACAAAGAGAAGAAGAAACCCAAAGTAAAACTTGTAAACTTCAATTGTATAGGAAGGCTTCAGTCCAGTGTGAGGCGAACCAAAAATAGCTAAGTAAAATGGCTATGCTATAAAGTTTGACCTTTAAAGGACAGAGGTTTGAGGAACAGATTTGGTACATTCCCACATAGTGGAAGCAAAGGCAGAAGTAGAGATAGAGAAGTAGAAGGAGAGGTGGTAAAAAAAATACAAGGGCAAGTTGCACGGTTAATGACAGGTGACTAACTTCAGGGAGAAGCAGGCTAAATGTGGTAGGCTAAAAGGGAAGTGAAAAGGAATACAAAATGCCCCTGGAAAGATTACAGAATCATGAACAGACCAACTGGGAATCAATATCCTCTTCATGATTATCATCACCACCATCATCTCTCATCTCTTGAAATGCCTGTTAGTTTGATGTTTCTGGAGAAAGAAAGCTCCAAAATAGGAACAACTGAACATCATTCTTGAAATTAAGGAGACAAGGAAGTTGGGTGAAAATCTGTGGACCCCAGGTTGGAAACCCCTGCTACCAACAGCTGATATCTAATATTACTTTTCCTGGTTTAATAAAAACAAAGTCAGAAACATGGAGGTGTGAGGGTGCTAAATTGTTGTAAGCGGCTTCAGATATAAGTATAGCACCAGGGGTTCTGGGCAACATGAATAAAATATCCAGTTAGACCCGAATCCTCATGCATAGAGCATAATGAATGACTAGTTCTGGAAGTCTTAAGAGGATGAAGTGCCTGTTGCAGTTTGTAGCATCCAAGGAAAAGACCATGATGTCCAAAATTTTAACTTACCCTCCCTGCTGGAGATTTGGAGTCTGTTGCATTTACAACCCTGTAATGAAGGTCAATAATATCAATACTGCAAACTTGCAGAGGCATGTGTATATCCTGGGTTGCTTAGAACCTGTTCATCCAATCTTACTTCAAATAGCCAACAAAAGATCCTTGTCAACAGTTTTACTTTTCTTTCCCGATGAGTATCATCTGCTGATTAGTTCTTCCTTGACACTCAAACTAATGTTTACTCCTTGTTACTAGTGATCATCTTCAGCTGAGATTTAAATAATATCCTTTGACAAGAAGGAAACTTATGTTAGTTTAAAATAGAATGATTGACAAGTGAATGACTCTTCAAATATGTTTCCAAGTATGGGATATTTAATCATTGATCTTCTAAATTATTTCGTAAACTGTGACTATGATAAAACGTGTCTCTCTACACCAGTTTGGAAAATTCCTGACAAATTAAGCATTTTAACTTTTCCTATAACTCTTCATTTTGCTGATTTAACAACCAGGTTTGATAAAGTATTGCTTCAGAGTAGGAGGCTCCATGGTGTTACAAATGGCATAATTTTGAAATAATTTTTTGATGCTGCCTTGAAAATATTTGTATGTCAATCCAATTAATGTTGATTTTTGACATATTAAAACAATTGTGAATAATACAAGCAATCATCATTGTGCTCTAGTGAAAACGATTGATCTATCAGTTGTCAATATATCCTCGCAGTAACATACATATTCCTTCCGTTTTAAAATTTGAAACTAATTTTCTAAAATGCATTAAGATAATTTGCGAGATGATTTTCTTTCACTACATCAAATTCCTGGTTCCCAATAGATAGAATATTGCAACACTGTGAGTGGTGCTCTACCAGGATTTAATTTGTCTGGAGTGTGAGCTATTTAACCCAGCTTTTGGCTCCAGTCCCACAGTGCAGAGTAGTCTGGATTGAGATTCTCTTAGTCTTGTTTGGGTGGACAAATACTGGACATAGCTAGTAGAGCTGCTAGCTCACAGATTCTGAGCCCACACTCACATTCTATCTGCGTGGAATTTGTATGTCCTCCCTGTGACTATGTGGGTTTTCCTTGGGTGCCTTGGTTTCTTCCCACATTCCAAAGATGTGCAGGCTGGTTTACATCACCACTATACACTCAATGGTTACTTTACTAGATACACCTGTACACCTGCTCATTAAAGCAAATATCTAATCAGCCAATCATGTGACAGCAACTCAATGCATAAATGCATGTACACATGGTCCAGAGGTTCAGTTGTTACTCAGACCAAACATCAGAGTGGGGAAGAGGTTTGATCTAAGTGACTTAGACCATGGAATGATGTTGGTGCCAGACAGGGTGGTTTGAGTATCTCTGAATGGCGTGAGACACAAAATGATATCAGTGAGTGCCAGTTCTGCAGGCAAAAATACCTTCAGAAATCAGAGGAAAATGATCAGACTGGTTCAAGCTGACAGGAAGACAGCAGTAACTTATATAACTACGTGTTGTAACAGTGGTGTGCAGAAGGGCATCTCTGAATGCATAATGCGTCAAACCATGAAGTGGATGGGCTACAGCAGCAGAAGACCATTAACATACACTCAATGGCCACTTCCTTTGAGAGAGGAAGTACCTAATAAAGTGGCCACTGAGTCTAAATTGCCCCAGTGAGTAGGTGAGAGGTAGAAACTGGGAGATAATGAGAATGCAGGAGAAAGAAAATGTGGGATTGGTGTAAGTGAGTGCTTGATGGTTGGTGCATACTTGGTGGACTAAAGGGCTAGTTTCTGTACTGTATGACTTTATGACTCTTGTTTTCGCTGGTGGAACCATTAATCTTTTTTTTATTTTAATGAAAACTGCGGTCACTTACAGTGTGCTACATGGTGTAGAACTATAGTTACTTTTTTGCTGAGCAAGGTCACTGTATTATTTATAATACTCACTGCAGTACTGTAATACATTTATACTCAAACTCAGGCTCTGAAATCAGTTTGTTGACTTTAATGAAACCACATTTCCACTGTGGAATTCAAATCACATGTTCGTCTATTGTATATTTTAAAACTACTGCAAAAGATGAATTTTATCCCATTACACTATTATGATTTATTCTTTTTCTGTCAGGTCTATCCCCCTGAAAAAAAAAATCTACTTAATGATTCATCAAATTTCTGGGATAAAACAAAGCTTATCTTTGGGAAAATGTAGGATCTAAACTTATGCCTTCACACTATACACTACTCCATCATTCTTCATATGCCAAGAAAAATACACGATACCATTCCAGCCTGTTTTTCTCAGGAGGGCCTCAGAGTGATCCACTTGATTCACCACTGCAACTGTTTTATTAATAGTTTTTCAATGATTAAAGTGGATTGAAGATAATCCCATGAGAGTTTATCCCTATTCAAATCTTTCCCATTAAAGCAGCCAGCCTAAACTGTATCAGATTTGCAATAACTTCTGAACTTGGAGTAAACAGTCTTTGGAAGCTAATATATCATCACTTCATTGTCAGCAATAATTGTTCACATCAAAAAATGGCTTTACCTTCTTTCCTGATCTTCAGTGATGTTACCAGAATCAGGTTTATTATCACTGACATACGTTATGAAATTTATTACTTTGTGGCAGCAGTACAGTGTAATAGAAAAAAAATATACTCCAATGGGAAATATATATTAAAACTAAATAAGTCGCGCAAAAAGAGAGGAAAAGAAGTGTGGTGGTGTTCATGGACCATTCAGAAATCTGATGCCGGGGGAAGAAGCTGTTTCTAAAATGCTGAGTGTGAGTCTTCAGGTATCACTTTTGATCTGGAACATTCCATTAACCACTGGAGTATCTATATTGTGTGTTGAGAGTCTCATTTCTGAATTCAGCAAAGCAGCTTTGTCAAAAACCAGGATCTAATAAAGTATTCAAAAAGTAATACCATTATTTTATCGGGATTGGGTTCAACTATACAATGCTCTATGACTAATGGTTTAAGTTGCCTGCCATACTTCAACAAGACTAATACAACACATCTCATAGGCCTCTCATTGCTGCTATCAAAAATGACAGGCATATTTTTGGAATATCATGACCCGCAAACTTCTCTCAGCAGCTTATATCTTTGGGTAATTCTTGATTTTTAGCATTAGTGTAAAACAGATTACAGAAGTGCATATCCATCTCCTTACTTTTATTGCCGTCGAAGCCAATACAAATAAAAGTTGGGAATATGTAAAACATGGTGGTGACTCACTGTCATAACTTAACATTGTCACACAAAGACTAAATTAAAGCCAGAAAAATCGGAAAAGGAACTTAAGCTTAAACAGAATAAATTCATGGGACTGTGAAGGCAGAGAGAAAAGAGGGGTAAAGAAAGCAACTTGGAGAATAGGAAAAATGAACTGATGTTTCCTCTATCAGTTAAAGATAATAGCAAGAAAAAGTTAAGGGGAATTCCTAGTGTTAGGGATCATTAATCGGAATGTGAACAGTGTTGGAGAGCATTAATATGGGTTAACTCTAATGAATGAAAACCAGTCTTCAGAAAATAAAAACGTAAACACGAGGAATTCTGCAGATGCTGGAAATTCAAGCAACACACATCAAAGTTGCTGGTGAACGAAGCAGGTCAGGCAGCATCTCTAGGAAGAGGTACAGTCGACGTTTCAGGCCGAGACCAGGATCTCCCAGTGGCCACACATTTTAATTCCACATCCCATTTCCATTCTGATATGTCTATCCATGGCCTCCTCTACTGTAAAGATGAAGCCACACTCAGGATGGAGGAACAACACCTTATATTCTGTCTGGGTGGCCTTCAACCTGATGGCATGAACATTGGCTTCTCTAAAATCCGCTAATGCCCCACCTCCCCCTCGTACCCCATCCGTTATTTATTTATATACACACATTCTTTCTCTCTCTCTCCTTTTTCTCCCTCTGTCCCTCTTAATATACCCCTTGCCCTTCCTCTGGGTTTTTTCCCCCTCCCCCTTGTCCTTCTCCCTGGGCCACCTGTCCCATGATCCTCTCATATCCCCTTTGCCAATCACCTGTCCAGCTCTTGGCTCCATCCCTCCCCCTCCTGTCTTCTCCTATCATTTTGGATCTCCCCCTCCCCCTCCCACTTTCAAATCTCTTACTAACTCTTCCTTCAGTTAGTCCTGACGAAGGGTCTCGGCCCAAAACGTCGACTGTACCTCTTCCTAGAGATGCTGCCTGGCCTGCTGCGTTCACCAGCAACTTTGATGTGTGTTGTTTTCAGAAAATAAAACCTGCATGCAATTGATTAGTGAAACCAATCATTCTGATTTCATCCTATTGAAGCTACATAAGGGAAGACAATAGATGAATGTTTCTGCTATTAGCACATTGATAAAGGTGCTAGTGCACACTTAATTCACATGTTTTGGTTGTCTGGCTTTTTTAACAGATGCCAGTTTTAAAAGGGATTCTAGTAGATAGGGATGTGCTACCAGTGTAAATATGTAATTCTGTATATTTACCTGATTAGATTCCAAATTTTAAAGTTAAGTAGGTGATTATAGCAATTAAAACTGTAGTTAATTGTTATTGTTATCTTTGAGTTGAAGAAGTCTAAAACCTCATTTCAGGAGAGTGAGATTCTCCTGGATTCTCTCTCTCCTGGAGATTTGCTGCATGAATAAAGACTTCTATATTTCCCAGTTACAGTTTCCATGTGATTTAGTTTTTGCCAGTCACAAGACCCAGAAAGAGAAAACTTGAATGCAAATGACAACAGAAGATTGTTATTAGTTGTAACTGATTTAAACGTGCAATTTTATCGTATTATTTTGGGGTTTGTGGAACATAAGGGGAGAGAGGTTAAATTGGAAAACATCACAGCTGTTAATATATATTTTAATTCAATAAGTGTATACATAATATCTGTTTTAGGTGTGGCTAAATTAGCACTCTTTGTAAAGTTTAGTTGAATAAAGTGTCTAGAAGATCTCAGGCATAAGAAATAGAAGCAGGGGTATGTCTTTAGTCTCTAGTAAGATAGCGGCAGAACTTGCATCCGAATTCTACTTGTCACCTGATAGTAATATACAGGTTCTTTTAGATTCCCAAAAAAATCTGTCAATCCCAATTTTATATACGCTCAGTGACTGAGCATGAACTTACCGATGTTGAATTGTTGGCAGAATGAAAAGCCATGCAGTCTGGGGAATATGGAATCAGGCAGAATGACAGGTAGATCATTGTATGGCTGAGCCGCAACAGGAGAGAAAGATGATGGTTTCTATCCCATTTGAATATTACAATTTTTGGACCATGTGGCCACAATTAGAGGTTTATTTCCCCATTTAGCAGCTGGATGTTGCTATTTTGCTTCTCCTCTTTCAACTTTTCATCCTAATGATTGAACAAAAATGATTTTCCCCATTGTTTTCCAACTCAGGTCTGCATTCAATCTTTAAAGCTTAAACTCATTTGTTCCTGATAATCTCATTTGCTCCTAACTCAAGACTCAATGCCTTATCCTTTAAACCAACAGAGAATAGGATAACGTAGATCCGACTAATAGCTATCACTGGCTTTAAAGAATTCATTAAATTGTTCATCATGCCAGATGAAGGTATAGTATCTCAAAGAGTGGAGACAGGCTGCAGAGAAAGTTCTTAATATTTTAAATGATAACAAGGAAAGAGAGTACAGCAGCACAATAAGCTAGAGGTTACAGAAGTAATAACAATATGTATGTAAAACCAACTTTCCAGTGACAGCTAAAGTCCATATTGCAATGTCAAAGTTCTTTCATTACGATTTGTATTACCCCAAACAACCTAAATCAGTGTTCATTTTGAATTAAGATATCTTATTCAATACTGCTTTTTCCACTGGAAGGGATGTAGAATGGAATTGTATTTCTCTAAAACAGCTGAAGAAACATTTCACTGTTAAACTGGATTTTACAGACTACCCTAAATATAGTTTATTTTAATAAAGATGCTTGTACACAAACTGATTATATCTATAGGGCAAGTCTGTGGTACTGTGCTTAAAACTTGAAAATTATAAAGATCTGTCTAAAAATGTGATTTTTTTTAGAGAAAGAAATTTGGCAGGTTTCATAATGACTAAATGTGTAGCTGACAGAGGAATGAGGGAACTGAAGAACTTTGTTTGATGGCATTGGGTTTGCTAATTGTGAAGTTCTAAACTCAAATATAGATTTTAAGCCCTATCAGATACATGTACCCTCACTAAAGGGGGGGTTATACTGTAACTACCTACTCTTCAAAGACTAGTTCACTTCCCTGCTTAACTGCCAACACCCACTATTTGAGCAGTAGGATCCTCCACCCTACCAAGGAAGAGATATTTCCAGGTAGCAAAGCAATTTAAACACATTTAATTTTTCTTTAGTGATACACATTTAAATCCAGACAAAATTCTTAAGACATTTTCATTTTCACAGTTTTCGTTCTTACAGAAGATTTCCAAATTACAAATTATTTCTAAAACACAAAAAGAACTTCCAAAACACAGATACAATTCCTACAAGCTTAAAAGACATACCAGTGATACAGATGAGTGAATTGTCCATCGCAGAAATTGAAAACAGAGGAATAGATTCCAATTCACGTTATCTTTCTGTCATTCTTCTTGATATTCCTTACCATTTCTACATTGCTACTTTTTTTCTGCCGCTTGGGTGACTTCACACATATATGATATTCTTTCAGAACCTTTTAAAATAAAGTCTTAAAGCTTCTGAAGTTCCCAGGTATCTAACATTAATGCTGTGAAGCTGACTCCCTGAACATACTGTACAAACCTTCCATCTGTTAATAGATCAGCCATCTGATGTGCTCAGTGATAATATCAGTCTGGTCAGCAGGCTTCTTTGAACTGGTTTGAAACAAACCCAGTTAAATAACCCTATTGTCTTACAAGGCAACATTTGAGAAATCAGCTCAGGTGCTGTGAAGCAGCATCATGTGTTCAATAGACAATGTGTTTGTTTGCAAAGCAGTCCTTTTAATTTCAAAATGATTATTAATTTCCATTTGCATTAATCGAAGACTGGCTCCCATTTACGACATAAGGCTAAACAAAGGGTATTGGCTGGAACTTTATCTTACTCAAAAGCAACCCTTGAATCTGTAGAAGTTTTGGCTGCTATGTTAGAAAACTGAGATTAGCCAAAAGGAAAGGAAGGCCTGCTGGCCTAAGCAGTCAATATCCATCACAATTGGAAACCCATCTTGTATGCTATATGTCTTACTTTGCTTTGATGTGCAAGCTGGGACAATAGGGAACAAAATAATATCCATTGCAAGCAAGACTACTTCCAATTATTTCTTACAATCACTGACTGGAGACAGAAAACTTATCAGCTAACTTTAATTGAACTAACAATGACAGATTCTCTCTTTAGAAGTAAGTAACTGTTAATATCCCATCCAGGACATGTATTGGGTCCTGAATCATTTACTGCTCATGTTAATGACAGAAAGCTATGTATCCTAATTCATTGGCAATAAATCATAGGCAGGGTGGATGGTAATATAAAATTATGGACATTGGGAAAAATTATTGACAAATATGAAATTTAAATCTGGAAAGTATGAATAAGCTATAAATAATGAAAAATCTGGAGGATTTGGAGATTGTAAAAAATTAATAAACTGTCAGAGAAAGTAAACAAACAGGCAAATGGAAACTAGGCTTCTATATCCAGACTATAAGCAAGAAGATACTATTCTGCAGACTATGAAGTCTGCTTAAATCACCCGGACAATTTGGTGAAATTCTGGGTATAACACAAAAAGGGTTAATATAACACCTTAGAAAGGATAGGTAAATCTTAAGAGATATGCAATATACTGCAGATATACCAGGATGTTGCCTAGGCTCTGAAGTGCTATATTTTGTGGTATACATGTTACCTAGAAGCTAATGGTCAACTCATAGGACGATTCTGCTCAATATGGAAGCTTTGACAAGGAACTAGATATTCTGTGAATGAAGTTAGGAGATAATTGGAAATGTAAGAGGCAGTCAGACACTAAAGCATTCATCTACAAAAAGCTTCTCTTTAACCAAAGACGTTAAGCAAAATATGGAAAAGGAGCTATATGCAGTTCGGTCATAAATTAGCCATAATATCACTGTATAAGCTACTTTCCTGCGCTTGACTTTCGTACACTTTTATACTTAATACTGGGGCCAATAAAATTTGGCTAACTTTGATTTATTCTTTCTTTTGTGACAGAATTTCTTTGTAGAATTAAACAAGAGATAAGTTTTAAAACATCAGCAGTTTGGTTGATACCCTGACAGTTTTTTACACAAGGACAAAAGGCAGTTTGTGATTTCTTCATACTGTTTGGAGATACTAAAAAAAATTGCTTTCCAAAGTCAAATTATTTCACATACTAGAAGTCTGAAAAAAAGTAAAAGTGCTGGAGGTTCTTTGGAGGTCCACACCCAGCCTGTGAAGAGAGGATTTAACTTTGTAGGACATTAACAAAGAAAATCAGTGAAATACAAATGATACTTTCAAATCAAGGAATGCTCAGTTATATTCTGAGACTATAAATTTAAACAAAAAAAATCCCATATGGGAAAAAAAATAACTGATTAAATTCCAGTGAAAGATAACAATGTAGATTTTGTAATACACATCAAATTTGCTGGTGAACGCAACAGGCCAGGCAGCATCTCTAGGAAGAGGTACAGTCGACGTTTCAGGCCGAAACCCTTCGTCAGGACTAACTGAAGGAAGAGTTAGTAAGAGATTTGAAAGTGGGAGGGGGATGATCACTTTCAAATCTCTTACTATCTCTTCCTTCAGTTAGTCCTGACAAAGGGTCTTGGCCTGAAATGTCGACTGCACCTCTTCCTAGAGATGCTGCCTGGCCTGCTGTGTTCACCAGCAACTTTGATGTGTGTTGCTTGAATTTCCAGCATCTGCAGAATTCCTGTTGTTAATGTAGATTTTGTACTTTGTTAAATTCAGTTAAAGAATACAAACACATAAGGTCCCAAAAAAATCACTGATCAATCCCAGCTTTGAATATAATGGTCAGCGATGTCACAGTGATAATCAGATGATTGAGGTGAATTTATATGTTAATACTTATTATTATGCATTTTAACTTGAGTTCCACCTTGTAGTGTCTGAAAATATTACTATCTGAAAATAAGCTATTTTTCTAAACATCAATATAAATTGAAACTACATCTCTGAACTGAAGCAAAAGTTAAAATATAGTTAATATTATCACATCTGGGATCAGCGTGGGGATGAGCCAGAGACAGAGTGGACTGGAGTGGGGAGTTGTGAAGATTGGTCAAATACTCATGGTTGTGGAAGTGCTAGGAACTGTGGAAGCAAATCCCAAAGCCGGGTAAAACCTCAGGCAGATCAGGAAAAGGCATAACCAAAAATAATTTTAAAAATAGAAACATAGAAGAAACATTGAAAACTGACAGCCCCAATACAGGCCCTTCAGCCCACGATGCCGTGCTGAACATGTACTTACTTTAGAAATTAACTAGGGTTACTCATAGCCCTCTATTTTTCTAAGCTCCATGTGAATATCCAGGAGTCTCTTAGAGACCCTATCGTACCTGCTCCCACCACTGTCGCCAGCAGCCCTGTCCATGCACTCACCACTGTCTGTGTAAAAAACTTACCCCTAACATCTCTTCTGTACCTACCTCCAAGCACCTTAAAACTGTGCCCTCTCGTGTTAGTCATTTCAGCCCTGGGAAAAAGCCTCTGACTATCCACACGATCAATGCCTCTCATTAACACCTCTCATCTTCGGTCTCTGCAAGGAGAAAAGGCCGAGTTCACTCAACCTATTCTCATAAGGCGTGCTCCCCAATCCAGGCAACACCCCTGTAAATCTCCTCTGAATCCTTTCTATGGTTTCCACATCTATGGTAGTGAGGCAACCAGAACTGAGCACAGTACTCCAAGTGAGGTCTGACCAGGGTCCTATATGGCTGCAACATTACCTTTCAGCTCCTAAACTCAATCCCACGACTGATGAAGGCCAATGCCAATTACTTAATCTAAGTAACTCAAATCGTCTTTTCTTTCTAATTATCCTGAATTTGTTTTATTTTATCCATTCAATTTCAGATTCAAATATAAACATTAGAAAAGTGAATTCTTTAAGTGGAATAACTTTAAACCTGGATCTGCACAAGATTAGAAGTCAGTTTATGCTGCTAAGAGCAGATGGAATGTGAATTAATAAAAGGTTAGCTCATGAAAAAAAGGTAAGTGTTTGACTGTCTATTGTGACTTAAGTGCATAAAATTGGATTGTAATCATTGGAGGTACTTCAACAAGGGGCCATGTGCTTCACCTTAAATGATTTCCAGGTTTTTCTATTTCAAAATGCAATTAATTCTACAAATATTCCTATTTACATGGCTCCTCCATGGTATTCTGTGTAACATCTATTTCAGCAGTGTAGTAGACCTCCTGGCAGGATGTATGCCAAAAAGATTCCCTAGAGCTTGTCTGTTTTATTTCATGCTGTCATCCTCATCATCGACTTGTCTACTGACCAATAGTATGCTGTCTTTTTAAGCTTTCCTTAGTGTCCATCAAGTAGTAGATAAAGCACACAAAATACTTCGTGGGCACTGCTAGAGGCAGATGCAGATAAGATGGTCTGTAGTCAATCTTTGAACATACCAGATGCACACCCCAACCATAGTCCATAGTCTACCCAGGTCCTGTTAACACATTACTGAGTAACTGAATTAAATAGCTCCAAATACATCATGGAGAATGGGAAAGGAAAACAAAAAACAGAAGGACTTGACAGCTGGTTAGGTTTTTTAAAAAATATAGGTACTGGTTGTACACAGGGAATGCAGCAGGCAAATTGCAAATACCAATGACCCACAAATGAATAAAGAGATATTTTTTGTGCCATATGTTGCTTTTTAAAAATAACAATTATGCCTTTTACACCAATGGGAAATAGTCTGCCACTCTGCAGCTACATTAGCTAAACAAAAATGAGTACTTAAGCAATGCTTCTACTGCTTGGAGTACTTGGGTAGTACTTTGCTAATGTCTGTAACAACAGCACTGAAATCACAATAACAAGATTAGAACCTGGGTTTTGTATGCATCTTCGATTAAGTTACATGACCCTAGGTTATTTGCATATGGTAACTACAGCTCATGTTTTACATGGGCAGACAATATAGATGCACCCTTTCTAATTCCATTTGCAATGTCATGAAGGATGCCACCCAACAGTGATGACATTGGGTTTGCTGATCATGTAATTCTAAACTCATACAAAGATTTTAAGACCAACCTCATAAAAACAGCCAATAGTACTCTAACTAACGGGAGATTAACTGTAACTATGCAATCTTCAAAGACTAATTCACTTCATTGTTTATCCTGCATGGCAAGTTTAGCTGCCAATACCCACTATTCCAGCAGTAGGTCCCCTCTCCCCACCAAGAAGAAGATACTTCCAGCTAAGAAAATATTTCAAAACACAGGTTTACACGTTTAAATCCAAACAACATTCTTAAAACATATTCAAAACTCACAGAAGATTTCTACAGTATCTTAAACATTTCCAAATTACAATCCATTTGTAAAACACGAACTATTCCTAAAACACTTAAAGGATTTGCAAAACACAGGGACAATTCCTGTAAAGTAAAAAATATATATATACAAATGATACAGATGAATGAATCATCCATCAGAGATTCTAGCTCACCTCGTGTTTCCGTCGCGCTGCTTGATGTTCCTTAACCATCCCTAATAAGCCGGAACTGCTCTCTACATTTATACCCTTTTTCTTTGCCACTTAGGTGACTTCATATTCATATGGTATTTCTTTAGATATATTTTTTATACAAATGATCTAAAAGCTTTTTGGAGACATACTTACCAGTAACCTATAATTAATGCTGTAGAGCTAACTTCTCTGAGTACATAAAACTCCAAACATTAGTAGATCAGTTATTGATATATTAAATTATATTATCTACCTGGTTTGCAAGCTTCCTTGAACTAAACAACTTAGTTTGTCTGTTTTGAAACAAGTCAAATTAAATAACCCATTGTCCTATAGTGCACTTCTTGTGCAGCTCTAAACCAGGTACATTTACTTCCTACATACAGAGCATCTGCTATATACAGAGTCTGTATGCAAAGCTGCTCTATAGACAGTACTTTGTTTTAACTTCAGAGGGATTACTGTTTTCCATTTATATTTTAAGAACAGAGGACTGACACTTGTGTATGACCAGAAGCTAAACAAAGTATACTAGTTGGAAGTTTACTTACAAAGCTTGATTTTGACAAGTGACAGCTGCTGTGCTTAGAAAGTGAGCTTTGAAAAACATGAGCAAGAGGCCCAGGAAGCAAATATCCATCACACAGTCATTTATTTCCTTTTATCCCAGTGAAAATGCAGAAACCTTTAATCCAACAAATCTTCATAAGTATAAAAAATTGAAAATATTTTCATTCACAGAACAGTGAAGTCAATCTGTTAATCTATTCCTTTTACCTTCAGCTAATGTTATGAAATATATTGGTGAGCCCTGTTCTGCTGATTTCCAAATAATAGGCAATTCTACTTTCCCACCCTTTGATCTCTTCATTTTCTCTATACACATAACCTCATCAATCTTGGTGTTGAAGGCACTCATCAGCAGGATGTATACAGCTGGCTGGAATGGGAAAACTCCAAAGAAGTACATCATTCTCATACAGTCCTCATCTGATCCCAGTCCTAAATAGCATATAATTTATCCAGAAAATTCCAATGACAGCACACACTTGTGAAACCATTAAAAAAAACTGTGAGCTGAATTGTTTTCTAGTAGAAAAATTTATAGTTCTCAAACTTTTGATGCTCAGTCTGTCTTCACCTTCTGGGGGTGTGTTGTTTAAATGCAGAAATCTACAGCTGACCTGTTGTTCTACTTATAGTTGAGCCAGGTGTAAGGGCAGTGTCTCTTTGAAGGAAGGGGCTGGAAGACTTTTGCAATCAGCCATTAGCTTTATGCCAGAGAAACCTGATGAAGAAACTGTGATAAAAGGCAGGTCAAGGTAAGTGCTCAAGTTATCTTCATTTTACTTTCAGTATTTCTTAGAATTGTAAAGTGTAAAAATGTCTTTTAAGTTTTTAAAATCTTTAATTCTTCTTAGCTATTCATTTCTATTTAAAGAGTTTTTGAATGTTCCAACCGGAGACATATAAAAATAATAATAAGTCCATTTGAAGTCTACAAGTTGTGAACACCTCTGGACTTAAATGATTCTGGGATCAGGTGCTTATGATGTTCTACATGCGGTGTGGTAGAAGAATGGCAGGAACTCTTGTGTAACATGATTACTTGGGAATAGAACCATTCGATGGATGGGCTTCTTCTGTGCTTTAAAACCATGTGAAACATTTTCCACTCCCCAAGTCCATTCCAAAATAAGACTAGCCTTCTAGGATATAAAACACAAGAATTAAACTTGTGCAAATTGACATTGTCTTTGCTGACCAATATTCTTGTATTTATAACTAAATTAAGGAGCTTGTGCAGTCCATGTCATTTAAGAAACTGTAGTATGTTCCCAGGGCACAACATAAATTAAATGAAAGCCAAACCTAAGAGCTTAATTTCTCTGGTGAACGCAGCAGGCCAGGCAGCATCTCTAGGCAGAGGTACAGTCGACGTTTCGGGCCGAGACCCTTCGTCAGGACTAACTGAAAGAAGAGCTAGTAAGAGATTTGAAAATGGGATGGGGAGGAGGAGATCCAAAATGATAGGAGAAGACAGGACACTATACCCCTTGCCCATCCTCTGGGCTTTTTCCCTCCCTCCCTCCTCCTTTTCTTTCTCCCTAGGCCTCCTGTCCCATGATCCTCTCATATCCCTTTTGCCAATCAACTGTCCAGCTCTTGGCTCCATCCCTCCCCCTCCTGTCTTCTCCTATCATTTTGGATCTCCCCCTCCCCCTCCCACTTTCAAATCTCTTACTAGCTCTTATTTCAGTTAGTCCTAACGAAGGGTCTTGGCCCGAAACGTCGACCGTACCTCTTCCCAGAGTTGCTGCCTGGCCTGCTGCGTTCACCAACAACTTTTATGTGTGTTGCTTGAAATTCCAGCATCTGCAGATTTCCTCGTGTTTGCAAGTTTAATTTCTCTCATAGATATGCATTATTTATTTTATAATACAATAGACGGCTGTTAAAATTTCTTCAATTTTACATTGGCTGCCATAATTTATGTAACTGAGCTTATATACATTTCCCACTTGCTTACTTTGCAGGATGTTTTTTTTTCCCTAGCCAGTTTCCAGCCAGTCTCTCCGAAAGAAAAGGCATGTCTTACTTGATAATGAGTAATTTGCGATCCATTCTAACACTGCTGACTGTGAGGAGATTCTGTGCAGCAAATCTTCCCTTAAGGGACAGAAATTACAGCTTCATTTCTATGGTGTTTTGAGGGTGTCTCAAATAATTTTACAGAGTGACTGAAAATGAGTTGGCATTGCACAGGATGTTGAGATAGGAAAATACAACTGGGGTAAAATCAGAACAATAAAAGATTTTTATTGGTATTGAGGGAAATTGCAGATGATGTTGCAGAAATGAAAACAATGAGTACTTAATAAATTGAAAGTTCCATCTACATGTTTTCAAAGTTCAAAGTAAATTTATTATTAAAGTACTCATATGTCACTATATACTACCCTGAGTTTCATTTTCTTGCAGGCATACTCAATTAATCCAACAACCATAATAGACTCAATGAAAGACTACACCTACAGGGTGGACAATTAGTGTGCTAAAGACAACAAACTGCAAATATAATAATAAATAAGAAATAAATAGATGGATAGAGAAATAGATACATCGATGAATAAACAAACAAATAAGCAATGTCTATCGTTTAGATTAGATTAGATTCAACTTTATTGTCATTGTGCCGAGTACAGATAAAAAGCCAATGACATGCAGTTAGCATCTGACCAGAACTGCAAAGAATAGTGTTATTGACAAAATAACTGCAAATAAAAAGTAAGTGCTACAGCACACAAATATAAAAGTACTGAGACAGTACAATATGGATGCAATACTGCTTAGAGCTGTGATGTGAGGTTCAGCAGAGTCACAGCCTCAGGGCAGAAGCTCTTCCTGTGCCTGCTGGTGAGGGAGCAGAGGCTCCTGTAGCGCCTACCGGATGTGAGGAGAATTAAAAAGTCCATGGTTAGGGTGAGATGCATCCTTGATAATGCTTTTCACCCTGCCCAGGCAACGTTTATGGTAGATGTTGTCAATGGTGGGCAATTGGGTGCTGGGCAGTTTTCATCACATGCTGGAGTGCTTTGCAGTCCGATACGGGACAATTGCCATACAATACTGAGATGTAGTTGGTGAGTATGCTCTCAATAGTACAGCAGTAAAAGTCCGTCAGTATCCTGAGACAAAGGTGAGCTTTCTTGATGCTCCACTGTAAATAAAGGCGCTGTTGTGCCTTTTTGATCAGGATGGAGGAGTTCAGGGACCAGGTGAGATCCTCGGAAATGTGGACACCACGGAATTTGAAGCTTGATACATGCTCCACTACAGCTCCACTGTTGTAGGTGAGGATGTGAGTGTGGCTCCTAGCATGCCTGAAGTCCACAATGATCTCCTTGGTCTTCTGGGTGTTAAGGGCCAGGTTGTTGTCAGCACACGAACACAGTCATAGGTGAAAAGGGAGTACAGAAGAGGGCTCAGGGTGAGGACATGAGATGAAGAGTCTTTGAGAGTGAGTTCATCGTTTGTGGGAGCAATTCAGTGATGAGGCGAGTGAAGTTAAGTGAAGTTATCACCTCTGATTTAGGAGCTTGATGGTTGAGGGGTAATAATTTATTTAATATTTATAACCATATAACAATTACAGCACAGAAACAGGCCATCTTGGCCCTTCTAGTCCTTGCCGAAATCTTACTCTCACCTAGTCCCACCGACCTGCACTCAGCCTATAACCCTCCATTCCTTTCTTGTCCATATATCTATCCAATTTAACTTTAAACAACAACATTGAACCTGCCTCAACCACTTCTGCTGGAAGCTCGTTCCACACAGCTACCAATCGCTGAGTAAAGAAGTTCCCCCTCATGTTATCCCTAATTTTTTGCCCTTTAACTCTCAACTCATGTCGTCTTGTTTGAATCCCCCCCATTCTCAGTGGAAAAAGCCTATCCACTTCAACTCTATCAATCCCCCTCATAATTTTAAACACCTCTATCAAGTCCCCCCTCAACCTCCTACGCTCCAAATAAAGACCTATGTAATGTTTAAGTAATATTTGAGTAATATTATATATATATATAGATTGATTAAGCATTCTTGTTTGTTTAAATAACTCAATTATAGATTATATGTATAAATACATGAGTAACATACATTATTATGCTACCACATGATACTTGCATGACTCATTTAAAGTAAACTCGAAGATAGACCCAGATTCATAGAACATAGAGCAGTACAGCACAGTACAGGCCCTTTGTCCCACAATGTTGTTCCGACCCTTAAACCCTGTCTCCCGTATAACCACCCAGCTTAGATTCCTCCATATACCTGTCCAGTAGTCTTTTAAACTTCACTAGTGTATCTGCCTCCACCACTGACTCAGTCAGCGTATTCCACGCACCAACCACTCTCTGAGTAAGAAACCTTCCTCTAATATCCCCCCTTGAACTTCCCACCCCTTAACTTAAAGCCATGTCCTCTTGTATTGAGCAGTGGTTCCCAGGGGAAGAGGCTCTGGCTGTCCACTCTATCTATTCCCAGACACCCATGTCTTGTTTTGCATTAGTTTAATGTTTTGAAGTTACAAAGCATAACGATATTTATTCCTGAGCCTGGTGGTGTGAGTCCTGAGGCTATTGTACTTCCTCCCTGATGGCAGCAGCGAGAAGAAAACGTGATCTGGATGGTGGAGATCCCTGCTGATGGATGCTGCTTTCTTGCAACAATGCTCCATGTAGGTGTGCTCAATGATGGGGAGGGCTTTACCCATGATAGAATGGGCTGGATCCAGTATTCTTTGTAGGATTTACATTCGAGGACATTGTGTTTCCATACCAGGCTGTGATGCAGCCAGTTAATACACTCTCTATCACACATCTAAAGAAGTTAGTCAAAGTTAAAGATTTCATCCAAACCTTTGCAAACTCCTAAGAAAGTAGAGGTGCTGCTGCACTTTCTTTGTAATTTTTCTTATGCACTTGGCCAAGGACAGGTCCCCTTAAATGAAAACACTGAGGAATTTAAAGTTGCTGACCCTCTCCACCTCTTGATACCACAATGAGGACTGGCTCAAGGACCTCTGGTTTCCTCCTCACTAAGTCAATAGTAGCCCCTTAGTCTTGCTAACATTGCGTAAGAGATGGTGTGGCACCATTCAGCCAGATTTTCAATCTTCCTACTATATGTTGATTTGTCATCACATTTGATTTGGCCAACGACAATGGTGTTGTCACAAAACTTGGAAATAGCATTGGAGCTGTGCTTAGCCACACAGTCATAAGTGTAAGGCAAGTAGAGCAGGGTGCTAAGCACACAGCCTTGTGGTGCACCGGTGCTGATGGAGATCGTGGAGGAGGTGTTGTTGCCAATCTGAACTGACTGCAGTCTGCAAATGAGGAAATTGAGGATTGAATTGCACAAGGATGTATTGAGGTCAGGGTCTTGAATTTTTTTGATTCATTTTGAAGGGTTGATAATATTGAATCCCAAGCTGTTGTCAATAAAGAGCATCCCAATTTATGTATCTTTGCTGTCCAGATGTTCTTAGGTTGAGTGAAGAGCCAATGAAATGGTATCTGCTGAGAACCTGTTGTGCTAGTTGCCAAATTGGACCAGCCACAGGTCGCTTCTCAGGCAGGAGCTGGTATGCTTCATCACCAGCCTGTCAACACATTTCACCACTGTCGACATAAGTGCTACTAGACGATAGTCATTGAGGCAGGTTACCAAGTTCTTCTTAGGCACTGGGATAATTGAAGCCTGTTTAAAGCAGGTCAGTACCTCAGACTGCCCAGGTGAGAAGTTTAAGATCTCAGTGAACACGCCAGCCAGTTGATCAGCATAGGCCCTGAGTACCCCAGGTACTTCTTCTGGCCAGGTTCTTTCCATGGGTTCATCCTTCTGAAGGATGCTCTGGCATAAGCCTTAGAGACTGAAGTAGCAAGATCATCAGGGGCTGTGGGATTTCATAATAGTTCCTCTATGTTTCGACTATTAATGTGAGCATAGAAGTCATTGAGCTCATCTGGAAGCGAAGCTCTGGTTGTCAGCTCTGTTAGAAGGATCAGAACTGGAGGGAATGAGCAATTTCAAGTTCCTGGGTATCAACAGCTCTGAGGATCTAACCTGGTCCCAACATGTCAATGCAGCCACAAGGAAGGCAAGACAGACGCTATATTTCATTAGGAGCTTGTCATCTAAAACACTTGAAAAATTCTACAGGTGTACCATGGAGAGCATTCTGACAGACTGCATTACTGTCTGGTATGAGGGAGCTATTGCACAGGATCGAAAGAAGCTTCAGAAAGTTGTAAAATTAGTCAGCTCCCTCAAGAGTACTACTGTAGCATCTAAGACATCTTCAAAGAGCGGTGCTTCAGAAAGGTGGCATCCATTATTAAGGCTCGCCATCACCCAAGAACATGCCTTGTTCTCATTGTTCCTATGGGGAAGGAGGTACAGAAGCCTGAAGGCACACACTCAGCGACTCAGGAACAGCTTCTTCCCCTCTGCCATCTGATTCCTAACTGGACGTTGAACCCATGAACTGTACCTAATTTTTTTTTTTTTTTTGCACTATTTTTTATTTAACTATTTAATACACATATATACTTACTGTAATTGACTGACTTATTTATTTTCTACATTATCATGTATTGCATTGTACTACTGCTGCTAAGTTAACAAATTTCATAACATATGCCGATTGATAATAGACCTGATTCTGAGTCTGATTCTGACGGACGTTACTTGATTTCACTAGTAAGAGATGATAGCATTCAAACCCTTCCCCAGCTGTTGAGCACCTTTCATTGATTCAAGTCTAGCACAGAATTGCCACTTCACCTATGAGACGGCTTTGCAGAGATCATACCCGGACCTCTTATAGCTTTCTTGGTTGCCAGACTTGAATGCCTCTGATCTGGTTCTCAGCAGATTGCAGATCTCATGGTTCATCCAGGGCTTCTGATTGGGGAAGACTCTGAATGATTTTGAGGGGCCACACTCATCTACGACTGTTTTTATAAAGTCTGTGATAACCGTGGTGTATTCATTCAGATCCACAGATGAGTCCTTGAACATGGTCCTGTCCGCTGACTTGAAACAATCCCGTCACCACTGTTCCGCCTCCCACAACTAACTCTTTGTTGTTGTAATCTCTGGAGCTTTATTCTTTAGCCTCTGCCTGTATGCAGATAGGAGAAGTACAGCAAAGTCATCAGATCTCCCAAAGTAGAATCTGGGCATGGAACGGTACGCATTCCTTATTTTAGTATAGCAGTGGTCTAATGTTTTGGGATCTTTGGTGCTACAGGTTATATACTGATGGTAGTTGGGCAGGAATTCCTTCAATCAAGAAATCCCCATTAAGATTTGAAATGCATTGGGATGAACTATTTCGTGTTTGGCAATGGCATCATTCAGTATCTCAAGTGCTTGATTACAGTTGGCCGATAGCAGTATGTAAACTGTGCTCAGGATCACAGAGGAGAACTCTCTGGTTTAATGGTTATAGAGATCTTTGGGTAGTATTCAAAGTGGAGAATTGATTTTCTTCCTGTGTACCAGCTGATATTTGTCCTTTCTTTGGAGTTTCACAAACTGATTTACTTGCTTTTCATCTCGCAGTTTTTTTCTGTGTTTTTCTTTTGAATTGTCTACCTGATGATGACAATGCCTATAGTTCATTGAAATTTGAGATTTGGGGCACCCAAAGTTCAATAAATTATAGTCACTATCATTATCAAGGTTCTTTGCAGAAATGAGACCTGCTCTCAGGGTCTCTCGAATGGCCGCTTTTTGATATGTCAAGGACATGGCCTAGGAGACTAGCGCACCTTCAGGATACGAGATTTTCGTGGCTCTGAAGATGGACAGATTCAAGGCCGATGCCACCACCTGATGTATCGTGGGAGTACATGGAAGATCGAAAGCAGCAAACTGGCTGCTGGCTATGTGCCCAGAAACCCGAGTTCTTTGGGCACAGAGCTCAGAAAAAGCGACACAACAGACCTTTAACACCACAACTCGGTGAGTTGTTTTATTATGTCTTCCCTTTCACTATGAAACGGAGACACCTCTTTTTTCCTTATTAGGAAGAGTGAAAGCCTGTGGTATTTCAAATTACTGGGTGAGCGAGTAGTCTTTGGGCTGCTGCGTCAGTGTCTTTATTGATGCTTTGCTGCATGCTTGAGTGCTCGGTGGTGGGGTGCCAATGCTTTTTGCTGGTGGGGGAGGAGGGTTCATTGCTTTGCTGCTGCTTCTGTGTGGGGGGGGAGCTGGGGGGCTTTGAGGTTCTAACGTTTAACTGTCATTCATTGGGGCACTCCTCTGTTTTCGTGGATGTTTGTGAAGAAAAAGAATTTCAGGATATATATTGTATACATTTCTTTGACATTAAATTTACCTATTGAAACCTATTGAGTTGTAACTCCAGATTTGAAAATAATTTTTTTTTCATGGAAAGCGAAGTTTACATATTTGTTGATGAAAAAAAAAACTCTGCTTAAATCCTGTCCTGTCCTGATGAAGAGTCTCGGCCCAAAACATCGACTATTTACTCTTTCTCATACATGCTGTCTGGCCTGCTGAGTTCCTCCAGCAGTTTTTTCTGTGGTGTCTCCTTAAATAAAAGCTCTTTCGTTCTTGAAAATACCCTGCAGGTCAGGCAGCATTAATGGAAAGACAAATGGAACTAGGATTTCTTGTCAGTGACCTTTCAACTATTCAAGATGTTTTTCTGTATTGGGATCTTAAGGAACCAATTTGGTAACATGCCATTTTAATTCTAACTTTGCACGGTGAGAATGGGGTTATTAATAACTTTGTCATTCGCCTTCCTTCAGGAAAGAGTGGTTAGAATTTTATATTAAGATTGAAAATGATTTGGCTCAATGCAAGATCATTGAATCTGACCAAAACAAACCATGAAAGTATTAGGTGTGAGTGGGTGTGGTAGATTAGAAACTACATTGAAAAGTGTGACAGATGATAAGCAATGAATAACAAATAAAAACTGATATATATGTTAAGGCATTTTAAATGTTTTTCACATAAATGCAAAATAAAATGAGGTATGACTGTGATTAACATGGGAAGTTTAAAATAGCATAAGGTTTTTAAAAAAGCTATAATGCCACCAAATAGATCGTGAGTCTCTGGAGATTAGGAAAATTTCAGAAATCAGCAGAGAACCAAGATGTTGATAAAGAATGAGAAAGTAGAATATTAGCGTCATCAAGTGAGAAACACAAACGCTGGCAATAAAAGCTTCTATTGATACGTAGAAAAGAAAAGATTAGCAAAATCTAATGTAGACCCCTGACAGGACGCGGCAGAAGAAATTATACTGGGGAATAATTATACTGGAAAAATAGGTTTTGTTTCCATGCAAGCAAAAGAAAGCCTCACAGAAAACAAGTTAGGAGTGAATGAGGAATAGCAAGAATTTAGCATTTGTGAAAAAGCATAAATGGAGAGAAATTAATGAGATAGAAAGGCCATAAATCACCAGGACACAGTGACCTTCATTCCAAGGTTTTCAGAGAGGTAGTGATGGAGATAGTTGTTGGACAAATGGTATCTTTAAATCCCATTGATTCTAAAATGGTTTCCGCAGACTGGAAAGCATCATTTAGAAATCACACTATTTAAAAAAGGGAGGAAAAAGTGAAAAGTATAGACCAGGTAATCTGAGGTCAGTAGTTAGGAAATTATAGAAGCTATTATTGAGAAGTAACAGAGCACTGAAAATGTAGTGATAGGACAGGGTAGAGTTAATATGGATTCATGCAAGGGAAAGAGCAAGTCTGTTAAAACCTTTTATAATTAGCAAAATAGATAAATGAAAACAAATGGATATTGAGTATCTGGACTTTCTGAAGGTCTTTGATAAGGTGCCACACAAAAGATTATTAAACAGAATGAGAGCATATGTGGTTGGAAGTGTGATAATGATATGGTTTGTGCATTGATTAACAGACAGAAGACAGAATAAATAAATAGGTCATTTGTTGTTTGAGGGCTGTGAACATGGAGTGCCACAGGGATTGATATTGGAAACTGGTTGTTCACTTTCCAGATATAATATCTGAAGAAGTGATCAAGTATAATTTATCCATGATTGCTAATACAAAACTAGGTGACAGTGTAAGCTGTGCAGAGTATGTAAGAACACATCAAGGATACAAGTGACAAATGAAATATAATGAAGAAAAATACTTTCGTATAAATAAGTTTTAAAAGTTTACTTAAAAATAAATAGGAAGGGATTGAAATGTGCTGGCTGTGAAAGCACTTGGGTGTTGTTGTAGTGCCTATAAAAAGTATTCTCCCCCTTGAGAGTTTTCATGCTTTATTGTTCTACAACATTGAATCACAATGGATTTAATTTATCCTTTTTGACACTGATCAACAGAAAAAGACTCTTTTGCGTCAAAGTGAAAACAGATCTCTACAAAGCGATCGAAATTAATTACAAATATAAAACACAAAATAATTGATTGCATAAGTATTCTCCCCCCCGTAATATGACACACCAAATCATCACTGGTGCAGCCAATTGGTTTTAGAAGTCACATAATTAGTTAAGTGGAGATCTGTGTGCGGTCAAAGTATTTCAATTGATTGCAGTAAAAATACACCTGTATCTGGAAGGTCCAACTGCTGATGTGTCCGTAACTTGGCAAAAACCACACCATGAAGATAAAAGAACACTCCAAGCAACTTTGCGAAAAGGTTATTGAGAAGCACAAGGCAGGAGATGGATACAAGAATATTTCCAAGTCCCTTAGAGTGCAGTTAAGTCAATCATCAAGAAATGGAAAGAATATGGCACAGCTGTAAATCTGCCTAGAGCAGGCTGTCCTCAAAAACTGAGTGACTGTGCAAGGAGGGAACTAATGAGGGAGGTCACCAAGGGACCTATGACAACTCTGGAGGAGTTACAAGCTTCAGTGGCTATGATGGGAGAGACTGTGCATACAACTGTTGCCCAGGTGCTTCAGTGTCACAGATTTATGGGAGAGTGGCAAAGAAAAAGCCACTGATGAAAAAAAAATTCAAATGAAATCTCAGTTAGAGTTTGCCAGAAGACATGGGAGAACTCTGAAGTCAGCTGGAAGAAAGTTCTCTGTCTGATGAAACCAAAATTGAGTCTTTTTGGCCATCAGACTAAACTCTACATTTGCCATAAGTCAAACACTGAACATCATCAAAAACACACCACCCCTACCATGAGGGATGGTGGTGGCTGCATCAAGCTGTGAGGATACTTCACCACAGCAGGCCCTGGTAGGCTTGTAAAGGTAGAAGGTAAAATGAATGCAGCAATTTACAGGGAAATCATGGAGGAAAACCTGATGCAGTCTGCAAGAGAACTGCGACGTGGGAGAAGATTTCTTTTCCAGCAAGACAATGACCCCAAGCATAAACCCAAAGCTATAGAGGAATGGCTTAAAAACAACAAAGTTAATGTCTTGGAGTGGCCAAGTCCAAGTACAGGCCTCAAGCCAATTGAGAATTTGTGCTGGAATTGAAAATGGCTGTTCATGCACGGTCCCCATGCAATCAGACAGAGCTTGAGAAGTTTTGTAAAGAATAGGGAAAAATTGCACTAGGATCCAGATGTGCAACGCTGATAGAGACCTATCCACACAGAGTCAAGAATGTGATTTCTGCAAAAGGTGCATCTACTAAATACTGACTTGAAGGGGATGACTACTTATGCAATTAATTATTTTATATCATAAGTTATGAGCAGCGGAAAACCAGAGATCGGAAACCTGTGAAGATGTAGCTTAATCAGGTTTGCTGATTGAGTAGAAAAGGCAGCAACTCACAACAGTTTAGAGTTTTCAGCAGTGGCCAATCTGTAATTGGGATTGATTGGCAAGAATAAATTAAGGTAAGGTGGGGCAAGTGGAGAAGCCTTTGTCAGAGCAGCCATCGTTAGAGGTTTCAGAGTTAGAGTGGAGATTTTGAGGCTTTAGCTCTTGGAGGCTTCAGTCAGAGATGGCAAAAAGCTGTAGGTAGAAGTCCCCCTCTCCTCCACAGTTTATTGTTCTTCCTTCTTTATATTCACCCAGTTAGAACAGTAGATATGCTAGGCAGGATTTTGGAATGCTCCTCTTGTGGGATATGGGAAGGCAAGAAGATCCCCAGTGTCCCTGATGACTGCACCTATGGGAAGTGCATCTAGCTGCAGCTTCTAACGCACCATGTTAAGGATTTGGACTGGAACTGGATGAACTCTGGGTCATTCAGGAGCATGAGGGGGTGATAGACAGGTCATACAGAGAGGTAATTACACCAAAAGTGCAGGACAGAAAACAGGGTGACAGTCAGGAAGAGGAGAGGGGTTAAACAGCCAGGGCTGAGCATCCCGGTGCTCATCCCCTACAACGCCAGGTATGCCATTTTGGATACCGTTGGTGGGGGGGAGGGATGTCCTAGCAGAGGAAGGCCACAGTAGTCAGGTCTCTGGCCCTGAGTCTAACTCTGGAACTCAGAAGGGAAGGGGGAGAAGAGGTGAGCTGCGGTGATAGGGGATTCTTTAGTCGGGAGAACAGAAAGGAGGTTCTGTGGCTGAGAATGAGATTCCTGGATGGTATGTTGCCTCCCAATTGCCAGGGTCAGGGCATCTTGGCATTCCTCGGCATTCTTAAGTAGAGAAGTGGACAGCCAAATGTCGTAGACCGTGTAAGTAATGACATAGCTTGGAAGAGTGATGAAGTTCTGCAAAGTGGGTTCAGGGAATTAGGTGCTAGGTTAAAGGGCAGGTTCTCCAGGGGTTGTGATCTCAGGATTGCTACTCGTGTCATGTGCTAGTGAGGCCAGATCTAGAAAGATAATACAGTTTAACACGTGACTAAGGAGTTGGTATAGGAGGGAGGGCATAAGATTTTTGAATCATTGGACTCTCTTCCAGGGAAGGTGGGACTGTACTGAAGGGAAAGTTTGCACTTGAACTGAAGGGGACTAATATCCTAGTGGGAAAGTTTGCTAGTGCTGCACGGTGGGGTTTAAACCAGAGGTGCAGGGGGTGGGAACCAGAGTGCCAGAACAGTTAGTGGAGAGGTTGTGCAGACAGATGTTGGTAAAATCAGATAAAATCAGGAATCAGAAGGTTGAGCATGGTGTGACTAATGTCCTGAGCTGTGTGAAGCCCCCTTACTGGACTTGTATAGAAACTTAGCTTGTTAGCTGGCTCTGCCTACAGCCACTGGACTCTGTGGTGAGAAAGCCACCTTTCTTAAACAATGTATGCCTAGAGTAGGTATGATTGGAATCCCACCAAACCAGAAAGTTGGGATGTTTCGACTAACAGAACCCCGATTTGAGCGAATGTTGTGCAAATACTGCCCATATGTAATTATCTGTAGGCACGAAATAACAGATCATACCCCACATACAACTGTAAAGAAAGTGTATTTACTAATTTCAGCTTAATCAAACTGTTATTAAGAGGCAAAGGTAAAGAAAAATATGAAACAGCCCATTACAATTAAACCAGTCTAAATGGGCACATGTTCGAGCTTATATCTTCCAAACTCTCGGAGGTGGAGTGAAGTGATGATAGTGCTAAACGGCAACTCCTTTGCTTGTATCTTCGGAAACAGCTCTATTTCCATCTTTAATATCTTTATTTTTCCTTTCCAGGGTTTTTCTGAAGATCCTGACCTGGAGTTACATGCTGACTACGGTTCTTTGTGGGAATGGGATCTGCTCTCGGGGTTTCATTACTGGCCGTTGTTTGGCAGGCCTAAGAGGTCAGCTTGGCTTTGGAGGCCTAGGATCTCGGGGCTCTGGAGACGAGTGGATCAAAGATCAGTGTCACAACAGAAGACCCATGTGTCATCGGGGTGGGGGGGGAGTGTGTGGCTGTGTGCCCAGAAACTCGAGATCTTTGGGCACAGAGCTCGAGAAAAAAAGCAACGTAACGGACTTTAACATCGTAAACCAGCAAGTTGCTTGTTATGTCTCCCTGCTCGCTGTGAAATGGAGACATCCCCTTCTCCCTTATTAGAGAGAGAGCGAGAGAGCCAGTGGTATGTTGAATGTCGGGTGAACAATGTAGTCTTTGGGGTAACTGCAAGTCTGAGTCTTTGCTGTTGCTTTGCTCACGCTTGAGTGCTCAGTGGCAAGTGTCGATGCTTTTTTTTTTGCTGGTGGGAGTAGGGGGGGGATCATTGCTTGCTGGGGGGGTACTTTGGGGTTCTAACATTTAACTGTCATTCATTCTTTGGGGCACTCCTCTGTTTTTGTGGATGGTTGTGAGGAAAAAGCATTGTATACATATCTCTGACATTAAATGTACCTTTGAAACCAAAAGCTGGGTACGTCCCTTAGTCACGGCCCTGACTTCTTATCACCGATCACCGGTAGGGCTTCCCAATTTGGACTCCTTCAAATCACACCTTTCCATCAGGGCAAATCCTATGGCCATCTCTCCCGATCTTCTCCTCTCTCCATCCCCTGCCAAAAGACCATGAACCCCACCAGCGTCCTTCACAAATCACTCTCTGCTCATCTTTCTGTAGAAACTTCTCCCATTCCTCTATCCTGATTGGCTGACACAGCATTTGAAGTTGAACATCACAGCCCCTTAACTTTAACAGAAACCCAAACACTATCAGTAGGACACAATGCTTCCTCAGAAAACTACAAAATGAAATACCCTACAGCATTAACATTAAAAATCTTAACCAGGGCATTGCATTCTCCCCCCCCCCCACCAAAAATGGTCATCACCTCATAACTTTGAAATTTATAAAACCATTATTAATAACACAGTATTCAAAGGAATTTAGTGATTTCAGGACCCCGAACCCATTTCTAAATGGGAGTAACCAATCTCACTATGGGGATATATGCAACACTCTATTTCCCTGGTGTGTCATATGCCAGCCTATCTGGGGGTTTCCTGATTCTCTGACACCTTCTTATCTCAACTTCAGCCTCAATCTGTCTTTGGTACCGTTCCGTTCTACTTGGGAATGCCTTGCCCTGTCCATTACTCGTGCCTTCCTGCAACTGTCACCTGACTGAGCTCAGCTTCATTTCCAATTACATTGGAGGCTACTTTCCCATCATTGTCTAGCATCATGTCAGCGCCCCCCTCCCCCATTACATCTGAGTCAGGGTGGGGAGGTTCAGGAATCTCTTCATTAATTCTTGGAGCATTTGCTTATGGTAATGTATACCACTCCCCCATTTCCTCATCCTCTAAGCCCAGATGGCATTCAGTAGCTGGGTCCATTCAGTTCTTTTGGCTGATTACCTTTCTATTCTCCTCCTTTTGCGCTGAGTTCTCCTGCTAGGTGTAGGGTCCATGTCAGGCTCTGGGTCAACACATACCTCCTGCCCTAGAGGGAAAAGGTGATTCCAAAGGAGAATTTTGACAGGATCATTCCTGTCTTCTAGCTTCACCGAGAAAACAGACACATTTGGCATCTGACTCTCCACTACATAAGGCGTGGTCACCGAGGGGTCAGCTAACTGAAACTTCCCCAGTTACCCCAAATCCCTTATTAAAACTCTGTCTCCAGGCATCAGTTGAGAGAACCTAATCTTTTGATCATATCTCCTCTTGTTTCCCTGACTTTGCTTGGTAGCAGAGACTACTGCTAGCGCATAAGCCTTTTGCAGTTCCTTCCTCATGTCAGACACAAACTTAAGGTATATCTTCTGTGGCAGATCTTCAGCACCAGTCCAAAAACAGTGATCTACAGGAAATCTCACTTCCCACCTGAACATCAAATAGTTTGAAAGTATCCAGTAGCTTCATTCTGTGTCCAGGTGTAGCAGTGGACCAAATGTCCAATATACTGACCCCATTTGTTCTTTTTGCTGATATCCAGAGTTTCAAGCATATCTATCAAGGTCCAGTTGAACTGTTCAGGCTGGGGATCACTCTGAGGATGATAGAATGTGGTCCTTGACTTCGAGGTAACAGGGAGAAGGCTGGGAAGTGGGGCTGAGGAGGGGGAGAAAGAATCAGCCATTATTGAATGGTAGAGCAGTTTCGATGGGCCAAATGGCCTAATTCTTCTTCTATATCTTATGGTCTTATGGCCTTCAGGTTTTCTTGACTCCCAGCATGCTTCGAAACTTGTATATGAGCTGATTCTCAAAATCCCTTCCCTAATCACTGTGTATCCTACTTGGAAGGCCATAGTGAAAATATACTTCTCCCATAACACCTTGGGCACTGTGGACACCCTCTAATCCTTTGTGAGGAAGGCTCAAGCATATCTGGTGTAGTGATCAGAGATGACCAAAACATTCGCAGTTTTGCTGGAACTAGGCTCTATGGATAGGAAGTCCATACACATTAAATCAAGTGGCCCCGTGCTCTGCTAATGGGATTTTGGAGCAACACTCATTGACAGCATCTTCCTCTGAATAGGTCAAATGCACGACTCACAGCACTCTTCAACCTCAGGCTTTGCTCGGGGCCAGTAGAACGGATCTCAGGCCAAACCCCAAATAACCTGAATCATCATGAAATTACTTCAATGCAATCCTACGATGCTTCTCAGGCAAAACCAACTGGGAATGCCGAGGCCTGTCTGGAGGAGACGAGACCCGGTATCGAACCTGGTTCCTCAACTCCAGTTTGTTCCATTCTCTCATCAGTGGGAATATGACAGGCGGTTTCATCTTTTCAGCTTAGGCTATATCCCCTTCTGCAACAGATGACCAATTGGCACCTGTTCAAAGGTCGTCTCGCTGGGCTGCTGCCAATTTCTCAGGACTCAAGGCAGGCAACTGCTTCGTATCCAGAGTGGTCAATTTGCAATAAGCTTGTGGAATGGCCAACCAGAAACTCCCAGATGATCCACCGCTCTATCCTGCCTTAGTCTTACCTCTGATTTCCCCATGGTGGAAAACTGGCACATTGCTTTATCGCCAGAGGCAGGAATACTCCCCCACTCTCCAACCATTCCCAGCACCTCATGCTAATGTTGGGACAAAGTATCCACATCAATGTTCTGGCTCCCTGGCTGATATTTCAGGCTGAGATCATAAGCAGACAACACTGCCAACTAATGATGACCTGTGGCATCCAACTTGGCTGAGGTCAGGATATAAGGCAGTGGATTGTTGTCAATCCTCATGTCAAACAGCACCATATAGATAGTCACTTAACTTATCCACCACAACCCATTTCAACAGCCGAAACTGCAATATGTGCATAGGGCAGTTTCATTTGAAGGGTGACAGACCCCAGCTGATGAAAACAACAGGTTATAACTCTTTGCCCTGGTCCTGATATAGAACATTCCCTTAACCCTCTCAGCTGGCATAGGTATGCAGTACATATGGCAACTGTGGGTTTGCCTTTTTAAATCTTTTTATTGAATTAGTACACAAAAGGTAAACTATATAGGCACTAATACACTGTTGCAATATAACTTTACAAGAGATAGTAATACACAAAAAGAAGTTAGTACAAACAGTGCAGTTTAGATATAAAATAACAAGGTAATATAATAATATACTAATTTTCATACATGTCAATAAGGAAAAGAAAAAAAAACCCAAAAAAAACCACCCAAAAAAACCCACCGTGCAACTAATCTAAAAAGCAAAGCAAAGCGATGGGCTAACCAGGTATTAAGTAGAGTTAAACAACTTAAAACAATCACGTCCTCAAACCCGACCTCCATTAAAAACAGTTAAAAAGCAAGAAGGGAATGTAAATATGGACAGAGAGAGAAAAAAAGTTACATTAAATGAAAATGTTGAATAAAAGATCTCCAGGTCTGTTCAAATTTAACCAAAGAATCATAGAGATTACTTCTAATTTTCTCCAAATTTAAACATAGTATCATCTGGGAAAGCCAAAAGAACGTAGTTGGAGCATTAATCTCCTTCCAATGTTGTGAAATACATCTTTTCGCCATTAAAGTAAGAAATGCAATCAATCTACAGGCTGAAGAGGAAAGATTACTGGAAATTTTAGGTAATCCAAAGATAGCAGTAATAGGATGGGGAGAAATATCTATATTCAATACCTTTGAAATAATATTAAAAATGTCTTTCCAAAAGGATTCCAAAGTAGGACAGGACCAAAACATATGAGTTAAGGAAGCTATCTCCCCATGACATCTGTCACAAAGAGGGCTAATATGAGAATAAAAACGAGCTAATTTATCTTTAGATATATGTGCTCTATGGACAACTTTAAATTGAATTAGTGAGTGTTTAGAACAGATAGAGGAAGTATTGACTAGTTGTAAAATATGCGCCCAATCATCCGCCGAAATAATAAAGCCCAATTCCTTTTCCCGATCTGACCTAATCTTATCGAATGGAGCTTTCCTAAGTTTCATAATAGTATTATAAATAATAGCCATTACACCTTTCTGACATGGATTAAGGTTAATTATAGTATCTAAAATATATGTAGCGTCGGAAAGGAAGAGAGAATAGTACTTAGGAAATTTCTAACTTGGAGATATCTAAAAAAATGTATTCTTGGTAAGTTATATTTGTTAGATAATTGTTCAAAAGACATAAGGGAACCATCTAAATATAAATCCAAAAACCGTGAAATACCATTAGTCTTCCAAATTTGAAAGGCACAGTCCGTGGAAGAGGGAGGAAAGAATATGTTACCTAAAATAGGAATCGCAAGCCCAAATTGATTAAGATCGAAAAATTTTTGGAATTGAAACCAAATACGAAAGGTATATTTAACTATCAGGTTACAAACCTGTTTGTGGCGTTTCAAATCAAAAGGAAGAGAAGAACCTAAAATGGAGCCAAGTGCATAACCTTGAGCAGATTGTAATTCCAATACTACCCATTTAGGAATGGATAGTGCACCTTGATCAAGTAACCAAAATTTCATGTGTTGAATATTAATCGCCCAATAATAGAATCTGAAGTTAGGTAATGCCAAATCTCCATCTCTCTTGGCTTTCTGTAGATGTATTTTACCCAATCTCGGGTTTTTATTTTGCCAAATAAATGAAGAAATTTTAGAGTCAACTTTGTCAAAAAAGGATTTTGGAACAAAAAATCGGTAGTGCCTGAAATACATATAAAAATCTTGGCAGAATAAACATCTTAACTGCATTAATACGATCAATCAAAGTTAAATAAAATGGAGACTATTTAAATGAAAGTTGAGTAATGTGATCGATTAAGGGTAGAAAATTAGTCTTAAATAAATCTTTATGTTTACAGGTAACTTTAATCCCAAGATATGAAAAATGATTATTAACCAATTTAAATGGAAGATTCTGATATAAAGGAACTTGCTGATTAATCGGGAAAAGTTCACTCTTACTGAGATTTAACTTATAACCTGAAAAAAGACTAAATTGTGCAAATAAATCTAAAGCAGCGGGGATAGATTTTTGAGGATGAGAAATATATAAAAGTAAGTCATCAGTATAGAGTGATACTTTATGGGACTTTAAACCCCAAGTTATCCCAATAATATTTGGAGATTCTCGAATAGCAATTGCAAGAGGTTCTAATGCAATATCAAATAATAAAGGACTAAGAGGACAACCTTGTCTGGTACCTCAAAAAGAGGGAAAAAAAGGTGAGTTTAAAGAGTTAGTACGAACTGAGGCCATAGGAGAATGATATAACAATTTGATCCAGGATATAAATTTCTGGGTGAGATTAAACATTTCAAGCACCTTAAATAAGTAAGGCCATTTGACTCTGTCAAAGGCTTTTTCAGCGTCTAAGGAAATGACGCATTCAGGATCATTTTGTGAGGGGGTATGAACAATAACTGTGGGTTTGCAAAGGCCAACATGGGTGCTTTAGTCAGCAGCTCTTTCAACAGCTGAAATTCCTCTTCACATTTTGCATCCCATCTCTGAAAGACTTTGAAGGGCTAAGATAAAAGTTATCTTCTTCTTTCATTCTCATTCCTTTCTTCCCTTTCTTCTCCAAGGGAGGCTAACCACACAGAAATTGATTCAAAGGGTGGCTTACTTTGGAGTAGTTCAGTGTTGGAACCTCCGGTAGTACCCACAGAATCAAAGGAATGAGCATAGAGCACTCACGTTCTTGGGGCCACATGGTCTCTGCCTCTACCTTGGACAGATCAGTAACTACACCATCCTGTGAGACTATGTGCCTGACGTGGTTGACTGGCGTATTGAAGAACTGGCACTTGTCCAGTGACCGGTTTAACCCTTCAGCTTTCAGGAGGTCTAGCACCTTCTGTAGCCTCATTTCGTGCTTTTCCAGGAAGGACCCGGACACTGTGAGATCATCCAAGTACACTAGTACCTCAAGCAAGTTCACGTCACCAACAATCTTCTCCAGGGTATGTTGGGAAGTAGCCTGTTCTCCTGATATGCCCTGGGGCATTTTTTCAAACTGAAAGAATTCAAGTAGACGTATGAATGCCATCTTCTCTTTGTCAGCTTCACGCATGGGTATCTGACAATACCAACTTCTTACGTCCAGCACACAGAACCATTTTGTGCCAGTTAGGCAGGCCAACATGTCCTCAATCTGTGGAACAGTATACTGGCAAGGGACTGTATATCAGTTCAGTGTCCAATAGTCAACACATATTTGTACCTTCCCATTCTTCTTCCTCACCACCAGTATGGGTGACGCAGAGGGACTTCTCAACTCAGTGATAATTTCAGCTTCCTTCAGTTTCAGCAGGTGCTGCCAAACATATTCCACCTCCACCGGTGCTAATCATTGAGACTTCTCTCTGAAAGGGGTGTCCTCTGTCACTCAGGTGGTGTGGCAAGTATTCTTGGAACAACCCACATCAACCCCGTCAGTAGAAAAGGCATCTTCTCCATCAGATTCCTTTTCTATATCTCAGGTACCGGGGAGTCACAAAAATTAAATGACTGTGCCGTTAACTTTCCTGATCCAGGGGATTGTCTCTCTCATCAGAAAACTAGACCTTACGGTCACCAGGAAAAGATGTGTCATTGGCATCCCACATCTAAGGGCGGTCTCTCTCTCCAAGGTGTTCCTGACAATCACTGTCATCCTGGTTTACGTGTACAGCTGATGGTTTCTGCCGTTCAGGCTTCACCAGTACCCCAGCAGGTAAGCATAACTCTTCTTTGTGATCCTGCAGAGCATCCGCCAGGAGGGCCTTGGACTTCAGGCATTCTGGGAATTTGTAGTTTTCCGTCACTCTAGCTACTTTCCCATGATGTAACCCGGTGGGTTTGGGCTGGATGTACCACACATTTCCTCTCTTGGGCTCATCATCCTACTGAGATGGAACTTGCACCTTCTCAATAACAGCTCTGAACACCGGGTGAGTGGAAACAACACACACAAAGTGCTAGAGGAATTCAGCAGGCCAAGCAACATCTACAGAAAAAAAATACAGTCGACGTTTCGGGGCGAGACCCTTTAGCCCAGCATTTTGTGTGTGTTGCATGGATTTCCAGCAACAGCAGATTTTCTCTTGCTTGTGACCAGGTGAATGGATAAGGTTTTTGAAAAATTCTCTCCAATTCTCTCCTTGCATGCTCCCACAAGCCTCACAATGGGAGCATTTGTTCCCACAAGAATGGAAGCGTTACCCTTCTCAATTGGCTCCAGACAGACCAACACTAATGTATCAAGGGCCTCTGCTACTCTAACATCCACTTCTGAAAACCCCAGCTTCAATGAAAAGTAGCCACCATATGGGTAGTCATCAGAACTAAGGCCCCAAATTTCTAGGGCACTGAGTGGCGTCAATGGTAAATGTGTCAAATACTGGTTGTATAAGGATCTTTACACCAGATTAACCTGACTACCTGTGTCAGTATGGCTCTAGAATAAATATCTTCAATCCATATGGATACATTTGAGTTTAGTCCCACTAAGCCTTCAGAAATAGGTTTTGCACTTTAGTGTATTCCTTGATACATTGATTGGAATATGTCCCCCCCCCCACCCCCCCGAGATACCAAGCTGTTCCCTTACTAGGTCACTCTGAAGTTTCCTGACTTCCTCTTTTGTTTAAGTAACTGTTGAGTCACTTTCTGAAGGTTGTCCTGTCCTTCACACTCCCACTTGAAATATCCATCCTCACCACAGTTGTAGTGGAAAATACCGACTGCTTCCCTTGTCGAGAGCCCCCAATCAGTCGCAGTCCTCTACTTAGTATGTCCTACTGTGGGTCTGGCCTCCTATCAGCCTTGTCACACTTGATGGCAGCACAAGCCGACGCCAACTAAGATAACCTCGGTTTGCAGATTTTTCACTACATCCCGCAAAACCCCCACTTGTGTGGTATGAGGGGTCGCTTCAGCAACAGAGGCTGCTACTGAGGACTTTGCCCTACTGTTGGAGGTCTCCTGCTCCTCCATCGTGTTCTCCTCTCTTACTTCTCTGATCAGCTCAACAAACGAGGGAGGGTGGGGTGCTTCTTATGAAACATTTGAATGCTTAAAGCAATGACGTTATGTGACAGTGTGCCCTTCACAACTTGCTCCATCCTTAGTCGATTTTTCTCAGCTAGTTGAATGGCCCCTTTATAGCACAAGCAAAGCAGCTGACTCTCTAACCTAATAATATAGACAGGAGGTTTCTCCCTTTCTCCTGGAATGTATACCTGAACCTCATCATAAGCTCTACTGGTCTGTCCATCATGCCAAAAACCTTTTCTAACTCTTGCATGTGTCCCACGGACCTGACCGATGGGCTCTCTGCCTTTAGGGACCTCACCACCTTAGCAGTTGCACCTTTTAGACTCTTTACCAGCTGCAGTATCTGAGCACTGCCACTCACCCAGTAACAGAGATGCCTGCGCCACCCAAGTCTCACATTCCTCCTCCCTATCAGGGTGGGCTTGACTCCCGATAAAACTCTCTGCCTATGGTAACTTTGACTCTCACTGGTACACTTCGGCACTTATCCACTAGGGATGGAATTGCCAAAACCAACTCAGAATTTTCATCACCTGCTGAAGAACTCGTTGGACCTTTCACATCAGACAACTCTTCCCCTCACTTCGCAGAGCAACACGTCTTTAAAAGTCTTTGACCACAGCTACATTCCCCCCTTTCTCTAAAAGTATGGACTGCCCATGGCCACCTCTCCAGGTGCTCTGATCGTACCAGGCAGCACAATCTCAGTCACATCACTGCTAGTATGGACTAATACAACATCCTTACCAGTTGATTAATCAAAACGCCGTTCAACGAGTGTAACTTACCCTAATACCGCGACTGAACTTAACACTCTAATCAGCAATTCATCTGGGCTGCGGATATTCACCCCGATCAGAACACAAGCACAATTTGTGGGTAATCTCTTTGAATCCATAATAAAGTAACTTAATCAGTTTTCCCAATACTAGTTCAAACACAGGCTTAAACACTAAAACCACTTAATCAATTCATACAGCGATTACACAACATTCAGCCAATCAAGCCCCCTCACCGGGCTTGTATAGAAACTTAGCTCGTTAGCCAGCTCTGCTACCAGCCACTGGACCCAGCAGTCAGAAAGCCACCTTTCTCAAACAACGTATGCCCAGGGTGGGTTTGATTTGGGTCCATCAAACCAGAAAGTTCGGATATTTCGACTAATGGAACCCCGATAGGAGCAAAAGCTTTGTAAGTACTGCCCATATTCAATTATCTATCAGTAAGAAATAATAGATTGTACACCACATACAATTATAAAAAAAGTGTATTTACTAATTTCAGCTTAAGTAACCCAGTATAAGAGGAAAAGGAAAAGAAAAAAAAAATAAAAGGGCCCATTATAATTAAACCAGTCTAAATGAGCACATGTTAGAGCTTATATCTTCCAAAAGCTGGGTGTGTCCCTTACTCACGGTGCCAACTTCTCATCACCGATCACCAGTAGAACATCCCATCTTGGACATCTTTGAATCATGTCTTCCTGTCAGATCGAATACTATGGCTGTCGCTCCATCTCCTGCAGAAAGACCACAAACCCCACCAGTATCCATCACAAATCGCTCTCCACCCAGCTTTCTGTAGAACCTTCTCCCATTCCATCACCCCGATTGGCTGACTCAGAATTCCTAAGTTGAATATCACAGCCCTTTATCTTTAACTGCATCCCAAACACTATCAGCAGGACACACTCCTTCTACAGAAAGCTGTGAAAGGAAATACCCTACAGCATTAGCAGTAAAAAGATTAACCAGGGCATTACATGCACATATTTCAATGCAATAAGTTTTGTAGCAAAGGCAGATGAGCTCAGGGCATGGATCAACACATGGAATTATGATATTGTAGCCACTAGTGAGAATTGGTTGCAGGAGGGGCAGGACTGGCAGCTCAATATTTCGAGGTTCCGCCATGTTAGAAGTGACAAAGTGGGAGGGATTAAAGGGGGAGAGGTGGCACTACTAATCAGGGAAACTGTCATGGCAGTGCTCAGTCAGGACAGACTGAAGACCTCATCTAGTGATGCATTATGGGTGGAACTGAGAAATAAGAAAGGCATGACCATGTTAATGGGGCTATATTACAGACCACCCTGCAGTCTGAGGGATTCAGAGGAACAAATTTGCAGAGATCACAGACCGTTGCAAGAAAAATAAAGTTGTTAAAGTAGGTGATTTTAACTTTCCACACATTAACTGTGACTCTCATATTGTAAAAAGAGGAGATGGGTTAGAGTTTGTCAAATGTATTCAGGAAAGTTTCCTTAATCAGTATGTGGAAGTCCCAACAAGAGATTGAGTGATATTTGATCTGCTATTAGGGAATGAGACAAGGCAGGTGAAAGAAGCTTGCGTGGGGGAACACTTTGCATCTAGTGATCACAATGCCATTAGTTTCAAAGTATGCAAAAAGATAGGCCTGGTCGACAGGTTGAGATTCTAAATTGGAGAAAGGCCAATTGTGATGGTTTCAGAAAGGATCTGGCAAATTTGAATTTGTTACAGGTTACTTTCTGGCAAAGTTGTACTTGGTAAGTGGGAGGCCATCAAAAGTAAAATTTTGAGGGTACAAAGCTTGTCGGAATAAAAGATAGAGATAACAGGTGTAGGGAACCTTGGTTTTCAAGAGATATTGAGGCCCGGGTTAAGAAAAAAAGAGGTGCATAACAGTTATGGGCAGGTAGGAATACAAGAGCACACTTAAGAAAGAAATCAGGATTGCTAAAAGAAGGCATGATGTTGCCCTAGCAGACAAGGTGAAGAAGAATCCTGAGGGATTCTACAGATATGTTGAGAGCAAAAGGATTGCAAGGGACAAAATTGGTCTTCTGAAAGATCAGAATGGTAATCCATGTGTGGTGCCAAAGGAGGTGGGGGAGATCTTAAATGGATTTGCACCATCTGCATTTACTCAGGAAATAATCACTGAGTCTATAGAAGTGAGGTAAAGTGGCATCAACTTCATGGATCCTATACAGATTACAGAGGAGAAGTGTTTTCTGTCCTGAGGCAAATCATAGTGGGCAAATCCCCATGGCCTGGCAAAGTGTTCCCTCAGATCCAGGGAGTCATGTGCAGAAATGGCAGAGGCCTTAGCAGAGATATTTAAATTATCCTTAGCAACAGGTGAGTTACTGGAGGATTGGAGGATAGCTAATTTTGTTCTGTTGTTTAAGAAAGGCTCTAGAAATAAACCAGGAAATTATAGGCCAATGAGCCTGACATCAATAGTGGGAAAATTATTGGAAGGTTTTCTAAGAGACCAGATATATAAGTATTCGGATAGGTGTGGACTGATTAAGGATAGTCAGCAAAGCTTTGTGCATGGTAGATCAAGTCTAACCAATCTGATAGAGATTTTTGAGGAATTTACCAGGAAAGATGATGAAGGCAAGGCAGTAGATGCTGTCTACATAGACTTTAGTAAGGCATTTGACAATATCCTACATAGGAGGATGGTCAAGAAGATTCAGTCACTCGGCATTCGAGATGAGGTAGTAAATTGGATTCGATATTGGCTTTGAGGGAGAAGCAAGAGAGTGGTAGTAGATGGTTTGCTCTCTGACTGGAGGCCTGTGACTAGTGGTGTGCTGCAGGGATCTGTCTGTTGTTGTTTGTCATCTATATCAATGATCCAGATAATAATGTGGCTAACAGTATCAGCAAATTTGTGGATAGCACCAAGTCAGGGGGTGTAGTGGACAGCAAGGAAGACTATCATGGCTTGCAGTTGGATCTGGACCAGCTGGAAAAATAGGTTAAAAATGGCAAGTAGAACTTACTGCAGACAAGTGCGAGATGTTGCACCTCAGCTGGAACAGCCAGGGTAGGTCTTACACAGTGAATATTAGGCAACTAAGGAGTGTGGTTGAAGAAGAATGGTTCTGGGAATACAGGTCCATAATTCATTGAAAGTGGTGTCACCAGTAAATAGGGCTGCAAGGAAAGCCTTTGGTACATTGTCCTTCATAAATCGAAGTACTGAGTACACGAGATGGGATGTTATGTTGAAGTTGTATAAGACATTGGTGAAGCCTAATTTGGAATATCGTGTGCAGTTTTGGTCTCCTACCCAAAGGAAAGATGTAAATAAGGTTGAAAATTTACAAGGATGTTGCCGGGTCCGGAGGACCTCCGTTATAAGGAAAGATCAAATAGTTTAGAACATTATTCCTTGGAACATAGAAAATTGAGAGGAGATTTGAGGGGTATAGATAGGGTAAATGCAAGCAGGCTTTTTCCACTGAAGTTGGGTGAGCCTACCAACCAGACGTCATGAGTTAAGGGTAAAAGGTGAAAAGTTTAAGGGGAACATGAGGTGAATCTTCTTCAGGGAGAAACAAGCTGCTAGCACACGTGTGCATGCGGCCTCGATTTCAATGTTTAAGAAAAGTGTGACTAGGTACATCGTGGTATGGAGGGCTATGGCTCTGGTGCGGGTTGATAGGAGAAGACAATTTAAATAGGTCAGCATGGACTAGATGGACCAAGGGGCCTGTTTTTGTGCTGTACTTTTCTATGACTCAGTTGATGTGCACATAGAATATTACACCCTAATCTATGCGCTGGTTATGACATAGGTCTTACTCATGTGGTTAGTAATTCAAAACATAAGAGTTATCCTTGAAAGCATGCGTGATGCAAGGCTCAGTTCTTATTATAGCAAAGGTGTATCTGAAGAAAGAATGGGTTCTTCTTTCTCAGGTAGCGAAGGACAATCAATATCTTCAGTATTAAAAATGAAAGAAATGGGAAGGATAAGCATTTGATAAGTACTGTAGGTAAAGAAGAGATTAATGACTAATGGAAACAGCTGTTAGTTCTGCAGAGTGTGTAAAGTGGGAAACAGAGAGTAATAAAGAGGAAAATGTATGATAGTTACACCGGGATTGATAACTAGCAGAACTGTGGTTTATATGTACAAAAGTTGCAGACATATTAAAAAGAGTAGAACTGCGGTTTATATGTACAATCATCCCAGACCATTGAAAAGTACAATATGTACCAAGAATCTGTTAATTAAGTTGTTTTTGGCTTCATTTCTTTAACCTGCTGTTGTGTCCTTTTGTTAAAAAGCCTTCTTTCTCTTATGTTTATTATTTTCTCTGCTTTATATTAATGTTTCCACTATTTGTGATTTCAATCCAAACTTCAATTACATAAAGCATGGTTGTTTTGTTAATAATTGCAGCCAATTCTTTTAACTTGCTGCCACTGATGAATTAAAAATCAGTCAGGAAATACAAGATCAAAGCAGGCTTCTGAGAAATGGGGAAAACATCGGGGAAGAATCAAATAATATATTGCTGGGACTCAGATCAGACTTCTGTGGAAGATAAGTCATACGCGTGCTTTTCATGTTTGGCAATCTAATGATTCTGGAGTTTTTGATGATGTATATTAGTCATGCATTGTTAGAAAAATAACAATAAGAATTGTAGAAAATTGCTACAAAAAATGCAGTTGAGAGTTTACTTTGCCTTTGCTAATGTATCTTATTTATTTAAGACATTTACATTTAGTGGGTATAATATTTATGGGAATTACATATGAAACACCCTTTTTCTGGTGGAATATGGCTCGTTAGCCTCTCGCTAACAGCCACTGGATTCCATAGCAATAAACCCACTTTACTCTGGCTTCATACGTCTAGGGTGCGTATGACTTTGGTCCTACCAAATCCGTGGGGTTGGGATGTCTCACCCATTCAAACCCCAGTTTGTGTGAATGCTCTGTGACTTACTGCCCTGCAATAGCCCGTCGGCATGAAATAACAGATCACACTCTGCATAAAGAAGTATATTTGTGAACGTTAACGTAACCAAAGAGTTAGTAAAGAAAAGAAAAAAAAACAAAAGGGACAATTATAATTAAGCAGTCAAATGTGCACAGGTTGGAGCTCAAATCTTCCAAAAGTCATAGTCATCGATCTTCGGTAGACCTCCGTGCATTGGCTCCATCGAATCTTGTTTCCCCACTGGATCGAATCCTATAACTGGTTCCCTCTAGAGTCTTCCTTCTTCATTTCCCGCCGAACAAAAACAAAGACCCACCACTGGTATCAGTCACAAAGATGCTCCCCCAGCCTTCTCTAGAACCTTCTCCCTGTTCCACCCTCCTGACTGGATGGCCCACATTCCTAAGTGGGCCTTATCTGGAGCAGTAACCCAAACACTGAGTTCTACAGAAAGACCATTGCATGAAATACCCTACAACTTCAGCAGTAAAACATTTACCAGGGCATTCCACATAGATGTGCACTTCAAACTGCAATACTCTTCCTGATTTCATACCTCATGACACAAAAATTAACAAACTATTAACAAACTATATTTAACAAGGTTTATCAAAAATGTGCTGCAAAATTGACAAGACCCTGTTTGGATCATTAAAATTTTTCTGATGACTAATTCAGGCCTGACATCAGGCAGCATCAAAGCTCAACCTGTTGATCACTATAACAATTTGAATTTATATATGGTCCCAAGACATCTGCAGGCACTTAACAAAGGCATGCAGAGACAAAAATGGTTAGTGTGCTAAAGACATTTGATTAAGAGCTGGGTAAACAGGTTTTAAAATCTTAAGAGGGAAATTGGGAATCAAAGAGTTGCAGAGAACTTCACATCCAGATGGCTGAGAGAGTAGCTGCAATGATGTGAGCAATTTGGTTTAACCAAGATTTAGAATGATGTAGTAATCTCAAAGGGTTAGGGATTGAGATGAGGAGGTGACAGACAAGGAAAGGGAGATCAAAGAGAGATTTTGACATAAATAATTGGACTTCAAGGCAAAGGTGGACCAGGAGGCAGTACAAGCAATTGGAATTTGATTCATGTCAGGTCATTGACTGCAGAAGTTTGGATAAGTGAGAGAAAGAAGGGAGCTGTCCATGTGAATAATAGAACAGTGAATATTAAGGTATCAAATAGAGAAGTTATGGGATTTGAACCAGCAGCCTTTTTAGATCCTCTTGTGCAAGCATCCATTGCCATTCAATTCAGCTCATAGTATAAACAAAAGCTCGTTTAATCAGCGAGTGAGAGCATTTCACTGAGCAGTGGTGACAAAAGCATTTCTGTAATGTAAATATTCAAGAGGCTCTATCAATCTGTGGAGTAACTTAGAGGTTTCATCACTTTTATGATGTTGCCAATTCCTAGTTGAATTGCTACACATGCATATGTGAGAGAATCAGTTACAATATCTTACCATCTAAATATTTCTTCCTAGTGGGAAGATTTCATGTAGTGTAGAGTCACCCACTAATATTCAAAATTGTACATGCATCATTCAGTTCATTGTATTAATGAGTCAAAGATCCACAGTGTGTGACTTTAGTGGTGGTGCAGTGTTTCATGAAATTCCTTTCAGATACTGTCTGTTGCTACACATCCCACGGCCAACGTAGCATGCCCACAATGTTCAGCCGAACAACAGCAAAACAAACTCCTTTTCTGCCTTCCAGCTACCATTCACACACACAGACAGTCCTCCGACTCCAGCTTCCTCTGGATTCACAGACTTGCAGATACTAGGCCTCCTACTTCCCGTGGACTTGCAGACTTGCAGATCCCGGGCTTCAACCATTGGGCCTCAACTTTTGGATTTCCAATTAACCTTCATGCTTTGGTTTTTGATATCGTGCCCAGGACTCACTGATGTCAGGGTCCTGAACTCCAGACTCACTGATGACAGGGTGTGACTGGCCAACTTGTGTATCTAGGGGATCACCAGCCTTCACACTTCCTGCTTGCATGATATTCCGAACCCATGGGAGAATTGCTGACCTGGGGAGGAAGGCTCCAGCTCTTGTCCTTGCTGGTTTTTGTCCACAACATTTGCTGGCCTGACATCTACCCACAGATGTCTTTTCTATACATTGTCGCTGGCCTTTGGACATGGAGTGTGGAGTGGAGGCCTAGACTCCAGTCTGACTTCTAACTCTCTACAACCTGTTCCTAGACCCTAACCAAACCCCATCACGCCCCATGTCCCCAAAACCATCCCTGCAAATCTAAATACAGTGAGTATTGAACTGAAAACTAGAAATCCATAGTCCATTGGAACACTGACTTAATCTTGCCTTTGTCTTAATCTTCTTTTTATCTCTGTAGCTAGCTGCCAGCAATGATAAAAGACTGAGGTGGCAATCTCACCTATGGGCTTAAGTATGCTGTTGTTGAAATGCAATCAATGAATCTGCCAAGGCAACTGAAGATTGCGTAATGAGTTAATATGGAACTTTGTGAATGATGTTAGTTCCATGTAGCTTGCACTACTTAAAATCAACCTGTACCTGTTAAAAGGGAAATGATGACAGGCTGCTTCAGGTAATGAATGTAATCCAGAAGGCCATTGCACCAAACTTGTTGAAGAGATAATATGACATGGGAGTAAAAGAGACATTGACATCCATCATTCTTCCAACACAATGCTGTAGACTTTGGTGGCTGAGATGCAGAGGAGGACGGGTGATCTCTATGGTAAGGAAACCTTGTCACTTTCTAGCACACACAAAAGGCAGTAGCAGCAGCAAATGTAGCCCAAAGATTCATTGATTTAAGATGATTAAGGTATGTGATGCAGTAACATCAATGACGGACTCTGGAGCGAAGGTTCCTGAGTTCGAATCAAATCAGGCCACTCTCTGGCACGCTTTCCATCTGTGCCGGATTGAGTGTCGAGCTCGCAACTCGGCCTCATAAAAAAAACTGCGCTGTGAGAAGGACGTGGGGAACCACTCTCAGATTCTTTCCTCCAAGACAACCATTTGAAAAAAAGTGGTCGCCAAGGCTCTGGTAGAGTATGGCACACAAAAAAAAGGTATGTAAATGCATCTTCAGATCCCACCAAGTGCACCATTAATCTCATACACTCTCCAATGTGTAACCCTCCCTGCCCTCTCCCCCAGCCCCCATTACTTACGTATACCCAATTCCTGTCTATCAGGCCCAGGTAACAATTATGTGTGAGGGTAAGGTGCAGCAAGTGAATGTATGCTCCTCCTTACCCTCATGCCTAATTTCAAGCTTCCCAATGTCATCTCAGAGCTGCAATGTATTATCAGTAATTCAACTGGGACAGCCGCATCCACAAAACACAATCCATGACTCTTGTTGAACATGTTCTTCTCCACTGCCAATACACAATAGGCTTTTCTAGCATCAAATCTTTATGAAACACATCTGTGCATTGTTTTAGTGCCACCACTCCCAACATGAGGAGACATTGCTGACTCTAATTGGAGAAACCTGGAATGACTGGAAGTATCCTTATTTCTTGCTATTCTTCTCAAATCACATTTCCCTCTCATCTGTCAATCCTGTCATATGTAGTTCAAAAGGTGGTAGTTAATTGAATAGCTAATTGGAGGTTCCAAAACATCCCCTTCTTTATGAATGCTAAAGACAATACTGAAGTATTGACATCCATGTTCAGCTGGAAGCACCGTCAATAATTTAAGTTTTCATCTGAGATTTGCACCATTACAGATCATGTCATGGCATCATGTCTTCAGCCAATGTGATTCACTCCTTTTGATATCAAGAAACAACTGTCAGCATTGGATGTAGCAAAGATTACAGGGCTAGATAATATCTTGGCAGTAATATTGGGCATTGTATTTCAAATCTAGCTGTATCCTGAGCCAAGCACTTCCAGTAGAGTTATGAAATCAGTTTCCATCAGACAATGTGGAAAATTGCCCAGCCAAGTCATTATCACAAAAAGCAGACCAAAAACCATTCAGAGTTGTTAACTTCCAATCAATCTCGTCTCATCCTCTGACAGGGCTACTCAACTATAGACACCATCATAGCCTTTGTCTGAACAGACCAAAGAGTTGAATTTCAAAGATGAAGTTAACTTGGCAGTGTATGACCAATGTGGCATCAAGGAAGCTTTGGGGGGAAAAAGCTGGTCAATGAGCACCAGGGAGGGAACATTCTGGAAGATAGTTGTAGTGAGTTACTGAGCATGAGTGGCCTATAGGGCAGGGAGAAAGGATAACATGGCTGCCTGATGCCTGATGTGTGAGATCATACATGAGTTCTGTTGCAAAGGTCTCAGCTGAGAAGCCTGTAGGAGGCATGTTCACTCAGTAAAATGCCTGACTGATTGCACTAATTGCCTCAGTGCAATGTTAAGGGAGCAAGATTCCAGCATCAATGATGGGCAGGGATAGGCACAGTGCGAAGGACAAAGTGCTTAGAAAAAATTTTGCTAGAATTTACTAAGAGTTAGGAATGTGGTGCTACGAAGGGTACTTTATACTTTATTGTCACCAAACAATTGATACTAGAACGTACAATCATCACAGCGATATTTGATTCTGCGCTTCCCGCTCCCTGGATTACAAATATTAAATATTAAAAATATTAAAAATAGTAAAAATTAGTTAAATATTAAAAATTTAAATTATAAATCATAAATAGAAAGTAGAAAAATGGAAAGTAAGGTAGTTCAAAAAAACCGAGAGGCAGGTCCGGATATTTGGAGGTTTTGGCCCATATCCAGGTCGGGATCCGTTCAGCAGTCTTATCATAGTTGGAAAGAAGCTGTTCCCAAATCTGGCCGTACGAGTCTTCAAGCTCCTGAGCCTTCACCCGGAGGGAAGAGGGACGAAAAATGTGTTGGCTGGGTGGGTCGTGTCCTTGATTATCCTGGCAACACTGCTCCGACAGTGTGCGGTGTAAAGTGAGTCCAAGGACGGAAGATTGGTTTGTGTGATGTGCTGCGCCATGTTCACGGTCTTCTGCAGCTTCTTTCGGTCTTTGACAGGACAACTTCCATACCAGGTTGTGATGCACCCTAGAAGAATGCTTTCTACGGTGCATCTATAAAAATTAGTGAGGGTTTTAGGGGACAGGCCAAATTTCTTTAGTTTTCTCAGGAAGTAAAGGCGCTGGTGGGCCTCCTTGGTAGTGAACTCTGCTTGGTTGGACCAAGTCAGGTCATTTGTGATATTGACCCCGAACAACTTAAAGCTTTTGACCTGTTCCACTTGCGCACCACTAATGTAAATTGGGTCACGCGGTCCGCTACTCCTTCTGAAGTATACAACCAATTCCTTCGTCTTGCTGACGTGGAGGGATAGGTTAGGTGCTAACCATGTCACCAGGTTCTTAATTTCCTCTCTGTACTCAAACTCATCATTACCTGAGATACGGCCTACAACTGTTGTGTCATCAGCAAACTTACATATTGAGTTCGATGGAAACTTGGCTACACAATCATGGGTGTACAGTGAGTACAGCAGGGGGCTGAGTACACAGCCTTGTGGAGCACCGGTGTTCAGAGTGATTGTAGAGGAGAGTTTGTCCCCGATTTTTACAGCCTGGGTCCTGTCCGTGAGGAAGCTGAAGATCCAGCTGCAGATCTGAGTGCTAAGGCTCAGGTTCCGGAGCTTAGGAATCAGTTTATTTGGAATGATGGTATTAAAGGCAGAGCTGTAGTCAATGAAAAGGAGCCTTACGTATGCGTCTTTATTCTCCAGGTGTTCTAAGGAGGAATGTAGGGCCAGAAAGGTGGTATCTGCCATTGACCTGTTGCTCCAGTAGGCGAATTGCAAAGCGTCAAGGTTGACCGGTAGGCTGTGATTGATGTGTGCCATAACCAATCTCTTGAAGCACTTCATAGCAATTGGTCGATAGTCATTCAGGCATGCCACCTTTCTCTTCTTCGGCACTGGGATTATCGTTGCCTTCTTAAAACATGAGGGGATCTTAGGCTGAAGCAAGGAGCAGTTGAAGATGTCAACAAACAGTCCAGCTAGCTCGCTTGCACAGGCCCGGAGAACCCGTCCTGGGACGCCATCTGGGCCCGTCGCCTTCCTTGGATTTATCTTCAGAAAGGCCCTTCTAACATCCTCCTCGGTGACGATGAATCTCGATGCCACCAGGTCCGGTTCATCCGGAGGGTAGCATTGGAATATAAATTTAAATACAACAATGATGTGTTCAAGGGATTCAGTGGTCAGGATTCTATTATTGAGTGGACAGTGACTACTGGTGAGGAGTTGATGGAAGCTGATTATCATGGAGAGCTGTTGGATATTGAACTCTATTCTTAAATAGGCAGTTGGAGCTGGAAAAAAAAAACAAACTAGTTCAGCACGAGATGATGGCTGGGAAATGGACAAATCAATTGGAAGTTGGAATTTAGTAGTTAAGGTCAAAATGTAAACCTCACCTAGATCAGAGAACAACAGGAATTCTGCAGATGCTGGAAATTCAAGCAACGCACATAAAAGTTGCTGGTGAATGCAGCAGGCCAGGCAGCATCTCTAGGAAGAGGTGCAGTCGACGTTTCAGGCCGAGACCCTTCGTCAGGCCTGAAACGTCGACTGCACCTCTTCCTAGAGATGCTGCCTGGCCTGCCGCGTTCACCAGCAACTTTTATGTGTGGAGGGCTATAGGTTCAGATGTGGGTAGACGGGGCTAGCAGAAAAACAGTTCAGCACAGACTAGATGGGTTGAAGGGCTTCAGCCCAAAATATTGTCTGTTACCCTTTTCCATAGATGCTGCCTGTCCTTCTGAGTTCCTCCAGCATTTTGTGCATGTTGGGTGGGGTGAAGAACCAGTTTCTGTGCTCCAGTGGTCTATAACTCTATCAGATTTCAGGTCTGGTGCTCTTGAAATATACTGCAGCTGGTCATAGCCCTTCAACCCTTCAGCCTAATTGCTACAATCAAGTTAAAACTCCAAATAAGTTACAGGTAACAGACTTAGATTGTCTGAGTCAAATGACAGCCTGAGGAGTGACTGAAGAAAGATGAAAGAAATTACAAACAACAATAATAGTGTTCTTGACCCCAGAATGTAATGTGTAATGAAGAATAAACTTCCACTCCTACAGCTTGAGAAGCCATTAATTAAGTGCATGAATAAAGAACTGATAGCAGTCCAGCTCACATAGACTCTGGTCAACGGGAACCCTAAGCGAGGAATTTAGCATCCTGATTGCATTTGGACGCAGCTGACTGTTTATCTCAGATATGACCCTAGGCAGAACATGGCTGACAGAACACTTCTGGTGCCAAATAAGGACACTCCTTGCCTTTGCCGTGGATACAAAAGCACCTTTATTAGCCAAAAGCAGCTAAGCAGAAACTGGAAACATCACCTGGAGTTTTAACACATAAATCTGTTTAATCAGCTGACTGACTTCAAGGACATTGCTAGCCTTACAAGTTTCAAAGTATTGATCTCCTATTGCAAGGTGAGGATGTGTTGATGTAAACATCTGTTGCAAATCTACACTCTGATATCATGTGGGATTGGCTCTAATGTGCATCAGTAGACATTACCTTGGCTATCCTGTACAGTAGATGTCTGTCAATCTGGCACTTTGGGGACTTTGGTGGTGCTCTTCTGGCAGATTTTTGGGACATTGAGTGTTGTTCTAATTAATATACCAAAGCACTTTTAATTCACATTTTTATTTAATATATTACACAGAAATGGCATGGTCTTATAAATTTTCCAGTGAACCCAATGAGCTTAAAAGAAGCATGGAAACTGGGGCCCTGGTGAATTCAAAAGGAGTGTGAGAATCAGCACCCAGCTTATTAGTGGGCTTGGGGAAACAGTCCTGGCGTGCTGAAGAGAGCAGAGAAATAGGGCCCTGGTGAGTCTAAAGTAAATGCAGTAGTTAGCACCTGATGACCCAGATGTAAACCATCACAATTTCCAAATAATCAGATGGTGAACTATTAAGGTTTCACGATATTTGTCTCTAAAATTCTGAAAACATGATTAAAAAAGCACAAATTGTTTTTTTTTCTTACCATCATCTAATGTGAAGTGGAATCTTTAGTCAGCTGCAAAATTAATCTTCTTGTTTTTCTCCGCTTTCAATGTACTTAAAACAGTTTTTCTGAAGGTTTACTTAATCTGTTACATATGACCAAGTTCTTTAAGAGTAATCATGTATCCTGATGCATCGTGGGACAATCACATCATGGACAATGTAATGAGATTATTTCACACTGCCAAACATGAATGCAAAGTGGATTTAAAGCACCAGTTATTACTTACATGGCAAAGTATATCTGTGTATGAGTGTATTACGTGCCAAGCACAGACAATGGAGCAGAATATGTACCTAGCCATGCAGATTATGACTGATCTTGAACTTCTGTCAAATGAAGGGCTCATCCATTCATCCTGATGTAGGAGTAGAAGGAAACTATTCTGAGTGTACAGGCTCCATGTTTTATCAAATAGTCTGGAAACGGGAAATCACTAGTAAAACCTCTGATTGGAACAATATGCCAAATTCATTTGTGCATTCTTTCCTGTAAAATTGTGACCACAATACTCTACCCGTGATTTATGGGGGAGGGGAGTATACAGTTTTAGCATTGGTTCCCAGCTCTTGTATTCCACGTCTTCCCTTATAATTATCTACCTGCCTTGCTGCCTACAGAAATTTACAGAAATGCACTCCAAAGTTCCTCTTTTCCTCTAAGCATGCCATCATTTGTTCTCTAATTTCTTGTTGTATATGCCTTCCACAAATGCATTATCTCACACTCAACTGGTCTGAATTCCATTTTGTATCTATATAGGAAATATACGTTTCTTTCCTAGGCATATAGCAGAGTGCATTGCAACTATTGCCCTGTAATTGCATAGCACAGAAAACCTGAAACAATCCTCTCTACTCGTTTGGATATTAACAAATTGTTCTCAAATGTCCAACACACAAATTTAATTAACCTGATCCTTATTTTTTGCAATCACATCCTTTAGATAGATAGATACTTTATTGACCCCAAAGGAAATAACAGCGTTACAGTAGCATTACCTCCAACATTCTTACAGACGGGGTTATCATTTCCCTGGCTATAGGTTGACTTATGATAGAGCTTAATGCTGAGGGTAAGAATGGCCTCATATAGCACTCTTTGGAGCAGTGCAGTTGTCTTGGTCTATTACAAAGAGTGTTCCTCTGTTCAGTCAAGGTAGCACGCAGAGGCTGAGAAACACTGTCCAGAATTTCCAGGATTTTCCATGGGGTTATTTGTTCTACCACAGCCTCCAGTGGGTCCACTTTGACTCCTATAACAGAGCCAGCCTTTGTCATCAGTATATTGGGCCTTGGTATCACTCGCGCTGATCCCATTGCCCCAGCACATTACTGCAGAGAAGATTGTACAGGGGACAACAGATTGGTAGAATATGTGAAGGAAAGACATGCGTACTCCAAAGGACCTCAGTCTCCTCGGGAAGTAGAGCGACTCTGGCTCTTCTTGTACACAGCCTCTGCATTGGTGCTCCACTCAAGTCTGTCATCCAGGTGCACGGCCAGGTACTTGTAGGTCCTCACCACATCCACATCCTCACCATCAATGGTAACAGGGAGCAGTGCAGGCTTTGTCTTCCTAAAGTCCATCACCATCTCCTTTGTCTTACTGATGTTGAGCTGCAGATGATTCAGCTTGTACCATTTGACAAAGTCCTCCACCAAGACCCTGTATTCATCCCCTCATCCTTGCATTATACACCCAACTATTGCTGAGTCATCAAAGAATTTCTGCAGATGACATGATGCAGTATTCTATCTAAAGTTCTTTTGATTTAGCCAATCAAAAGAAAACATAAGCAAGTGTACCATATGATCTGTATTTCTAATACAAGCTATAAATCCTCCTCCATTGAGCACTCTTAACCAAATGATTTAATGTATGTTTGATTCAACATTAAGTAGCAGGTTTAGGTAATTCTTCAATTGCTGTTCTGGGTAAAATCCTTGACATTTCTCAATGCTTATGCACCATTTGATGGCAGGTTGCAAACTTGGAGAAATACTTCCCTGCCAGTATTTTGTTAAGCAACCAATTACAATTCTCTGCAGTTTTCCAATAACAAAAAAAAATCAATCTTTATAGTTTGTTTTCCAGACATGTAAAATTGAGATAACTGTTCCAGTGAACTATTCTCTCATTAGACATAAAAAAATCTAAGCGTTTTACCTCAGAAATCGATGTACATTGTCATAACATAACAGCTGTTTTCAATTACACATAAACATGTGTCTAATACTACATAAATGAGACATAGCAGATTTGAGAAATTGTGGAAATTTCTAACTTAACTGGAAAAATTTCAACAACTGAGCAATTTCCTCAGAGAAATAAGAGCTAGCTACTTTCTGCTTGGTTTCTTCCACCTGATCAAACAGGAAGAACTGGAGCTCAGAAACATGCTCAGCTGTGGAGTTAAAAGAGAGAAAAATCATCAGATCTGTCCAGTAATGTTGTATGTAAATTGGGTTATTTGTATGTCACTAAGGAAACATCAAAGGGTGGCAATCAATTCTACCAATTAGAATACAAGTATGATGGGAGCAGCAAGAAAGGCACACCAATGCCAGAACAAACGAATGCCAGAACAAACGAATGCCCGGACTCCTTTTGATGTTTATTAACAAGGGAAGTAGGAAAATGTATTGAGTCAAGGTAGCTGCGCAGTTGAAGACAATGAATGCTTGACTTGCAACCAGATGGCTGTCAGCTAGTGGTTTATTTTTGTTCACCTTATTAAGGTGAGCTAGTTCTGTTCTTTCCACAGTTGACTGCCTATTATTGTGCATAAATGGCATAAAATCTTATTTTAAAAGTTCATTAATATTGGGATCTAGGCTTAAAGCTGTGAAGATAAACGGGATAAAGATCTCCTTCCCTGCTAGATATAAGCTTCCTGCGTACAATGAGTTATCCATCCATGTTCTGTTCTTGCTTTGTAATGAAACCATACCCATCACTTGGAACAAATTAACAATGTAACATGTTGCAACAATTCCACATCTACAGTATTTTGCATCTACAATGCAATGTGATCTTGTACAAAGGCCACCAATGTATGATAGGTGTCCATGGCTCTGAGCTTAACGCATAACATACAACGGAAGGACCTCCATTCTTCAGAATCAAAGTCCAGCACCCAGAAAATAAAGCTTCATGAGAAACATACACACAAGAGCTGTTCTGAGCTCAAAGAGATATTGGTTACTTAATGCATCATGAAAGATATATCCATCTTGCTACAGATATAAAGCCTTTCTGATGGGCAGAAGGGGCCACACAGCTGGCAGGCAGTGCCTGGTAGATCATGTTGATGAGCTCCATACTTCAGCAGCAGAAGGAGGCTCAGAGATGCAGAGACAGAGAGATGCTGCAAGGAAACAGGCTATTTGCCCCACTGAGCCCACACTGATCCCCAACCATCCATTTTATTACACCCGTCCTACACACATTCCAATCAACTGCTACCCTCTCTCTCACCTTTACAATAGGGGCAATGTACAATGGCTAGTTAACCTACTAAGCTACACACTTTTGGGATGTGGAAGCAATCTGAAGTAACCAGAGGAAATCCATGCAGGAGACCATGCGGATTCAACACAGCCAAACATGGAGGCCTGGATCAAACCCAGATTGCAAGAGCTTTCAGGCAGCAGCTCCGCTAGCTGGGCCTTCTTTGTGGCTTTTGAAGTAATGCTATCAGATTCCATTATTAAAGTATAAAGTATAAAGTATTTAATACAGGCAATAACCTGAACAGCCTTCCTCTGTGCTGTTTCACAAAATACCTTCTGACATCCCTTTGATGTTTTTACAACACTCTCAAAAGAGGTCAGCCAAGGGTTGAAGGTTAGGAAAATCCAAGGACGGATGCTTATGTCGAAGAATAAAAAAGCTGTGTGAAAAAAGCTAGCCTATGACACCGTTATGAGTATTCTGGAATGCCATAAGTGTGTAGGAAAAAAAATTATTCACTGTAGTGTACCTGGACTTTCAGAAAACCTTTGATAAGGCCTCACATAGGAGGTTAGTGGGCAAAATTAGAGCAAGTGGTATTGGGGGTAGGGTACTGACATGGATAGAAAATTGGTTGGCAGACAGGAAACAAAGAGTAGGGATTAACGGGCCCCTTTCAGAATGGCAGGCAGTGACTAGTGGGGTGCCACAAGGCTCGGTGCTGGGACTGCAGCTATTTACAATATACATTAATGATTTAGATGAAGGGATTAAAAATAACATTTGCAGATGACACAAAGCTGGGTGGCAGTATGAAATGTGAGGAGGATGTTATGAGAATGCAGGGTGACTTGGACAGGCTGGGTGAGTGGGCGAATGCATGGCAGATGCAGTTTAATGTGGATAAATATGAGGTTATCCACTCTGGTGGCAAGAACAGGAACGCAGATTACTATCTGAATGGTGTCAAGTTAGGAAAAGGGGAAGTACCACGAGATCTAGGTGTCCTTGTTCCTCAGTCACTGAAAGTAAGCATGCAGGTACAGCAGGAAGAGAAGAAAGCTAATGGCATGCTGGCCTTCATAACAAGGGGAGTTGAGTATAGGACAAAAGAGGTCCTTCTGCAGTTGTACAGAGTGACTTGGACAGGTTGGGTGAGTGGGCGGATGCATGGCAGATGCAGTTTAATGTGGATAAATGTGAATTTATCCACTTTGGTGGCAAGAACAGGAAGGCAGATTACTATCTGAATAGTGTCAAGTTAGGAAAAGGGGAAGTACAACAAGATTTAGGTGTGCTTGTCCTTGTTCATCATTCATTCATCACACAATACAGAATGCTCTGCCTCAGAAGGCAGTGGAGGCCAATTCTCTGAATTCCTTCAAGAAAGAGTTAGATAGAGCTCTTAAAAATAGCGGAGTCAAGTTATATGGGGAGAAGGCAGGAAAAGGGGACTGATTGCGGATGATCAGCCATGATCACAGTGAATGGCGGTGCTGGCTCGAAGGGCTGAATGGCCTACTCCTGCACCTATTGTCTATAGCTCTGAAGCAATTTTAATGGGTAGATAGTGGCAAGTAATACTTAGGGAACACATTCTATTTTTTTTATTGCTGACATTAAAACACAGCAATTAATTGATTATACAAATATATTGGTCAAGCAGTAGTATAACTAAAAGGGACCAACATTATAGATCAATTACTAACTTTACTTGCAACAGAAAATCCACTTAGAGGAACTTAGAAGGTCAAGCAGCATCTGTGGGAAGAAAGGAATTGTTAAAATTTCAGGTCAACACCCTGCAACAGGACAGAAAATTTTAATTGGCTTAGTTGACAGTCAATTTGTAAAACGTAACAGAGCCTCACGTACTGTTCATCAAGCATGATACAACAACTTAAAATATCTAACATTAATTTTGTCCATCACCATGGGCCCCCTTTACCCAGAGCATGCCCTCTTCTCATTGCTACCCTCAAGAGGATGGGACAGGAACCTGAAGACGCACACTCAACATTTTAGGAACAGCTTTTTTTCCCTCCGCCATCAGATTTCTGAATGGACAATAAAACCATATACATTGCATCATTATTGCTTTTCTTTTTGTTTGCTCTCTTTTTGCACTATTTAGTTATTTTATTTTTAAATATACAATATTTCTTATTGTAATTTATATATTTTCTCTATTATATTGCAATGTACTGTTGCCACAAAACAAAAAATAAATTTCATGACATATGCCAATGGTATTAAAAGTGATTCTGATCATTATAGGTTTCTTAACATAAAGTGCAGCTTATTACAGTGGAGGTAAGGTCACCCTTGCCAATGCTCCTCCAAAAGGTAACGATAAGACCCCTCCTTATTGTATGTCATCTGTATGGTCATCTTTAACCGGACACTTTCACCAAAGTAGCTTTAGGTTTCTGGGCCAGTAATCATGAAAGATGACAGTATATTTATAAGCTAGTGTCATGTGTGACTGGAATGAAAGCTTGGATGTGGTGATATTCCCATCACAAACAAGGGAAAATCTACAGATACTGGAAATCTGAGCAACACACACAAATTGCTGGAGGAACTCAGCAGGCCAGGCAGCATCTATGGAAAAAGGTACAGTTGATGTTTCGGGCCAAAACCCTTCGGTGGAACATAGGGGCAATGCCGAAGGGTTTCGGTCCAAAACATCGACTGTACCCCAAGGAACATCTGTCAGTGGCCATGATGCAGAAAGGGTGAGTGATAGGCTCGTTACACACAGAGTCCAGGCCAGAAAAGTTGACTGCTGCGCTGGAGTACACCAGAGTCTCCTATGCACATAGAGCCACTAGGGAGGGGAGAGAGGGAGAGGGAGAGGGAGAGGGAGGGGGAGGGGGAGGGGGAGGGGGAGAGGGAGAGGGAGAGGGAGAGGGAGAGGGAGAGGGAGAGGGAGAGGGAGAGGGAGAGGGAGAGGGAGAGGGAGAGGGAGAGAGATACTAAGGTGCTGGAATGTGAGACTAGGCAGAATTCACCAGAGAGGAGGTCCCTCGTCTCGACCTGGCAGTGCTGGTTTCCTGGACATGGTGGGCATTTGATGTGTGTGTGGTTGGCTGCTACACAGTTAGCATACAAGTTGCTTCTCCACTGAAGCTCACGCTCTTGGGGAGGTTAAGGGAGCTCTCGCAACCTGCATGGGTTTTGGAGGTGTTAGTGATGAGGGTCCTGTAGCCTGAAATTGTTCTAGGAATGGAACTGGGGTTCTGGCTGATGATCTGGAGAGCAGATCCATAAGATACTTGTCAATACAGAGAGCCAGAGTGATGAAGCTTTCGAGGTTGGTGAGCATTTCCCAGGCAGACAGCTCATCTTTCAAGCACTTTGAGAGTCCACGGTGGTTACGGGCCAATAATTCTTCCAGCTGCACTCCACCGCGAGGGTCCTGAATTCCAAGGTGTAATCCAGCACCGGGCGTGAGCCTTAATGTAGGCGAGGTATCTGATTCATTGTCTCCCTTCCATTTCCTGGATGGACAAAAGCCTGGAGCATCTCAGCAGTGAAATCCTCATCTCTGTTGTAAATAGTGGTCTTACTGTCCCAGGTCAGAGGCCACCCAATCAAAAGCGCGATGATGAAAGCAACCTTGGCTCAGTCCATAAAGTACAGAGATGGCTGGAGCTCAAAGTGCAAGTCACAATGCAACAGGAAGTTGAGGCATCAGGCTGGGGATCCATCAGCATTCGGGAACTGGAATCTAGGGCTATGAGGGAGGAGGGTGAGTGGCACTGGGTTGCGGTTTTGAAATGGAGAGTTGGAAGACCATAGCAAGCAGATGGTCATTAGTTTCCTGCTGCTTCTGGATTGTGTGCTCATGTTGACGGACAAACCTCCTTTAGGCAAATAAACTCTGCTGTGTCTATTGCTGGTTCACCGTTCCTGTCAGGAATTGTAGAGAAGGCTTCACCCAAAATCAGTGAACAATACTTTGCTAATAAACTGTGAAATGAGGGCCCACAGAACATGAAAGAACAGATACTAAATACGATGGGTAAACAAGGTAACTGAAGGCTAGGAGCAACTGGCTGAGTTTGGCTGGTTTGATGGGTAACCAAGGCCTGTGAATGAAGCTGGGTTTAAATAAGTTGCAGGTGACGAGTTGAAAATGAGCAGCAGGTAACTCCTGTCAGCTGGGTGAAGCCTGATAGGTGTCTGCCTGTGCAGGCTTGATATAATTGAAGTCCATGCACCACTCCCACTGATACCCACAAATAGCAGCTACCAACTTGAGGAAGATCAAATTATTCCTCACTGTTTATTTTCTGTCTGATAATCAATTTTCAATCCATGTCTATGTATAACCCATAATCCTGTGTTCTTTACCCTTGCTGACCAACGACATGTAGGAACTTTCCAAAAACCTCCTTAAAATCCTAAGTATACCATACCACTGGTTCTTCCTCATCTGCTCTCTGAGTTACATCTGTAAAGAACTCAAACACAGTGGTCAAACATGAACAACACACATCAAAGTTGCTGGTGAACGCAGCAGGCCAGGCAGCATCTCTAGGAAGAGGTACAGTTGATGTTTCAGGCCGAGACCCTTCGTCAGGATCTTTTCCTACAGATGCTGCCTGGCCTGCTGCGTTCACCAGCAACTTTGATGTGTGTTGCTTGAATTTCCAGCATCTGCAGAATTCCTGTTGTTTGTGGTCAAACATGACATCCTTTCACAAATATACACTGACTTTGCGCAGGTATTCATTTTAAGGTATTCTGTTTTTATATCCTTCACTATAGACCCTACAGGCTAGCACTTTTTCCACTATTGATGTTACACCAACAAGTTGGTAGTTCTCTGTTTTCAGACAATCATCATGCAGTGCTGCCAATGCAGTCTTAAGTAGCTGCCTCTGTGACTGATGAACTGTGACTATGAGGACAAATATTTGTTTCTCTCACTGGTAACTTTGAGGTGAGTAAATCACAGAATTGCTCCAATATCTACCCTCTCTCTTTTAAATCAATGAAAACACAAGAAACAAGCTACCAATATACTTGTAATCAGGCATACTTAACCTCTGTGTATGCTGATCATTTCTCATTGTGTGCTGGTGTTGGGCTGATCTATCATATTCCTTTTACCTTCAGATCAGTACCTCAACTCATATTCATAACCTGACAAGTTCTTGAATGGACCACTAGATGGAGTGGATTGCAGTGTGTTCTTTTCACTGAAAGATAAGTAATCTGAGATGATCCTGTAGTCCCAGATTTAGAGGTCTAGAATGGAATCTTTTTCAGATATACAGATCAGTGCATTATCTTATTGAAGGCATTAACCATTTTGGAATCTTAGTCTATTGTGCAGTAATGTGCATAATGATTTAGCTGGAGTTGGCCATTTCCTTAAATTTCTGCACCAGAAGAACGGGAAGCAATAAATGACCTGGATGTATTTACATGTGAAGGACTGCCACACTTGGAAGCCCATGTAGTGCGAGGGGAGGAGGTGTAGCGGCAGGTGTAATACTTAACATGGTTGCAGGGATAAGTACCTACAGGGGGGCTCAGTGGAGGGATGAGCAGATAAGCGAGGCATGGAGAGAGTGATCCCTGCAGAAAGCAGAGAGGGAAAGGAAGGGGGTGATGGTAGTGAGATGAGAGATGTTGCAGGAATGATATGTTGGATGTGGAGGCTCATGGACAGGTAGCTGAACATAAGGAGAACGCTGTCCCCATTAAGTCTGTGGATGGGGAGGTTAATACATTGATGGCAGATACTTGGGAAATAGTAGAGATGTGGGTGAGGGCAGCAAAGGGGATAGCCCTGGTTTCTGAAAGATGAGGAAATCTCTGATGTCTTGGACTGAAAAGCCTCATCACAAGAACAGATGCTGCGGTGGAGATGGAGGAACTGAGAGAAAAAGTAATTGCACTGTGCAAGAAGCTCTCTGATATACTCTCGTCTTGTATCTGACCTGCCTGGTGGTGTAAAATCAGAACTCCTCTGTTTCACAGCATTCTTCACCTGCTTTTCTTTCTCCGTCCCTTCCAGATTTGGCTGAAATCTTCACTGAGATATAGCGACACCTTTAATCCAGTCACTGCCATCTATTAGATTACATCATCAAATGGGCTCTGATAGATATCAACAACAGCTAAGTTGGCCACCTCTTAATCCATTCAACACACATCTAAGTTGCTGGTGAACGCAGCAGGCCAGGCAGCATCTGTAGGAAGAGGTGCAGTCGACGTTTCAGGCCGAGACCCTTCGTCAGGACTAACTGAAGGAAGAGTGAGTAAGGGATTTGAAAGTTGGAGGGGGAGGGGGATCTTAATCCATTCCATTTCTTTCAGCCTGGCCACTTAAACAATAAAGACAACAGAAACACAGCAGGAAGAAAATCAATATTGAAGATTTCAAGGATCCCACAAAGAAAGTTCTTCTCAGTCAGCACCTTACACCCCTTACCAGTGGAGATGCAGAATATCCACAGGTCCTGGTTTGCTCTAACATTGATCAGAATTTGCCTTGACTTCTCTATCTGAAAACATTAGGAGAAGTTTTAGAGATTCGGGAGCCAATTCAAAAGGCATCCTTGGATTGAAGTTCAACAGGTATCAAAAGTAAGCAGCTCTCTAATCACCTGAATGCCAAGGTACAGCAAAAAGACATGACCTAAAGAGATTGTAGATGGAATGAGTTCTGAAGGTCTAACAATTAGCCAAAAAATAATGTGTGTGGATTCACAAACAGAGGCACAAGCGATTCTGTGGATGCTGGAAATCTTGAACACCACATAGAAAATTCTGGAGGAAATCAGCAACAATGGAGGGAAATAAACAGTCGATGTTTTGGGTTGAGATCTAATGAAAGGTCTTGGTCTGAAACATGAGCTGTTTATTGCCCTCCATAGTTGCTGCCTGACCAGCTGAGGTCCTGCAGCATCATTTGTGCATATGGATTCTTTAATATTGTCAAGACATTTATGACCTGCAATTTTGCCACTATCCCTGATCGACAATCATAAAATATTTACAACACAGAAGGAAACTGTTAAGTTTTGTAAATCCAGAAGCTACTCGAAAGAAAAGCGCAGGAGTCTGGGATAATTTGTCTACTTAATTTCTTTTCTTTAGCGAGTCAAGCACTTATGAAGTGGTGTGTAATGATCTATGCCATACACCTACTTCTTACATATAACCCATAATGAACTATGTAAACAAAGAAAGAATGCTTAATCAAACAATATAGTTATAATATTACTCAAATATTTCTGAAATATTAAACACATTACAGAAACCATTTGGTCCTGTTGCCCAAAGAAAACCTAATCCTGCCTCCTTCACTAGGTTTGTGCCCCACAAACAAAGACTTATTAAATGTGGTGAGCATTTTTATCTCTGCCTTCATTTCTGGCAGCGTTTCAGATTCACAACCCACAGGATGAAAACATGTTATCTTATCTTTTTCCAATCCTTCTGCCATTTACTTTAAATCTATGCCTTCTAGATTTTGACCTGCAGCTAAGAGAAATAAGTTCTTTATATTTTTGACATCTAGGCTATCTGTTATTTTATGCACATTTATTAAGTGCTCCATCAGCTTCTTCTGTTCCAAAGATAATAACCCCAGCCTATCCAACCTTTCCTCATAGCCGAAACATTCCACTCCTAGCTGCACCTTCTCTAGTGCAGCCACTTCTTCCCAGTAATGGAGAAAACAGAACTAACCAAAATTCTCAACTTGTGACCTAATGGGCATTGTCTACAATGGTAGCATTACATCCCTTCTGGTGTAGTCTATCTCAGGTTATAGATCAGCTTGAACTGCTGCTTGAACCATCATATTGACTGGCCTGCTGCCTTTAAGCGTCTATGAACTTACACACTAAAATGTACATCCACACTACTCAGAATTACCTCATTTATTGTGTATTCCCCTACTTTATTGTAATCCCCAAAGGCATTACCTCACACTTTTCTGGAGTAAGTTCCATTTGTCATTTTTCTGCCCAACTGACCTGACAATCTATACCCTGCTACAGTCTAAAGCTTTCCTTCTCACTGTAAGCTACACAGCCTACTCTTGTGTCACCTTGTAAACAACCATTTTATATTGCTTAATTTAGGTCTAAATCATTATTTCATAATACTGCTAATACTGAGCTCTATTGGACATCTGGGAGCAGACTAAAAACACCAGAAAATGATTCCCTGTTGCTTCTTGTCACAGAATGTGTTTTGAATCCAGTTTGCTAGTTTCCTTTGTATCCATGTACCCCTACTTTCTTTAGTCTGCCTTTTATACGACACTTTAGCAAAAGCCTTGCTGAAATCTAAATGGACCAAATCATGTCAACTAGCATCATTAACCTTCTCTCTATTTCCTCAAAAAAATTCAGTCACGTTAATCTGACGTGACCTTCCTTTACAAAATCCACACTGATTCTCCCTCATGAAGCCAATAGCGGATAGGAAGAGCAACACCTCTTATTCGAACTTGTTAGTCTTCAACTTGATGGCATCAACATTGATTTATATGACTTCTGGTAAACACTCTCCACTATTTTCCTTCCCTCCTCTTTGTTTCCCTCATGCCTGTGCCCCTTCTCCTCCCCCATCCGTATGACTTACCCATCACCTCCCTCTCATTCCTCACCTCCTTCACTTTGTCCCATAGTTACTGTCCTCTCCTATCAGATTCCTTCTTATTCAGCCCCTTGTCTTTTCCACCTATTACCTCTTAGCTTCTCACATCATTCCTTTTTATTCCCCCTCCCCCACCAAATCCCTGAATTCACGTATCATTTGCCAGTTTGTGCTCCTCCCTCTCCCCCTACTATTTTATTCCTATTGCCCTCTTTTTTCAAGTCCCGATGAAGGGCCTTAGCCCAAAACATTGACTATTTATATCCCTCCATAGAGGCTGCCTGACCTGCTGAGTTGCTCCAGCATTTTGCATGTGTTGCTGAAGATTTCCAGCATTCGTAGAATGTCTTGTTCTTCACATCGCGTGTTTACATTAAAGAGCAGGGGCTTTGCAGTTCTTAGTGCAGTTGAAAGGATATGTTCTTTAGGGATAAATAAATTGTGAAACTGAGGTAGGGACATAAGTGTGCCTGACAAAATAAAGCCATTTGAAAGCACAGTCTCACTAACATTGGCACCTAAAAACTACTTGGCAGACACTCTGGCACCACAAAAGACAAGAGATGTCTCACTCACCGACCTGCTGGATCAATTGTGCAGTCACTAGAACTGGACATCTTTGAACATTGAAGAAAGTTACAACTTCAGAATCAGAATTATATATTTGTGAAGAAGAAGCTGTTTCAACACCCTAATTTGGGTGCTTTGCTGAAGTGACTAGTGACAGCTATGAAAAGGTGGTATGTGTGATTTTAATAAATTTTTAAAAAGGGAATCAGAATAAAATATTATAGAGACAAAGGAGATATAATTCACAGAAACAGCCCTACGGTCCTGCTAATCCATACTGAGCAAAATATCTATCAGAGGAACTCCTGTTTATCCGTGTTTGGTCTGCATTCCAGCTTTCTAGCCATGTACCTGTTTGAAAGTCCTTTAAATATTTTAATTTTATCCTCCTCTAGTTTTAAGCTCTCCTACTCTGGGAAAGGGACAGTGATCATCCTCCTAGCACCCATCATCATTTTATATACCTCTGTAAGGTCACCCCTCAGCTTCTGATGTTCCAGGCCAAAGCCCCAGCCTACCTAGCTTACCATTACACTCAAATCTTCCAGTTCTGGTAATACTTACTGTCTTTTCTGGATCCTTTCCAGTTTAAGGCCATTCTTCCAGTTTAAGGCCATTAAGGCATGGTGACAATAATTGCGCAAAAGACTCAAAGTATGGTCTCACCAATGACTTGCAACATGATGCAACAATTGTGCTCAATGCCCCGAATATTGAAGGCCAGCATGCTGTTTGAGATTTTTCTGAAGTTAGAAACATGGAAACCCTACAGCACAATACAGGCCCTTCATCCCACAAAGCTGTGCCAAACATGTCTTTACCTTAGAAATTACCTAGGGTTACCCATAGCCCTCTATTTTTCTGAGCTCCATGTACCTATCCAAGAGTCTCTTTAAAGACCCTATTGTATCCACCTCCACCACCGTCACCGGCAGCCCATTCCACGCACTGACCACTCTCTGCATAAAAAACTTACCCCTGACATCTCCTCTGTACCTACTACCAAGCACCTTACGAAATTTCAGACAGCAAAATATTAATTAAAATGAGAACAGGCTTCAAATAATAAAAACTATTCACAATTTAACTTTACCTGATACATTAAGATTATTGAAACAAATCATTGGATGTAGACTATTCTGATTCTGTACTACTGAAACAGTGCAGGGAAGACAATAGATGAATGTTCATGTTAATTAGTGCTGATTGAAATGTTCAGGGAGATTGGGGAAGGTGTTAAATGGCCACCTCCTTTATTAAAGCATGGTTAAAGCATACACTTGCCATTTAATGATCCGTTATGCCTTTGGGGGATTCTCTGGCTGTTATGGAAGGTGGACCAAAGGTGCTCAATGAAGTGATTCCCTAATCTGCATTGGGTCTCACTGATGTAGGGAAGGCTGGCCAGGAGCAACGGATGTCATAAATGACACAGGTGAAGTGCTGCCTCAGCTGGAATGATGGTTTAGGGTTCTAAATGGTGAGGTGTAAAACGGAGCATGGTGATAGGGGTAAGTGCCCAGAGGGTCATTGATGGGGAAGGAGTCCACCTGCAACTATGCAGTTAATCGGCAATTTGGCTGATAATCGGAAACACTTCAAACAGCGATTCAATATATACGAAGCAGCGAGCAGAGCCGGTGGGACAGAGGAAAAATTGAAAGCATCTGTCTCTCTACACATAATTAATGAAGGTGATTTGGACATCTATAACAGCTTTCAAATTGATGAGTCAAACTTCAAATTGGACACTCTGATGACAAAATTTGAGGAGTATTTTGTACAAGTAAAAGCATCATAATTGAAAGATATAAATTTTTTTCCAGTGAACAGAAACAAGGCTGTTAGCTTTAACCAAAACTGAGCTGAAATTCACACACTGAATAAGTCCTGTGAGTTTGGAGATTTGAGAGGCTCACTAGATGGGGACAAAATAGTTTGTAGAGTCCTAGATAATCGGCTCAGAGGAAGCCTGCTCTGTGACAAGTATTTGATGCTAGAAAAGCTCTGAATATGTGTAGGGCAGCAGAGACCACACAAGCACAAGCTAAGGAGCTGCTCAGAGCAGAAACAACAGTGCATGCTGTGAAAACAGAGGGGCAGAGCACAAGGCATTTCCGAAAGCAACAACAAAGCAAAGATGTAGGCTCAAACAGCAAATACAGCAAATGTGGAGGTAAGCACATCCCAAAGTTGTGTCCTGCAATAATTGTGGGAAGAGTAATCATTTTGCAGAGTACTGCAAAACTGGGGCTACCAAGAGAAAGGTGCACACAGCTGATGAGGAGACTGAGGAAGTTTTTTGTAGATTCTTTGCAGACTGCTGGTATTGGTAAAACAGAATGTATTATTCCAGTGACTGAATGAGACAGTAATTCCATTCAAGCCTGACGCCAGAGCCCAGGTAAGTCCGTTATCCATGGATCTGTGGATAATTACAAGACTCTCAAAGTAAAGAGCAAGATTTACCCTCGTGAAGTTAAGTAACAGACTATACTGGAGAGAACGTTCCAGTAAAAGGTGGCTGTATAGTGAACTTCACGCACAAGGGGCTGCACCTAAAGGCACAGCTACTGGTTGTAGTAAAGAGAGTACAGCCATTATTAGGTCTGGGTGCATGTTAAAAGCTCAGCCTTTTGAAAAGGAGTTTTTGTAATGGCTTCACAGAACAAAGGTAACCACACTTCACTCATGGAAGAGTGCAAAGATGTCTTTGAGGGGCTTGGATGCTTACCTGGTGTACACAAAATTCATGTAGATGAGTCAATAGCTCCTGTTGCCAATGCATGCAGGAAAGTTCCGCTTGCACTTAGAGACAAACTTAAACAAGAACTAGCATAAATGGAATGGATAAATGTCAGACAGAAAATTGAAGAACCAACAGATTAGCTGAGCTCACTGGTCATTGTACAAAATAAAAATGTAATATTGCGGATATGTCTCGACCCTAGAGATCTCAATAAAGCCATCAAGAGAGAGCACTTTAAATTAGCAACACAGGAGGAGATCATGTCCCGGTTTGCAGGTACCAAAAGGTTTAGCAAACTTGACGTGCCATCTAGGTTTTGGCAGATGAAAATTGATGAGGCCAGTTCAAGACTGTGTACTTTTAATACACCAGAGGGAAGATATATCTTCTTTATTTACCATATGGGATCCAGTCCACACCAGAAGTCTAACATAAAACTGCCCACATGATCTTTTAGGGCATAACTGGTGTCAAGATCATGATGGACGTCATCATCTTCTGGGAGTCCACCAAGGAAGAACAATGATGCACGACTGAGACAGGTGTTAGTCATGATACAGAATGTCAATTTAAAGAGAAATATGAATTTGATATTAAGAGACTGACTTTTATAGGAGATGTCATATCAGAAGAGGAGGTGAAGCCTGATCCAAGAAAGATGTCAGACATTGAGAACATGGAGAGGCCCCAAAACAAGGAGGAGGTGAGACATTTCCTGGGGATAGTGACTTACCTGGCTAAGTTCATCTCTCGACTGTCTACTGTGTCAGCACCACTTAGGTCACTCCTTGAGCAGCGTGACGAGTGGATTTGGTCTCACAAGCAAGAAGAGTGTTTCCAGAGGCTGAAGAAAGTCCTAACTGAGGAGCCTGTGCTGAAGTTTTATGATCCAGAAAGGTGCACTAGGATATCAGCTGATGCGAACTGGTATGATTGTGGAGCAGTAGCTTGATGACAGTAGTCTATGCATCAAGGGCTTCAACAAGGACGGAAGTCAATAATGCAGAGATAGAGAAAGAGATAGGTTCAATAGGTATATTTAATGTCAGATAAATGCATACAATATACATCCTGAAATTCTTTTTCTTCACAAAACATCCACGAAAACAGAGGAGTGCCCCAAAGAATGAATGACAATTAAATGTTGGGACCCCAAAGCCCCCCTCCCATGCATAAGTAGCATCAAAGCAACGAACGGCCCTCCCCCACCAGCAAAAAAGCATCAGCACCCTCCACCGAGCAATCAAGCGTGCAGCAAAGCATCAGTAAAGACACAGACTTGCATTACCCCAAAGACTACTCATTCACCCAGTAATTCAACATACCACAGGCTCTCTCTTTCTCCCCCAATAAGGGTAAAAGAGATGGCCCCATTTCACAGCGAGAGGGGAGACATAACCAACAATTTGCTGATGTTAAAAGTCTGTTGCGTCGCTTTTTCCAAGCTCTGCGCCCAGAGAATTGGCTCCAGAAAGGCTCTGGGCTCTGTACACCCAGCTCCTGATGTTCCGTGTTCTCCCGCGACACCTCAGTCAGGGGCACCGGCCTTGAACTAGCCCATCTCCAGAGCCACGAAAATCCAGCACCCTGAAGGTGCGCTAGTCTTCCAGGCTGCGTCCTTGGCATATCAAAAAGCGGCCAGTCGTGAGACCCTGAGAGCAGGTCCCATTTCTGCAAAAGACCGAAGTCAGAGTATAACTCCAGGTCAGGGTCTTCAAAAGAACCTTGAAAAGGGAAAAAAGAGATATTAAAGATAGAAGTAGAGCTGCTTCCAAAGATGCAAGCAAAGGAGCCGCCATTTAGCGCTATCTTGACTTTGCACCTCCCAAGAGGATTTCCACAAAAGTCTGATGATTTACAGGAGCGCACTACTTCAGAATGGCCTTTCACCAGCCCAGATGCTGATGAGTCAATGCATACACAGTAACCTTCCATTGCACCCAAACCAGTTAACACCTAATGAGCACACAAGGTCAAATTGGCTAAAGTAAAATGGAAGGAGAGATAGAAACAGTACCATGACAAGACTGTGAAAAACCTGCTAGTTCTGAAGCCTGGAGATCAACTGAGAATCCAAGATCATGATTCTGGCACATAGTCCATGCAAGGATATGTGCAAGAGAAAGTTGCTCCACATTCCTACCAGATCCAGATGGAGTGAGCAATACCTCTAAGAAGGAATTGTGTGGATCTACAACCAGAAGCTCTAACCCATATCTGTGACACATCACCCATCAGTGAACCAAAGGGGCCAGCAAATGTAAAGAATAAACTTGATGTTCAGAATTCTCAGAAAGACACGAATTTTAATGCTCCAAATATAAATTTTACACCTGTGGAAACATATAGCAGACCAAAAAGGATCATTAAACCACCTCAGAAACTGATTGAGGGTTTTAAGTGAAGAAAGGACTGCACTTGCTCATTACAATTGATATTGATGTAAATATCTGTGTTGGAAAGCATTATTGTTTCTTGCAGTAAGGAAATAGTATTGTGTTTATTTGCTTTAAAAGGGGAAGATGTGTTATTATGTGTGTACATAATAAAGAACTTCAGTTTTCAGTGTGCAGTGCAGGTGGTTCATGCAGAACTGGAGGTGATGTTGATGAACTAGGAGCACAGGCAAAAGAGTGGACCTAAGAGCCAGGACTGTCTCCTGTTAGTAAATGTGTTAGCATTTAAACCCATGCAAGGTTTGCCTATTATCAAAAACAAAACAGAAATTGGATGGCAGAGGGGAAGAAGCTGTTCCTGAATTGTTGAGCGTGTTCCTTGAGGCTTCTGTACCTCGTTTGTAATGGTAGCAATAAAAACAAGGCATGACCTGGACGATGGAGGTCTCTAATGATGGAGGCCACCTTTTTGAGGCACTTGCTCCGGGAAGATGCAATCTGGGAACAATGGACTCAGAATCAGAATCAGGTTTATTATCATCGGCATGTGACATGAAATTTGTTAACCTAGCAGCAGCAGTTAAATGCAATACATAATCTAGTGGAGAAAAATAATAATAATCATAAATAAAATTAAAATACTAATAATAGTAAATAAACAAGTAAATCAATTATGTATATTGAATAGATTTTTAAAATGTGCAAAAATAGAAATACTGTATATTAAGAATAAGTGAGGTAGAGTCCAAAGATTCAATGTCCATTTAGGAATAGGATGGCAGAGGGGAAGAAGCTGTTCCTGAATCGCTGAGTGTGTGCCTTCAGGCTTCTGTATCTCCTACCTGATGATGACAAGTGAGAAAAGGGCATGCTCTGGGTGCTGGAGGTCTCAAATAATGGACTTTGCCTTTCTGAGACACTGCTCCCTAAAGGTGTCCTGGGTACTTTGCAGGCTAGTTGCCAAGATGGAGCTGACTAGATTTACAACCTTCTGCAGCTTATTTCAGTCCTGTGCAGTTGCCCCTCCATACCAGACAGTGATGCAGCCTGTCAGAATGCTCTCCACAGTACAACTATAGAAGTTTTTGAGTGTATTTGTTGACATGCCAAATCTCTTCAAACTCCTAATAAAGTATAGCCACTGTCTTGCCTTCTTTATAACTACATCGATATGTTGGGACCAGGTTAGATCCTCAGCGATCTTGACACCCAGGAACTTGAAGCTTCTCATTCTCTCCACTTCTGATTCCTCGATGAGGATTGGTATGTGTTCCTTTGTCTTACCCTTCCTGAAGTCCACAATCAGCTCTTTCGCTTTACTGGCGTTGAGTGCCAGGTTGTTGCTGTGGCACCATTCCACTAGCTGGCATATCTCACTTCTGTCCACCCTCTCATCACCACCTGAGATTCTACCAACAATGGTTGTATCGGCAGCAAATTTATAGATGGTATTTGAGCAATGCCCAGACACACAGTCATGTGTAGATAGAGGGTAGAGCAGTGGGCGAAGCACACACCGCTGATGTGCGCCAATGTTGATCATCAGCAAGGAGGATATGTCTTACATCTGTGCTAGGTAAGTATTGGAAAGGATTCTGAGGGCGAAGTTCAAAGTAAATTATGTACAAAGTGTATATATATATATATATATATATATATATATATATATGTGTGTGTGTGTGTGTGTGTGTGTGTGTGTGTTACCATATATCAGAGTATATATATGTTACCATATATTTCGGAAGGAGGCAGAGCATAAGGAGGATCTCCTGGTGATCTTGGTTCTGGGCCTGGCCAAGATGGCCATTCATGAGTCCTCCGAGGATACGTTCGTCCTCAGCTGTCCTTGAAGAGGGAGTACACTGGGGGACTTCTGTGAGTGGTCGGTCCTCCAGGGTATTGACTGTTTTATTGACAGTAGCAACCATATTTTAATTTGAGTATACTTACTGTCTTGTAAATATTGACTGCCTGTACCTTGTGTATATGTGATGCAAATAAACTTTTATAGTTTTGTAAAATAAAACCCTGCAGCAGAACATACACATCAACGTACACTCAGTGGCCACTTTATTAGAATATCTAATCAAATGGCCACTGGGTGTATGTACTTTGATGATAAATTTACCCTAAGCTTTGAACTGAAATGCCAGGCAGGGCAGTCAAATGAAAGAGAGAGAAAATATGAGTAGAATCAAAAGCCAGTCGTTCCAGCCTAGATGGGAGTGAACATCAAACAAGATGGCCCCGTCCAGTGGTTGGGTCAGCCAGAAAAGGACATTCTGGGAAGGTGTGCCATTGTGGTAATGCCAAATACAGGGAGGAGTCTGAATGAAGTCAGGTGAGCGTGCTTGGTGTAACAGAAAGTTTGGAAAAGCTGTCACGGATGCAGTGAAGAGATACAGTCACAAGTTTACTCATTTAGTACAGACCCACCCGCAAGGTGAAAAAGCTTTTAGCTACAAGCCCAGGAATACAAGCAGGAATAATACCAGTAAAGTCGGCCCTCTGTGCAGAAAGCAGAACTGGTAACGGAAATTCACAGAGCAGAGGCCAAATGTTACTATAGCTAATCAGCTGCACAAAGACCGCTGAACAGGAAAATATGCCATTATTATAATGAAGTTGTAAACTCATGCCAGCTAGCTCCTTATGAACAGAAATTTAGCTGCCAGGTAGCTCAAAGTGCATTTATTATCAAAACATGTATGTAGTTGGTTTTAGATGTTTCAGAAAGGAGAAGGTGGGAGGCAAAAGAGGTTGGGGCGTGACACTGTTGATCAGAGATAGTGTCACGGCAGCAGAAAAGGTGGACGCCATGGAGGGATTGTCTACAGAGTCTCTGTGGGTGGAGGTTACGAACAGGAAAGGGTCAATAACTTTACTGGGTGTTTTTTATAGGCCGCCCAATAGTAACAGGGATATCGAGGAGCAGATAGGGAAACAGATCGTGGAAAGGTGTTATAATAACCGAGTTGTTGTGATGGGAGATTTTAATTTCTCAAATATGGATTGGCATCTCCCTAGAGCAAGGGGTTTATATGGGGTGGAGTTTGTTAGGTGTGTTCAGGAAGGTTTCTTGACACAATATGTAGATAAGCCTACAAGAGGAAAGGCTGTACTTGATTTGGTATTGGGAAATGAACCTGATCAGGTGTCAGATCTCTCAGTGGGAGAGCATTTTGGAGATAGTGATCATAATTCTATCTCCTTTACAATAGCATTGGAGAGAGATAGGAACAGACAAGTTGGAAAAGTGTCTAATTGGAGTAAGGGGAATTATGAGGCTATCAGGCAGTAAATTGGAAACAGATGTTCTCAGGGAAAAGTACGGAAGAAATGTGGCAAATATTCAGGTGATATTTGTGTGGAGTTCTGCCTAGGTATGTTCCAATGAGACAGGGAAGTTATGGTAGGGTACAGGAACCGTAGTGTACAAAGGCTGTAATAAACCTGATCAAGAAGAAAAGAAAAGCTTACAAAAGGTTCAGAGAGCTAGGTAATGTTAGAGATCTAGAAGATTATAAGGCTAATAGGAAGGAGCTTAAGAAGGAAATTAGGAGAGCCAGAAGAGGCCATGAGAAGGCCTTGGTGGGCAGGATTAAGGAAAACCCCAAGACATTCTACAAGCACATGAAGAGCAACTAGATAAGACATGAAAGAATAGGACCTATCAACTGTGACAGTGGGAAAGTGTGTATGGAACTGGAGGAAATAGCAGAGGTACTTAATGAATACTTTACTTCAGTATTCACTATGGAAAAGGATCTTGGTGATTGTAGTGATGATTTGCAGCAGACTGAAAAGCTTGAGGATGTAAATATTAAGAAAGGGATGTGCTGGAGCTTTTGGAAAGCATCAAGTTGGATAAGTCGCTGGGACCGGATGAGATGTACCCCAGGCTACTGTGGGAAGTGAGGGAGGAGATTACTGAGCCTCTGGCGATGATCTTTGCATCATCAATGAGGACGGGAGAGGTTCCGGAGGATTGGAGGGTTGTGGATGTTGTTCCCTTATTCAAGAAAGGGAGTAGAGATAGCCCAGGAAATTATAGACCAGTGAGTCTTACCTCAGTGGTTGGTAAGTTGATGGAGAAGATCCTGAGAGGCAGAATTTATTAACATTTGGAGAGGCATAAAATGATTAGGAATAGTCAGCATGGCTTTGTCAAGGGCAGGTCATGCCTTATGAGCTTGAATGAATTTTTTGGGGATGTGACTAAACACATTGATGAAGGAAGAGCAGTAGATGTAGTGTATATGGATTTCAGCAAGGCATTTGATAAGGTACCCCATGCAAGGCTTATTGAGAAAGTAAGGAGGCATTGGATCCAGAACTGGCTTGCCCACAGAAGACAAAGAGTGGTTGTAGACATGTCATATTCTGCATGGAGATCAGTCACTAGTGGAGTGCTTCAGGGATCTGTTCTGGGACCCTTACTCTTTGTGATTTTTATAAATGACCTGGATGAGGAAGTGGAGGGATGGGTTAGAAAGTTTGCTGATGACACAAAGGTTGGAGGTGTTGTGGATAGTGTGGAGGGCTGTGAGAGGTTACAGCTGGACATTGATAGGAAGCAAAACTGGGCTGAGATGTGGCAGATGGCGTTTAACCCAGATAAGTGTGAAGTGGTTTATTTTGGTAGGTCAAATATGATGGCAGAATATAGTGTTAATGGTAAGACTCTTGGCAGTGTGGAGGATCAGAGACTTCTTGGGGTCTGAGTCCATAGGACACTCAAAGAAGCTGCGCAGGTTGACTCCGTGGTTAAGAAGGCATATGGTGTATTGGCCTTCATCAATCATGGAATTGAATTTAGGAGCTGAGAGGTAATGTTGCAGCTATGTAGGACCCTGGTCAGACCACACTTGGAGTACTGTGCTCAGTTCTGGTCACTTCACTACAGGAAGGATGTGGAAACCATAGAAAAGGTGCAGAGGAGATTTACAAGAATGTTGCCTGGATTGGGGAGCATGCCTTATGAGAATAGGTTGAGTGAACTTGGCCTTTTCTCCTTGGAGCAATGGAGGATGAGAGGTGACCTGATGGAGGTGTATAAGATGATGAGAGGCATTGATCATGTGGATAGACAGAGGCTTTTTCCCAGAGCTGAAATGGTTGCCACAAGAGGACACAGGTTTAAGATGCTGGGGAGTAGGTACAGAGGAGATGTCAGGGTTAAGTTTATTTTTTTTTACGCAGAGAGTGGTGAGTGCGTGGAATGGGCTGCCGGCAATGGTGGTGGAGACGGATACGAAAGGGTCTTTTAAGAGACTTTTAGATAGGTGCATGGAGCTTAGTAAATTAGAGGGCTATGGGTAAGCCTAGTAATTTCTAAGATAGGGATATGTTCGGCCCAACTCTGTGGGTCGAAAGGCCTGTATTGTACTCTAGGGTTTCTATGTTTCTATGTTTCTCGTATACAATCCTGAGATTTGTCTTCCGCACAGACAGCTACAAAACAAGACCACGGAACCCCTTCAAGCGAAAACATCAACCACCTCCCCTGTATAAAAAACAGATTGTGTAAATGGTAACAAGAACATCAACCTCCCTACACACAAAAAACAAATCACGCAAACGGCAACAAGAATGAACTAGCAAAACCACAGAGTATAAAAACACAAAATCAAGAGTCCAATCAAACTGCAGTCTAACCCACAAATTGCAGATCCAGAATTTCAACAGCAGCGAAGAGAGAGAAACTATTCAAATGCAGGTGCCTTTCCTCAGGAGCAACATGTGAGAGGGAGGGGAGACTGTCACACGCAGACACCTTCCTCTGGCAGTAATGAGCCAGCGCCAAATACCCGCTCGCCGCCTGCACTCGCTTCAATCTTCAATCTTCCTCAAAGTTTTAATCGGTGAGATCATCGAGTAATGGAGTCTATAATGGGCTTGCACCCTGGCCCTAATTATGCTCAATTACAGGCAGGTTTTGAAGATCAATGAGCTCAGGAAAGTGCTACATACCTACAATTTTACAAGCTGTGTCCCTATTTTTGTAATCCTCTCTACAAACTCTCCAGTACAATCTCATTTTCCAGTAATGTCGTGTCCTGAGCTACATACAATATTCAAGTTGTAGATAAACTAATTCAAGCATAATCTCCCTACTTTCGTGTTCTTTGTCTAATGAAGAAAAACATATGGAATGCCCTTTTAATCACCTTATTGATTTGACCTGCTACCTTTCAGGATCTGTGAATTTATGTTTCAGAGTCCATCTGTTCTTCCACACCACTCAATATCATGCAGTCATTAAATATTTGCTTTGTTGCTCTTTCCCAAATGTATCATTGTGGCAGCAATTCCTGTTATTCATTTTGTGACTGTGGTGCATTTTTTCAGGGTTACCAGGTAACAAGTAATGAGGGACATTCTATACAAATTTACAAAAGCTCCATTATATTGAATTGCATATAAATGAGTTTTTCTATGTTATTGCTTTAGTGTCAGTCATTATGCTCCAAACAAGGTTTCACCAACTCTACTAACTATGAATATTACACAACTTTAAATTTAGGAAGCAAATTATTTCAGCCATAATACAGTAAAATCAAAGTGCAATCAAATAACATAATAACATGAAGAAGGAATGAGAAACATTGTAATGTAATAGAGGAGAAGAGTCTGAAAGAAACAGCATTCAAGCTTGAGCAGTTTGCCATTATATTTTTCACACACATTGGTTTTAAGATTTCATATAAATAAGGTTTCCTTGGAAAGTATCACCTGCAAACAGCAAATCCCTAATTTGTGTTTATGTGGTAGGAATAAATCATGTTCACAATTTTCTTTTCTGATTTGGTCCCCGGTAAGATTGTGGATTGTTATGCAGTGCCTGGAGCCAGGGTTATGGTCAAAGAAAGGTCCTCTGCATATTTCGTGTCTGTGAAATTGGCAACTAACTTTAATAAAGTGGTGAAATCCAGAATCATGTTAAACAAGAAATCAGAACCAGGTAATGAGATCCAGACCCTGCACTTAGTGTTAGTAGTAGCAGTCACCAATGCCGAGTCTCTCGCCACAATCAGTGAGCAATAACTGTCTTTGTTCCTTTCTATGTTGTAGAGAGTATTCTCAATTAATAGTTGTGTCCGTCATTGTGCTAAATCCACCTGCTCCATCTCCCCTACCTCCAAGACACCCCAAACATCATACCTACACAAAATATCTGAAATTACTTACTCTACAAATCTATATGCTTTTTTTCCTGATGGAAAAGCATGTCTGTGATTATCACTGCAGGAAATGTGAAGCCTGTCCATAAACAGCAAAGGTGCAATGATTTTAAAAACAAAAACAACAGGAATTCTGCAGATGCTGGAAATTCAAGCAACACACATAAAAGTTGCTGGTGAACGCAGCAGGCCAGGCAGCATCTCTAGGAAGAGGTGCAGTCGACGTTTCAGGCCGAGACCCTTCGTCAGGACTAACTAATGATTTTAAAAACAACCAGTTCATCATTGATTACAGCTGTATTTAACTGATGTTTCTCTGATCAAATAATCAGGGATGTACATTTAAATGCATAAAATTGTCATTTCTTCAAATTTTGTTATTTCAACATTAAAATTCTATGTTACAATTTATTGTGTTAAGTGTTCAGCAAAATATTCCTTGTTCACCTGCTGAAAAGTAATGCTTTTTCACAGCTATATGTTGCTGTCAAATGCATAATAGCCAAAGAGAAAATGGTCATCAGAATTCACTCTCAAAAATTTTAGCTTACAAATCCAGCATTGGTGTAGCAAGGAAGTTGGATGTACTTATCCAATTACAAGGTGGTTTTGCTGGTATGAGGATGGAATCATGTAGTACATGTCCCTACACCTCCTCTCTTGCCACAATTCAGGGCCCCAGATAGTCCTTCCAGGTGAGGCAACACTTCACTTGCGAATCTGTTGGGGTCATCTATTGCATCCGGTGCTCCCAGTGCGGCCTCCTCTACATCGGTGAAACCCGACGCAGATTGGGGGACCGCTTCGTCGAGCACCTCCACTCCGTCCACCACAACAGACAGGATCTCCCGGTAGCCACCCACTTCAACTCTGCTTCACATTCCCATTTAGATATGTCCATACCTGGCCTCCTCTACTGCCATGATGAGGCAAAACAGGTTGGAGGAGCAACACCTCATATACCGTCTAGGTAGTCTCCAGCCCCTTAGTATGAACATAGAATTCTCCAACTTCCGGTAATTCCCTCCCCCTCCCTTCACCTATCCCTATTTCACATCACCTCCCTCATTGTTCGCCTCCTCCTACTATTGTTCTCCTGCCAATCACCTCCCTGCTTCCCCTCCCCCACCCCTTTGTCTTTCAAATTACTGTTTCTTTCAACTACCAGCATTCTTCAAACCCTCCCCAAAGTTCTTCCTTCAGTCCTGACGAAGGGTTTCGGCCCGAAACATCGACTAATCTTTTCAACTGACGCTGACTGACCTGCTGAGTTCCTCCAGCGCATTGTGAGTGTTCCTTTGACAAAAGCATCTGCAGATTATTTTGTGTAGTACATGCTCCTGCAGGCTATACTTACCTTCATATCTAAGGAAGGATATAAATACTTGGATTTACTCACAATTCCATGGATTGTTTTAATTGTATCTCCTCTCAGTTTTGGTTTGGAAGGAGACCTCTCTTAAAACAAGATCCTGTGATAGCGCAGGTATTTTTCATTCATACAGGCCTTCCCTGGGTTAGGAACAACCTGCTATGTACAGTCCAGTGGGGCTCCCACAATACTATTGCATTCAGAAGTCTGACGTACATAGGCTTTTCAAATTTCTGCCACTCATTATGTGAAAATCTTCCTCCTCAAATCCCTTCTAAACCTGTTATCGCAACCCTAAATGTGTGCCCTCTAGTATTATGCACTATGGAGGAAGGGTTCCTTTTGTAGGCAGAATTTAGTATACCTCTGTCAGGTTCAACCTTCGGCACTTCTCCGCTCCAAGGAAAGAAAGCCCAGCCTATGCAGTCTTCCTTTGTAACTGAAACACTCAATCCCAGGTAATATCCCAATAAACCCCACCTCTACTATCTTCAGTGCAATCACATACTTCCCATAATGCAATGATCAGAACTGTACGGAGTACTCCAGCTGTGGCTACACTAATGTCAGACTAAAACACATAGGAGCAGAATTATCAAGCAATACACATAAAAGTTGCTGGTGAATACAGCAGGCTGGACCGCATCTCTAGGAAGAGGTACAGTTGACGTTTCGGGCCGAGACCCTTCGTCAGGACTAACTGAAATAAGAGATAGTAAGAGATTTGAAAGTGGGAGTGGGAGGGGGAGATCCAAAATGATAGGAGAAGACAGGAGGGGGACGGATGAAGCTAAGAGCTGGAAAGTTGATTGGCAAAAGGGGTATAGAGGATCATGGGATGGGAGGCCTAGGGAGAAAGAAAGGGGGAGGGGGGAAGCCCAGAGGATGGGGAATAACGGATGGGGTACGAGAGGGACGTGGGGCATTAACAGAAGTTAGAGAAGTCAATGTTCATGCCATCAGGTTGGAGGCTACCCAGACGGAATATAAGGTGTTGTTCCTCCAACCTGACTGTGGCTTCATCTTTACAGTAGAGGAGGCCATGGATAGATATATATCAGAATGGGAATGGTTCGTGGAACTAAAATGTATGGCCACTGGGAGATCCTGCTTTCTCTGGCGGACAGAGCGTAGGTGTTCAGCGAAATGCTCTCCCAGTCTGTGTTGGGTCTTGCCTAGGTGAGGCTCCCGAAGGCCGCATCGGGAGCAGCGGACACGGTATATCACTCCAGCAGACTCACAGGTGAAGTATCGCCTCACCTGGAAGGACTGTCTGAGGCCCTGAATGGTAGTGAGGGAGGAAGTGTAAGGGCCTTAGGAGCAGAATTAGGCTATTCAGCCCATTGAATCTGCACAGTCATTTGATCAATGGTCAAGTGTTTTCCCTATTCTGCCTTCTCCCCATAACTTTGATACCCTTACTAATCAAGAACATATCAACCTCCACTTTAAATGCACCTGATTGTTTGGCGTCAATATACTCAATCATTTGTTCTTATATTCTATTCCCCAGCTAATAAAAGCAAGCGTCCCCTGTGTTTTTTTCACTAGTTTATCTACTGTACTGCCACCTTCCGGGATATTTAATGAATGATCTTGATACATATCAAGGTCCCTCCGTTCCTCACTTTTCCATCTGGCCTTGTTATTTATTATAAATGTCCTTCCAAAATTCGTAAATCACATTTATCATGCTTAAATTCTTTCTGTCACTGCACTACTCATCCACCACAACATCATTGTGCTGCCTACACTGTCCTCCTCAATTTTAACACCATTAATTGTTGAAAGTTCAAAGTAAATGTTATTATGAAAGTACATATATGTCACCATATACAACCCTGAGATTCATTTTCCTGTGGGCATACTTAGCAAATCTACAGAATAGTAAGTATTTCAGGATCAATGAAAGATCAACTAAAGTGCAGAAGGCAACAAACTGTGCAAATGTCATTGGTTGTGGGAGCATTTCAATGACGGGGCATGAGAGTGTAGTTAGAACACGTAAAGGGACCGGTCATTCGGCTCACAGTGTTATGCCAAACCAGCTAAAAACACTAATCCCTCCTATCTACACCATGTCCATTACCCTTCGTCTTACATCCATGTGCCTATCTAAACATCACTTGAAAGCCTCTAAAGTATTTGCCTTTCCCACCATACCAGGCATCCCTCACATCCCCCTTGTCACCTCCAATGCATGCCCTGTGGTAATAGACATTTCAACCCTGGGAAACAGGTTCTCCCTGTCCACTCTATCTACGCCTCTCTTAACCTTGTAAGCTTCTATCAGGTCTCCCCTCAGCCTCCAACACTCCAGAGAAAACAACCCAAGTTTATGCAGCCTCTCGCGATAGCACAAGCCTTCTAAACGAGGCAGGATCCTAGTGAACCTCTTCTGATCCTCTCCAAACCCTCAATATCGTTCCTATAGCAGGGCATCCAGAACTGTATCTGCAATACTCCAGATATGGCCTAACCAATGTTTTATAAAGCTACAACATAACTTCCGGACTCTTAAGCTCAATGCCAGCAAGCATTCCATAAGCCTTCTTAGCCACCTTATCGGCCTGAGTATCCTCAATGAACTTTGATCCCAAGATCTCTCTGCTCAGCAACACTGTTAAGGACCTTACTCTTAATAGTGTACCGTATCCTTGCATTTGCTCTACCTAGGTGCAACACTTCACACTTATCTGGGAACTCCATGTGCCACTTCTCAGCCCATCATGCTGCATTCTTTGCCAGTCTACTACACTATCCACAACTCCACCAATCTTGGTTTCATCTGCCAATTTACTAACCCACCCATCTACATTTTCATCCAGGTCATTTATATACATTACAAATAGTAGAGGTCCCAGCACAGATCCCTGCAGAACTCCAGCCCCAATAAGTCCCTTCAACCACTACCCTCTGGTTTCTATGCACAAGCCAGTTCTTTATCCAAGAAGCCAATTCACTGCAGATGCATGTGTCTACATCTTCTGGATTAGCCTCCGATGAGGGACTTTGTCAAACACCTTACTAAAATCCATGTAGACAACATCCACCGCCCCACCCTCATTAATCTCTCTTATCACCTTGTCAAAAATTTCAATCAAATTGGTAAGGCACAACCAGCCCCGCACAAAGTAATGCTGGCTCTCCCTAATTAGGCCATGAGTTTCCAAATGCTCATATATCCTATACCTAAGAACTTTCTCCAGCAATTTCCCCACAACTCACGTGAGACTCACTGGTCTAGAGTTCTCAGGATTTTCCTTTGTTCCCTTCTTAAATACAAGTACAGCTTAAGCCACTCGCCAGTCCTTCAGGAACTCACCTGTGGCTGGAAAGGACACAAAGATACTGTTAAGGGCCCAGAAATCTTGTATCTTGCCTCCTTCAGTAACCTGAGGACTTATTCATCTTAATACTCAATAGGAGTCGTAACATTTCCTCCTCCTTGACCTCTATAAATGGCGTAACATATTTATACACTTAACGCTGACCTCCTATTTCTCCATATCCTTTTCCTTGGTAGATACAGAAGCAAGGTACCCATTAAGTACCTGACTCATGTTCTCTGCATCCAAGCAAATGTTCCCCCCTTTATCCTTGAGTGTATCCACCTTCTTCCTAGTTATCCTTTTACTCAAGATGAATGTACAGAATACCAAGGGATTAGCCTTAATCCTACAAATCAAGGACTTTTCATGGCCCCTCCTGGCTTTTCTAATTCCCTTATTTCATTCTACTTCGTTATACCTCTCATGTGCTTCATCTGACCCTGACTTCCAAAGTTTTACATATCTTTCCTTTTCCATCTTGACTAAATTCATCATCTCTCTGGACATCCAAAGTTCTCTTATTTTTCCAACTCTGTCCTTCATTCTAACAGGAACATACCTTTCCAGTACTCCATGCAATTTATCTTTAACCCCACCCCCCCACATGTCTGAAGTGGACTTATCAGAGAAAAGCTGTTCCAAATTAATATTTCTTAGTTCCTGTCTAATGCCCTCATAATTTGTCCTACTACAATTTAAAACTTTCCCACACGGACCATACCTATCCTTATCTATAGCTATCCTGAAAGTTAAGGAGTTGTGATCACTGTTCCCTAACTGTTCACCCACGGAAGCATCAGTCACCTGGCAAGGCTCATTACTCAACACCAGGTCTAGTATGCCCCCCCGCCCTCACATTGGACCGTCCATATATTGATTTATCCCCTTTGTTCAAGAGTCTGATGGTTGTAGGGTAGTAACTGCTCTTGAACTGGTAGTGTGAGTCCTGAGGCTCCTGTGCCTTTTACCTGATGGCAGGTAAAAGGTAGAAGGTGAATGAAGGACTAGATGTTCACTGGAAATGGTATTAACTGAGGGAATATAGGGGGACAGAGAATCAGAAGATTTCCCCACTTTAGTTAAAATAATATAATTGATTCATTTCTGCACTCCTGAACAAACAGACATGGATCAGGTTTAACACCTTACCTAAAAAACAATTCCTCTGACAATGAGGCACAGCACTGCTCATGGGCTCCACTGAACTCTTGTATATCAGAGTATGCAATGTAGCATACCCCCATATATCAAGATTTAGGAACTGCTTCTTCCCCTCTGACATGAGATTTCTGAACTCTCCATGAATCCATGAATACTATCTTGTTATTCCTTCCTTTTGCACTTTTTTTTGTAATTTATAGATTTTTATGCCTTTGCACAGTACAGCTGTTGCAAGTAACAAATTTCATATCATTCAGTATGTCAGTGATAATAAATATGTTTCTAATTCATTGATGATTTTCATTGTCATACATTAAAGTCATAAGACATAAACAGTCCATATGAAATCTCCACTTTAGTGGAAGCAACAATATTCTACACTAGAATCTGTTGCTTCTCTTCCAATCAAAAGGTGTTCAAAGTGTCACTCCTTTAGAAGAATAGCATTAGGGACTTAATAAGTAGGTGGATAGGTAGGAAGTTTTGTGTTCTTTTAATCTTAATATCCTTAAGGGAAGTAGTCTCCTCATCTAGATGTTGATGCAGTTAAAATTTCTCCTTATTGGCCTTACTTGTGAAGCAGATGTGATAGTAGTACCAATTCAGTCACATCAGTATATGCCTGCACAATCCTATCAGTGTATCTCAGGGTTTAGACTGAATATAGGTTGATTATCTTAGATGTTGCTCTTATATTATTATTTCCTCATATGTATATCTTTCATTTGTATATTGTCCAACACAGTAGAAGGCCCACAAGGGAAGTTTCTATTCACCTGTGTAGCTGGATCTACTTTGATGCATATTGAGTTTATTGTCATATGCGCAAGAATGGTAAGGTACAAGTACAGTGAAGCAGTTCCTTGCAGTAGCATCACAGGTGGGTAGGATCAAACAACACAGCACATAAACTATAGCAGTTAGTGAAGTTAAAAGGTGTGCAAAACTAGATATTAGTGCAGAAAAGCACAATCAGAGACATGGTCCATGGTGTTTTGTGGCTGAGTTAGATTAGAGTTCCTGCATGCCAGTTCAAGAACTTGATTACATGTTGTACGTGTTTGTCAGTCAAGGAACTGATGGTCGCAAGATTAATTAGCAATACTAGTCATATTGAACAAACACAAAAAGTATTGGCAAATAAATAAAAAGCAAATGTTAGAATCTGAAAGAAAACTAAGGATGCAGAAGAAAAGTATACAGTTTATTGAGAAGAAAAGTGGTAATGAATTGGTCAAAAAACAGTGAAGTTCCGTATCAACTATTACTTGAGGAATACTAATCTTTCTTTAAGATACCAATTTCAAGACCTGGTGTGAGTGATGTACTTACAATAATCTGAGTCTCATCTTGTGTTATGAATTTCAGTGTGGAATCTAGTTGGCATAACCTTCCCATGAGACCATTTAGGTTCTTGTGTGTCTATTGTGCTGTCTCATTCTATTTCCAGCCCCCAAATCACCTTGTGTATAATGAAAGATATCCTTAAACTGTCTGCCTACAATATATCATGCGATGAATAGTCTATGATTTCTGTAGGAGCTAACCACATAAATCAGATATCAACTCCTGCCTGAGAAATGTCTTGGATCTTCTACAATTTGCTCCAAATTTACTCTACAAACTGCCTAGAATTTCCCTAGCGCATAGCCCTCTATTTTTCTAAGCTCCATGTACCTATCTAAGAGGCTCTTAAAAGACCCTATTGTATCTGCTTCCACCGCTGCTGCCAGCTGTGCATTCCACGCACCTACCACTCTCTGTGTGAAAAACTTACCCCGATAACCCCTCTGTACCTATTTCCAAGCACCTTAAAACTGCCCCCTCATGTTAGCCATTTCAGCCCTGGGAAAAAGCCTCCAGCTATCCACATGATCAATGCCCCTCATCATCTTATAAACATCTATTAGGCCACCTCTCATTCTCCGTTGCTCCAAGAAGAAAAAGCTGAGTTCACTCAATCTGTTCTCATAAGGTACAGCCTCCAATCCAGGCTACATTCTTGTAAATCTCCTCTGCACTCTCTCTATAGTATCCACATCCTTCCTGTAGTGAGGTGACCAAAACTGAGTACAGTACTCCAAGTGGGGTCTGACCAAGGTCTTATATAGCTGTAACATTATCTCACAGCTCTTGAACTCAATCTTATGGTTGATGAAAACCAACACACCATACACCTTCTTAACAACACTGTCAACCTGTGCAGCAGCTTTGAGTGACCTGTCGACACGGACCCCAAGATCTCTCAGATCCTCCACACTGCCAAGAGTCTTACCATTAATATTATATTCTGTCTTCAAATTGGACCTACCAAAATGAACCGCTTCACACTTATCTGGGTTGAAGTCCATCTGCCACTTCTCAGCCCTGTTCTACAACCTATCGATGTCCCATTGTAACCTCTGACAACCCTCTAGACTGTCCACAACACCCCTGGAAGAGACTTGCGCATACAGCTGTTACCCAGATGCTTCACTAGTCACAGATTTATGAGAGAGTGGCAAAGAGAAAGCCACTTTTCAAAACAACTCCCATGAAATCTCCGCTAAAGTTTGCCAGAAGGCATGTGGAAGACTCTGAAGTCAGCTGAAAATAAGTTTTATGTTCTAACAAAACCAACATTGAGCTTTTTTGACATAAAACTAAATGTTACGTTTGGAGTAAGCATCATCATCAGAAACACACCATCCCTACCGTGAAGCATGGTGGTGGCTGCACCATGCTGTGGGGATGCTTCACTGCAGCAGGCCCTGGAAAGCTTGTGAAGATAGAGGGTAAAATGAATGCAGCAACATACAGGGAAATCCTGGATGAAAACTTGATGCAGTCTGCAAGAGAACTGCAATTTAGGAGAAGATTTCTTTTCCAGCAAAACAATAGCCCCAGGCATGAAGCTGAACTACATAGGAATGGCTTAAAAACAACAAATTTGATGTCCTGGAGTGATTTTAGACCTCAAACCAACTGAGAATTTGTGGCTGGACTTGAAAAGGCTGTTCACTCATGCAATCAGACAGAGACTGAGCAGTTTTGTAGAGAAGAATGGGGAAAAATCGTAGTGTCCAGATGTACTAACCTAGTAGAGACCTACCCACAGAGACTCAAGGCTGTAACTGCTGCCAAGGGTACATCTATTAAATACTGACTCAAAGGGGGTGAATACTTATGCAATCATTCCTTTGTGTTTTATATTTGTAATTAATTTAGATCACTTTGTGGAGATCTGTCTTCACTTTGACACGGAAGTGTCTTTTCTGTTGATAAGCATCAAAAAAGCCAAACTAAATCGGTTGTGATTCAATGTTGTAAAACAAGAAAACATGAAAACTCCCGGGGCTGGGGGTGAATACTTTTTATAAACCCTGTAAGTACCATCACAAAGAGGGCATAATAGCACCTCCTCTATTTTCTTTGATGGTTGTGCAGATTTGGTGTGTCATCTTAAACTGCGACAAGCTTCTATAAATGCACAGTGGAGAGTGGCCTGACTGGTTGCATTACTTCCTGGTATTGAAGCACCAGCGCCCAAGTATGGGAAAGTGAGAAAGCCTACACTAAAGTGTTGGATGCAGCTCAGTCCATCATAGGCAAAGGCCCCTCTATTGAGCATATCTACAAGAGGCACTGACACCAGAAAGCAGCATCCATCATCACAGACCTCCACCATCCAGGCCAAACTCTCTTCTACATTCTGCCATCAGAAAGGAGGAATAGGACCACCAGGTTCAGGAAAAGTTACTACCCTTCAACTATCAGGCTCTGATGCAGTTTTTCATTGATTCTATTACATTCCTTTGTTGTACTGTGAATGACTGCAAGGAAATAAATTTCAAAGTAATATGTGGTGATGTATGAGACCTCCATTGGTTGGGATTGACCATGGATTATTGTGTCCTTGCTGTCAACATGATACGCAGCCAGGGCAGTACGATGTGAAGAGCAAATTGAGCAGAGTTACATAGTTAACTTTTAACATCTTTGTTAACAAGAAGGCCTCTTCACTGCATCCTCAATAAACAATGCATAAAGCCTTTAAGATTTGAAAATCTTGACCCACTTGACATTCTGTAGAAATCTGCTATCTTTCATTGGTGTCTCATCAAGTTCTCGGGCAGTGACATGGCCTATAGCTAGTGATGGCTGGATGCCTTCCCCGTGAGGGGTGTAGATGCAAGGTTTGAGATCTGAATTTTCCTTCCCTGAGATGAACAGCCAACACACAGCTGATGAGCCCCATATGCACAAAGCAACTCGTTTAAAGGCACCAGTTCCCCAACTTTGCCGCTTTTCTGTCAGTCGAAACAGTTCTGCCAGTCTTAGTAGTTAAGCCACATGCAAAGTTTTCAGGATCTGGACTTAGTTGTCAGAGGCTATTTGAGATGTATGCCATTGGAAGCATTTTAATAGGTTGTGGGGCCTTATTCCTAGTACATCCCCCAGCTGTGACAACCTTAAGGAACCAGTGATATTTAAGTACTTTGATAATACATTTTCTTTGAACTTTGAGATATTTGACATACATAAAGAGAGAAGTAGAACCATACAAGCATGAGCCTGAGACCAGTGATGTGAGCTGCTGAGCTTGTAAGGTGCCACTAGCCAATTGCAGTGTACTCTCCTGCAGGCCGGCCATTTTCCCTGATGCCACACATTATCCTCAACATAATTCTTGGAACTAATAACCATTGGCAAAGTATTGTTCAGCTGACAAGATTTTATCATTGTTATGTTGGTGATTTGAGATGAGTTGAGCAAAGGAAAGCAATGAATGGTATCTCTAACATAAGAGATTCTGCAGATACTGGAAATCTGGAGCAACACACACACAAAATGGTGGAGGATCTCAGCAAGTCAGGCTGCATCTATGGAGGGGAATAAACTGTCGACATTTCAGGACAAGATTATTCATCAAGACTAGAAACATAGGGGCAGAAGCCAAAGTAAGAAGGAATGCGGATTGGAAGGAGTACAAGCTGGCCAGAGATAGTGGACACCAGGTGAGAAAGGTGGTGGGTGAGTGCATGAGGGAGTGGTATTTCTGCTGCCTAAACACACAGGAGAATCCAGCTGAAATGTAATACTGTTTCCAGATACACACTTTTCCAGTGTATTTCCTTCTATGTATTGGATTCTTTCACCACGTTGTTGTTGATACACTACATTACATTCATCAGCAGCTGGAAGCTATAAAACACCATCCTGAGGTCCAACTAGCATCACATAGACTGTGTGAATAAAAAAAATGTGAATATTATTAATAGGAAATTCTGAATTGCTAATTGTTTTCATTTGGTACAAAGTTGTCAATGAAATTTTTGAAGGGTTAAAGACCCCTTTGTCTTGGTCATAATTACTGACCTGATGAACAGATATATCTGGCTTAGGCTTCAATTTAGAGTCCAGAATTCGGTGAAACTCAGAAAGATACAGATGAGTGCTATTGAAAACCTTTGTTCTATTCCACACTTTAATCTGGAGAGACCTGATGACTTTTCTAATGAGGCCTAACAAATTGCTATCCATATTTTTTGAAGTGGACCTTAAAGTATGTGTCAGTAAATGGAGCCATTTATTTACTTTATTGCAATCTTAACCACAGTCTCTCCTCATAGAGCCATTCTCTCTGCATGCTGCAGCCAATCTTTCACACTTGGTTTACACGTGATTGGAAAGGAATCATTTTGATAGCAATTTAAAAGTTATTTCTGTGCAAATATGTGGTTTCACAGCATGTTAAAAGTCCAACAAACATCCAACCACCACTAGCTGTAGGGCATGTCACTGCCTGAGAACTTGATGAGGAACCAAAGCAAGATATCAGATTTCCACGGAAAGTCCAGTGGGTCAAGATTTTCAAATCATAAAGATTTCATGTATTGTTTATTGAGGAGAATGCAGAGAAGAGGCCGTCTTATTAACTATTATTATTAAATTAGATTAAAGGCATCCATTAGTCTTGCGAGACCATGGATCTGTGCCTGGAAAGTCTTCACTCTCCAGGGCGCAGGCCTGGGCAAGGTTGTATGGAAGACCAGCAGTTGCCCATGCTGCAAGTCTCTCCTCTCCACGACACCGATGTTGTCCAAGGGAAGGGCAGTAGGACCCATACAGCTTGGCACCAGTGTCGTCGCTGAGCAAGTGCCTTGCTCAAGGACACAACACGTTGCCTCAGCTGGGGCTCGAACTCACGACCTTCAGGTCACTAGTCCAAAGCCTTAACCGCTTGACCACGTGCCCACACCGTCTTGTTAACAGAGATGGTAAAAATTAACTATGTAACTTTGTGCTCTCCCTTTTCAATGTGCACAGACCTTGTTAGGAATGGCCCCAACATGATCTTACCATGGGCAGGAATTAAGGGGCAAAATATACACATAACTAAAAATGTTACCATTGAATTCAGCACTTTGTGGCCATTTAGTTTGTAATGAGAGGAAACTGCAGACCTTTCTATGTTTCATTTTGCCTCTCCCAATAGAGTTTCTAATTGATGAGCTTCTTAAACAAGACACACAGACAACTTCTTGAGTCTTCTCCTGTTAATTGCAATCTTTTACGCATTAAGTAAATTGATGCTGATCCCTCTTAACATTATGGTAACATTGAACTTATACCTACTGCAGATGTTTTTTAATTCAGCACAGAATAATATGATTTTGTGATTTTCCTTTATCCTATATCCTCGCACTAGATTTTGTTACATCCATTGCCTTTAGAGTAAGGACAATTGCAAGCAAAGTGTTTTGATCAGCTCACTATAAATTAACTGGTACCACGCACATAAAGATGTTTCTGAAAGGAAGGATAGCAATGAAATATGACCATAAGTTTGGAACCCCCAACAGGATCATAGCCTTGTTGTAGGGTTTGGAGGCTTGTATGCCTTAATAATCCATAGAGCTATGTTGGCTGGAGTCAGGGCCTTGTGCTTTGGCTCTTGGTAGGATTACCCATGCCAAACTGGTCAAGTGGTAGAGGACAGACTAAGAGTGGTCCACTGGACCTCGAGGTTTGGGGTTCAGCTCAGGGCTAACAACCTTGACTGGTCAAAAAACAACTGTTACGGACACAGCAATGAAGAATCCTGCTATACAGATGGTGATGGAGGACCTTCATTGGTGCCCTAAATGCCAGCAGCATAACAGGCAGTAAGTAATAAGGTTGGGAGGTAATTTTCAGTTCTATAGTAGTAGGGAAACAATTGGAATAAGAGGAAAAAACATAATATGGGAAGTAGTGATATTAATACTAAAATAGATATTATCTATGTTTAACCTTCCTACAATCTAGTAAACCATTGAGCATATTATATTGTTATTTCTTGTTGAAAAACTGAAGAAAAAAAACAAAATAAATAGTCTTTTATAGCATATAAACGTCTCTAATACTTTACATTCCTCAGGTCCTCTCAAAACACTTCATTCCAACAAAGTAGTCCTCAGGTGATATTATGGAGCTTATGAACGTTATGATGGAGATGATACTGCAAGTTCTGAAAGACATAATGGAGGAATAAACCTTCAGGGTTTGACCAAGCATATCTCCAGAATTTAAGGCAAAAGGTTACCAGGACACTGATAGGATTTTTTTTAACTCAGTTCGTTACAAGCAACATTAGGAAAACTAGAGGATAGCTAGTAGTTTATCTTTATTTTAGAAGAGCATTAACGATAAGCCAGGGAACTACAGATTGGTGATCCCAGCATTTGTCATAGGGTAATAGAGCACCGCACAGGAAAAGGTCCCTCAGCTCATCAAGACTGTGGCAAACTTTCAATCTACCTAGTTCCATCGACCTGCATCTGAACCATAGACACTTCTCCCAGCCATGCACATATCCAAATTTCACCTAATTGTTTATATTGAATCCGCAATCACAACTTCCACTGCCAGCTCGTTCCACAGTCTCACCACCCTCTGTGTGAAGAAGATTCCCCTCATGTTCCCCTTAAACATTTCACCTTTCATCCTTAACCCATGACCTCTAGTTCTAGTCTCATCCAACCTCATTGGGAAAAAAAAAAATCTGATTACATTTACCCAATTATATCCTTCATAATTTTGTATACTCCTATCAAATCTCTCCTCATTATCCTAACCTATTCAACCTAGTCCAATGACTCAGGTCCTCAAGTACTGGCAACATCCTTGTATATGTTCTCTGCACCCTTTCAGTCTTATTGATATCATTCCTGTAGGTAGGTGCCCATAAATGCACACAATACTCCAAATTAGGCCTCAGCAACATCTTGTACAACTTTCAACATAACATCCCAACTCCTGTACTCAACACTTTGATTTATGAAGGCCAATATGCCTAAAGCTCTTGTTATAACTGAATCTCCCTGTGACACCACTTTCAAGGAATTGTGGATCTGTATTCCCTCTGTTCCACTACACTCCCCAATGCCCTACCACTCACCATGTAAATCTGCTTTGTCCTCTGTTATGTTACAACAAGAAGTTCTCAGATTTAGTTCAGATAGGCAGAAAGGCACAAACTTCAATTATTTACTGACAGCTGCAATACTTTATTTATTAGGTCAGAACAGAGCAGCTATTGAAATACTTATCTAGCTATGCATCGCCCCCACTTACTGCAGCACACCTCCCATTCAGTCAATCTGAGACGCCCAATGGTGAAGCCCCAGAAAACTACCCCAAAGCCCCCCGAACACACTATTTCATACCCTCTCCATTAATATGGAATACAGCAATAAACGACCAATGCATTGCATCAGCTCAACCACTGAACAAGAGCCAATCATCATGTCCCACCACACTTCATGAGACCCACCCCTGTATTCACCTAACTTTCATGTTCCCAAAAGTGTATTCCATTTTCATGGCTGTACTCCAATAGTAGTAATCAAAGCACCTACTAGTTATAAGCCTCCAGTCAGAGAAGCAACTATCTGCTAACACTCGCTGGCTTCTCCAGCAAAGCCAATGTCTGATCCAATTTACTATCTCATCTTGAGTGCCAAGCAACTAAACCTTCTTGACCAGCCTCTCATTTGGGACTTTATCAAAAGCCTCACCAAAGTCCATTCCCTTACCTTCACCATATTTCCAGGTAACTTCCTCAAAAAAACTTTATAAGATTGGTTAGACACAACCTACCATGCACAAAGCCAGACTGACTATCCCAAATCAGTCCTATCTATCCAAATGCTTATATATCCAGTTCCTTAGAATACCTTCCAATAACTTACCCACTACTCATGTGTATGGTCCATAATTTCTTGGCTTATTCTTAGAGCCTTTCTTAAAAAATGGAACAACAATAGCTTCCAATCCTCCTGCACCTCTCCTGTTGCTAAGGACTATTTAAATATTACTGTTGGGGTCCTTGCAGTTTCTGCACTAGCCTCCCACGAGGTTTGGGGAACATCTTGTCAGGCCCTGGAGATGTATTCAATTTAATTTGCCTCAAAACAACAAACACCTCCTTTTCGGTAATCCGTCTACGATATACGTATTACCTCACTGCTATTTTGCTTCAATTCTACAGACTTGTTTCCATCTCCCAAGGAAATACAGATGTAAAAAATCCATTTGCAATCTCCCCACCTTTTTCAGCTCCATGCATAGATAGCCACTCTCATCTTCAAGAGGACAAATTTTGTCTCTTGTTATTCTTTTGTCCTTATTAAATTTGTAGAATCCCTTGGGTTTCTCCTTCACTTTGTTTGCTAGATCAACATAATGCATTCTTTTTAGCCCTCCTGATTTACTGCTTAAGTGTTCTCTTGCATTTCTTATACTCCTCAAGTACCTAATTTGTTCCTTTCTACCTATACCTGCTATGTACTTCCTTCTTCTTCTGAACCAGACCTTCAATATCCCTCAAAGACCAAGGTTCCCTAAACCTTGTATACTTGCCTTTCATTCTGACATAGGCAACATTTTGAGGACTGTAGACAATACTTCTAGATTATTATTATTATTATTATGAGGACACGCAGTCCCCTTTTATTGTCATTTAGTAATGCATGCATTAAGAAATGATAAAATGTTTATCCAGAATCGTATCACGAAAGCACATGACAAACCGACTTAAGAACTAACAAAAACCACATAATTATAACATATAGTTACAACAGTGCAAAACAATACCGTAATTTGATAAGAACAGACCATGGCACAGTAAAAGTCTCAAAGTCTCTCGAAAGTCCCATCATCTCATGCAGACGGTAAACCTCCAGCGCCGCCAACTTGCCGATGCAGCATCCCGGAAGCATCCGACCACAGTCCAAGTCCATCCGAAAACTCCAAGCCTCCGACCACCTCTTCGACACCGAGCACCATCTCTGCTGAGCGTTTCAACCCCAGCCCCGGCAACAGGCGATACGCAGTCATGGGCAGGGTTTTTTCAAACAATCTCGGTTGAAATCCCTGACTATGATTTGAAATGTGTTGGAGAGAATGTTTCTTGTTTGGAGACAGCATCATGCCTTCATCTCCAGAAATACTCGATCGCACAGTAGCAGCGGCAGCAAAGCAGGCATTTCAGAAGTTACTCCAGGTGTTCCTCTACGCTTCTCATGGCTGTCTCCATCAAATCCAGATTGTGCATGGCACCCCTAGTTACACGTATGATATCATTCAGAATGGCCGCGCGCGCTGCGTCGCGCTGCCATCTTTTCCTCCCTCTATAACTCTTTCAAGTTATTCTCACTGCAGTCTGAAGCATGTAATTTCCCTTTAAACAATGTACTTTTAAATCAACTTAATAATATACAGATCTTATGTTCTCCTGGAGGACTGAGTGGACCAAACAAGTACGACACCTTTAAGTGGATGAAAGGTCATTGCCATGGCCGGAGGTGAGGCACATGAGGGGAGCTCCAAGCCAGGATGAAACACAGAGGGATGAGGCCCCCTCTACCTAGCATCTTGTTGGCAAATGTGCAGTTGCTGGAGAACAAAACTGAGGACCTGAAGATAAGATTGCTGTGTTGGAGAGAAATGAGAGATTGTTATGTTCTATGTCTGAGTGAGACATGGCTTTCTGTGGGCACACTAGATACTAGGACACTAGGGTACACTGGAATGCTTCACGATTTTCTCAATGGATCAAACTGCTGATTTGGAAAGGCCAAAATGTGGAGGAATGTGTTTCATGATAAGCTCTCGGTGGTGCTCCAATGTGGCAGTTTTTTCAAACTCGTGTTCTCCCAACCTTGAACACCCAATTTTCAGATGCCTTCCATTTTATTTGCCAAGACCCTGGGGGATGTATCCAACCTAATTTGCCTCAAAACAACTCACACCTCCCTCTTGGTAATTTCCTCCATAATCCTAACGACAGTTTACATACCACCAGCTGCTGACTATAATTAAGTGCTTGAGATACTGCATGATGCTGTCTCCAAACAAGAAACATTCTATCCCAACACATTTCAAATCATAGTCAGGGATTTCAACCGAGATTGTTTGAAAAAACCCTGCCCATTTATCATCAGCATATAACCTGTAGCACCAGAGGTCCCAACACACTAGACTACTATTATACTAAGTCAAGGAATGTCTACCATTCCTTGCCCAGACCGCATTTCAGGAAATCTGGTTACTTGGCTGTCATTCTTCTAACTGCATACAGGCAGAGGCTAATGTGCAAAACTGAAGAGATTAGGACAACAAAGAAGTGGTTGCAGACAGCAGAGGAGTAGCTACAGGATTCCTTCGAGTCAGTGGACTGGGCCGTGTTCATGGTCTTGTCTGTGGGTCTGAATGAATATACAATGATTGTAATGGACTATATTAAAACAGTTGTAGACAAGTGAATCCACGCAAAATCACTCAGAGTCTTCCCCAGTCAGAAGTTCTGGATGAACTATGAGATCTATAACCTCCTGAGGGCCAGATTAGGGGCGTTCAAGTGTGCTGATGGAGGTCCAGGTACAATCACCAGAAAGCCATCTCATGGGCAAAGTGTTTATTCTGGACTAGACTTGAATCAATGAAGGATGCTTGACAGCTGTGGCAGGGTTTAACTATTGTTACCTCTTATAAAGCTAAATCAATTGACGTAGGTGACAGTAGGGCCTCACTTTCAGGTGAGCTCAATGCCTTCTATGCTCCCTTTGACCATAAAAACATGGAGAAAGTATCTGGAACTCCTACAGCCCCCAATAATCCTGTGATTTCAGCCTCAGAGGCCAAAGTATGAGCAGCCTTCAGGAGGGTGAACCCATGAAAGACATCCAGCCCGGTTGGGGTACCTGCCCAAGTACTAAAGATGTGTGCTGATCAAATGGCGGAAGTGTTCACTGAGATATTTAAACTCTTGCTTTGGCAGTCTGAGGTACCCACCTGCTTCAAGCAGGCTTCAATGATACTGGTGCCTAAGAAGAACGTGGTAACCTGCCTCAATGAATATCATCCAGTAGCACTTACATCCACAGTGATGAAGTGCTTTGAGAGGCTGGTGATGAAACTTATCAACTCATGCCTGAGAAGTGACTTGGATCCGTTCCAATTTGCCTCCTGGAGCAACAAGTCCACAGCAGATGCCATTTCACTGGCTCTTCACTCAATCCTGGAATATCTAGATAGTGAAGATGCATACATCAGGATGCTCTTTATTGACCGCACCTTGGCATTCAATACTATCATCCCCTCAAAACTAATCAATAAGGTCCAAGTTCTTGGCCTCAATACCTCCTTGTGCAATTGGATCCTCAATTTCCTCATTTGCAGACTGCAGTTAGTTCAGATTGGCAACAACACCTCCTCCACAATCTCCATCAGCACAGGTGCAGCACAAGGCTCTGTGCTTAGCACCCTGCTCTACTCGCTTTACACTTGTGACTATGTGACTAAGCACAACTCCAATGCCATATATAAGATTGTTGATGGCACCACTGTAGTAGGCTGAATCAAAAGTGGTGATGAATCAGCATCTAGGAGGAAGATTGGCTGAGTGGTGCCATAACAACAACCAATTACTCATTGTCAGCAAGACCAAGGAGCTGATTATTGGCTTCAGGAGAAGGAGACTAGAGGTCCATGAGCCAGTTCTCACTGGAGGATCAGAGGTGGGTGGAGAGGGCCAGCAACTTTAACTTCCTTGGTGTTATTACTTCAGAGGATCTGTCCTGGGCCCAGCACGCAAGTACAATTACGAAGAAAACACAGCAGTACCTCTACTTACTTAGGTCTATGCAAAGTTTCTGTATGATGTCTAAAATTTTGACAAACTTCTATAGATGTGTAGTGAAGAGTATATTTTCTGGCAGCATCAAGCCTGGTATGGAAACACAAGTGCCCTTGATCCTTCAGAAAGTAGTGGATACAACCCAGTGCATCACTGTTAAAGCCTTCCCCAGCATTGAGCACACCTACACAAAACGCTGTTATAGGAAACCAGCAGCCATCATCAGGGACCCCACCATGCAGGACATGGTCTCTTCTCACTGCTGCCATCTGTAAGCCTGCGAGACAATGAATCTCAGGGTTGCATATGGTGACATATATATACTTTGATAATAAATTTACTCTGAACTTTGACAAGTACATACAAACACTGTTCTTTCAAAATTTCACCTTTGAAAGCCTCCCACTTACCAAGCCAGAAAAAACCCATCCAGAGTCTATAGATGTGAGGCAATGTAGCAGTGACGTCATGGGCCCTATACAGATTACAGAGGAGGTGTCAAACCCCCATCAATTTTTTATGAGAATATCATCATCGGCCAACTTACTACCTATAGTCAATCTTTTCTCTCATGTAGGTCTTCTCCCTTCCTTTCCAGTGTTGATGAAGTGTCTCAGCCCAGAATGTTGTCTATTTTCTTTCAAAGATGCTGCCTGACCTTTTGAGTTCCTCCAGCATTTTGTATATGTGGCTCAAGATTTCTAGCATCTGCAAAATTGCTTATGTGTTTGAAGGAGAAGATGGTGGCGTAACACAGCTCGCAGCGGCCACCCCGGTGGTGATGTCTGTTATCTGTCAAGTAGGGTGCCATGCACAATCCTGATTTCATGGAGACAGACGTGAAAGCATGGAGGAACATCTGGTGAAACTTCTGAAGTGCCTGCTTCGCTGCCACTGCTACTGTGTGATCCAGAATCTCCGGAGGGGAAGGCCCCGAGTCCTTGGCTTTGCTTGTTGATCGGCGGCCGGGGCAGGGTCGAAGCACTCGGCATTAGAGGATGGTGCTCGGTGTCAGAGGGTTGGTTGGAGGCTCAAAGTTTTTGGACAGAGTCAGTTGTGGTCGGGTGCTTCCAATAGTGTGGCATCGGCAAGTTTCCGGTGCTTGGAGGTTCATAGCAGGGAGAGTTTCTCCCTTCTGCTGTCTGTGTGAGATGATAAGGCTATCGGAACTTTGAGACTTTTTTTTAAACCGTGCCCATGGTCTGCTCTTTATCAAATTACGATATTGCTTTGCACTTTTGTAACTATATGTTATAATTATGTGGTTTTGTCAGTTTTAGTCTTAGTTTGTCTTGTGTTTCTTGTGATCTCATTCTGGAGGAACATTGTATCATTTTTTAATGCATGTATTTCTAAATGACAATAAACGAGGACTGAGTATCCTCATAATCTAATCTAATACTATGCTGACTAAAAGATATTAACTTTTTGTTTCTGAATTCATGTTTTGAAATCATTGCACTAGTGTTTTTTTGTGTTCTAATTGTGTTTTTCCTTGCAAAATCATGTATAATTTATCTTTTACTTTTAAATGTTGCTCATCTTATGCTATGTGCTCGTGGTGCTGCTGCAAATAAGTTTGGCATTGCAAATCAGTATATATGTATGTATATATATGCTTGTGCATATCACAATAAACTTTGAAGTGTCCAGGTACAGGAACTTGGTCTGAAATTGGCCTGCGCTCATAAGACTGGGGAAAGGAGAAAGTGGGCTGTTGTACCTGCTCGCTTGAGGAATGATGGCCACTAGCTTCAGGGCCTTCTGAATGCTGTTCACCCTCATGTTTGGTGGAATTTCCTTCTAAATTTAGAGACTCTGTTTCGGGGAACATTGCAGAATTTAAATTTTGCCAGATCTTTTGACTCCTGTGTCTCTGTGCTACCCCTTCCTTCGGCATCCCCCCCCCCAAAGTACTTTCCATTACTGATTGAATTAATTCTGTTATTCCTGCTCCGAAGCCCCCCCAAATGTTGGCAGATCCTAAGATCTTACTTTGCTTTACTGATATTTTCTCACACCCCTAATCTCAGTGGTACAACATCCGAAGAACCACCAGTAAATTTATACTCCAATAAATGGTTCCTCTGACGTTTTGATTTCATCTCCTAAAGTATGTCACACTCTGCTCTGCATGCAAATCCAAAGCCTTTGAAAAAATTGTGGTATTGATTATATAAGAGTCTTATGGCAATGCTCTTGAAACTTGTGATATCCCCTTCTTCAGCTACCAAATTGCTCCCACAAACTTTGAAATGTGTGCAAAGTTCTGAAGCACTCTGCTTACATTTGTTAATACTGTATTCCATGAACAGTGAAAGGGATACTTGGAGGAAAATATTAGAGGGATATAAATAGTAAAATCTATGCATTAGCTCACCCGGAGAGTAAATGCCATTATGGACTAGATAGGCTTATTGTGTATTGTGACTGCTATGTAATTCAAGGAAGTAATGGGTTCCTCTTCCCAGGACCTGAAATGTGTCATTGATTTCATGAATACCCATAAAATTAACATTGGTTGGATTCCCATAGGAAGTATTAGATCAGTTCCCATAAAGGGAGTGGTTGGATCATCAGTTAAAAATCAGTCATTTGCTTGACCTAGAAAACCATGAGAAAATCTCTTTGAGTTCCACTGCTACATAAATAAAATACACTTCAGATATCATACTTCAAATTGTGATGAATAAGATAATCCCCTTATTTCCGTTAACAGGTGACTTTGATTGAGACTGAGCAAACACAGTAGATGCTACTCAGAGATAATGATTTGAAACTGAAAGTTCCTTAAATGGAAGAACAAAGCAACATTTAAGATAGCACTGAAATTAAGTGCTCATGAATAGGTTAAGTCTGGGGGAGGGGGGTTGGAATCATGATCTAATAGATGCATTGGAAAAGTTTTTGATAGCAATTCATAGCTAAACATAATTCCCAGAAAGAATGTATTATTTTAAGAGATTTAACATGCTTTATTGGGAAATAAACTGTAACTCTTACTCCTGCAATTTTATTTTAGATTTAGTTTTTCTTAAGCTATTAATATAGGACAAGAAGAACATGCTTAATATAGTCTCAGCAAAACAGAACGGGCCAGTTAATCTCAGCAGAAGTTCCAGTGAACTGCACTAGTGAATTCAATGTTATCATCCTCTTGAAGTTTGTGACTAAGTTCCAAGACCTGGGCCTCAATATCTCCCTGTTCTACTGGAATCTCATTTTCCTCACTGAACAGGTCAGTTTGGATTGGCAACAACATCTCCTCCACACTCAGCATCAGTACAGATACATCACCAGGCTGTGTGCTTAGCTCCTGCTTTAGTCACTTTATACCTATCATTTTGTAACTAAGTACAGCTTCAATGCAGTATTTAAGTTTGCTGACTATACCACTGTAGTTGGCCAAACTAAGGTGGGTGACGAATGAACGTACAGGAGGGAGACTGAAAACCTGGTTGAGTGGTGCCACAATAACAACTTCTCACTCAATGTCAGTAAAACCAAAGAGCTGTTTACCAACAGACAAAATGCTGGTGGAACACAGCAGGCCAGGCAGCATCTATTGGAAGAGGTACAATTGATATTTCGGGCTGAGACCCTGCATCAGGACCAACTAGAGGAGGAAGAAGCCAAAGGTCATGAGCTAGGCCGCATTAGGGAAACAGCATTAGGGAGGGTCTGCAGCTTTAAATCCTTTGGTGTTATCATATTACTGTGACCGTTATCTAACCACCATCACAAAGAAGGCACAACATCATCTTTATTTTCATAGAAGTTTACATAGATTTGGCACATCACCAAAAACTTTAACAAACTTCTGTATATGCACTGTGGAGTGTGCCCTAAATGGTTACATCATGGCCTAGTACAGAAACATTAATGTCCCGAAATGACTACAGAAAGTAGTGGACACAGCCCATCCCATCACAGGCCACATTTGACCACATTTACATGGAGTGTTGCCGTAAAAAAGCGGCATCCATTATCAAAGATCCAACTATCCAGGCTATGCTCTTTTTTCACTACTATCAGTGGGCAAGAGGTACATAAGCCTAAGGACCCATACCACCATGTTCAGGAACAGTTATTACCCTGCAACCATCTGACTCCTGAACCAGCAAAGGCAACTTCAATCACCACAACTCTGAAATGATTCTATAACCTATCGACTCACTTTCAAGGACTCTTTAAATCCTGTGTTCTTGGTATTATTTTTTATTTGCACAGTGATTGTTAGTCCTTGTTTATGTGTAGTTTTTTCCCCACAAATTTTATTATATTTCTTTATTTCCAGCAAATGTTTGCCAGAAAATTATTCTGAAAGTAGTTTATGGTAAAATATATGTAGTTATAAATTTTACTTTAAATTTGGAAAAATAAAATGGATTGAAGATAAATTGGTTCTTCTAAAATTCTGTGGGTTCTGAGGTGGTGAGTGAGGCCAATGTACTACCTGAAAACTCTCCCGGAAAATAAAACAGACAACAGCCAGGACAGAATCAGGATTGTTCTCTGGCTGCCAATAGTCTCACCATCTTGGAGATTTCTCCTTGTTAATAAGGTCAATGCAATCATTGGCCTATGAACATGAGCGCCCAAGCAAAGAGTGCGAGACAACAAATTCCATCATATTCAGCAAGAGATGGTATCTGCATCTGATGTCACATGGAACAGCAATGGCCAGCACTCAACATGCTAGTCAGGATGAAATCTCTAGCTCCACAGCCCTGCACTGGGTGACTGTATCAGATATTTTGTAAGACTGTTGTTATGAGACACACCCAAGAGAAGTGGCAAATGAAGTAAAATGTTGGAAAGTGTATGGTTATGCACTTCGGCAGAAAAAATAAACAGGCAGACTATTATTTAAATGGGGAAAAAATTCAAAGTTCTGAGATGCAATGGGACTTGGGAGTCCTCGTACAGGATTCTCTTAAAGTTAACCTCCAGATTGAGTCAGTAATGAAGAAGGCAAATGCAATGTTGGCATTCATTTCTAGAGGAATAGATAGAGTATAGGAGCAGGGATGTGATGTTGAGGCTCTATAAGGCGCTGGTGAGACCTCACTTGGAGTGCTGTGGGTAGTTTTGGTCTCCTTATTTAAGAAAGGATGTGCTGATGTTGGAGAGGGTACAGAGAAGATTCACTAGAATGATTCCGGGAATGAGAGGGTTAACATATGAGGAACGTTTGTCCGCTCTTGGATTGTATTCCTTGGAGTTTAGAAGAGTGAGGAGAGACCTCAGAAACATTTCGAATGTTAAAAGGCATGGACGGAGTGGATGTGGCAAAGTTGTTTCCCATGATGGGGGAGTCTAGTACGAGAGGACATGACTTCAGGATTGAAGGGCGCCCTTTCAGAACAGAAATGCGAAGAAATTTTTTTAGTCAGAGGGTGGTGAATCTATGGAATTTGTTGCCACGGCAGCAGTGGAGGCCAAGTCATTGGGTGTATTTAAGGCAGAGATTGATAGGTATCTGAGTAGCCAGGGCATCAAAGGTTATGGTGAGAAGGCGGGGCAGTGGGACTAAATAGGATAAAATGGATCAGCTCATGATAAAATGGTGGAGCAGACTCGATGACCTACTTCTGCTCCTTTGTCTTATGGTCAACCATACCAGCTTCTGGGTTCAGATACTCTAACTCTCCAGGGTATGGATGGTTCAGGAGAAGACCAAGGAGATGCCCAAGCAGTCTGGAACACTTGCAGCTAAGCATAAGGAATCCAGCCACCGGATCTCTAAGAGAGGAAAGACTTCTATACACAGATACCTTGAAGCTTATTCCTGGAGGACAGGGACCATTGTAATGCCTCATTACCATCGCCTGGGGATACAGATGAGGATATGGACTGATTCGGCTACTGTTTCTATGAATGAGTTTTGTGAACCAAGGGAAGAGACTCTGAGGTCTGTTGAATCACCTCTGCACTTAAGAAGCCTCAGGAGTCATCCTTGAAGGGAGGTCCAAAGGAGATTGCAACGGTCAAACTGGTCAAAATCCCCTCCGTCCACAAGGACTTGGAGGAGGTCTTCAGCGAGGGAACTGGCTTGACTCTTCCACTACACCGACCCTATGACTGTCTGATAGATCTTCTGCCTGGTACTTGTTCCCCACGGGGTCGATTGTCCATACTCTCAGGCCCAAAGAGAAGCGCAGTGGTGGAGTATATAAAGGAAGCCTTTGCCATGGGCTTCGTTCGGCCCTCCACCTCACCAGCTGGCGCCAACTTCTTCATACAAAAGTGGGAGCCTGCAGCCATACATTGAATACAGGGGGGTAAATTGCATAGCAACCATGAATCATTACCCCTTGTACTCATGAATATGGCCTTTGAGATGCTCCAAGGGGCAAGAGTATTCATGAAGCTAGATCTGTGAAGAGCATACAATCTGTTCCATATAAAGGAGGGTGGTCAGTGGAAGACCATATTCAATACATCAACAGGGCAATACGAGTACCTGGTTATAGAACATAGAAGAGTACAGTACAGGCCCTTCGGCCCACAATATTGTGCCAACCCTCAAACCCTGCTTCCCATATAAGCTCCCATCTTAAATTCCTCCATATACCTGTCTAGTAGTCTCAAACTTCACTAGTGTATCTGCCTCCACCACTGACTCAGGTAGTGCATTCCACACACCAACCACTCCGAGTAAAAAAAACCTTCCTCTAATACCCCCCTTGAACTTCCCACCCCTTACATTAAAGCCATGTCCTCTTGTATTGAGCAGTGGTGCCCTGGGGAAGAGGTGCTGGCTATCTACTCCATCTATTCCTCTTATTATCTTGTACACCTCTATCATGTCTCCTCTCATCCTCCTTCTCTCCAAAGAGTAAAGCCCTAGCTCCCTCAATCTCTGATCATAATGCATACTCTCTAAACCAGGCAGCATCCTGGTAAACCTCCTCTGTACCCTTTCCAATGCTTCCACATCCTTCCTATAGTGAGGTGACCAGAACTGGACACAGTGATCCAAGTGTGGCCTAACCAAAGTTTTATAGAGCTGCATCATTACACGTGACTCTTAAACTCGATCCCTCGACTTATGAAAGCTAACACCCCATAAGCTTTCTTAACTACCCTATCCACCTGTGAGGCAACTTTCAGGGATCTGTGGACATGTACCCCCAGATCTCTCTGCTCCTCCACACTACCAAATATCCTGCCATTTATTTTGTACTCTGCCTTGGAGTTTGTCCTTCCAAAGTGTACCACCTCACACTTCCCCAGGTTGAACTCCATCTGCCACTTCTCAGCCCACTTCTGCATCCTATCAATGTCTCTCTGCAATCTTTGACAATCCTCTACACTATCTACAACACCACCAACCTTTGTGTCATCTGCAAATTTGCCAACCCACCCTTCTACCCCCATACCCAGGCACACACACACACTCACTCTAAAAATACCCAGACATGCTCTCTCACCCATGCCCAGCAACCCTTTTAATGTGAATTCCTGCATCCCCAACTCCCTTAATTTATTTCTCATCATCTCTCTGTATCCCATACTTCCTGCAACTCAGAACTACATGTTCTACTGACTCCTCTTCCTGACATTCCTCACACAATCCTGTCTGGTGTTTCCCTATCATTTTCAATGTTTTGTTTAATGTACAATGCCCCAGCCTTAACCTAGTCCACACAATTTCCTCTCTTCTGTTTCCATTACCTACCCTAGTAACTGCAACACTCTTTTGTATTTGATATAAATGCCTCCCTTTCCCCTCCCTGTCCCATCTTTCTTGCCACATTTGGTTGACTTTTTCCCAGATTACACACTTAACCTCTGCTTTACTGATACTAATGTGCATTTCCACATTTTCTTTCTTTAACACCCACTTTGCCAACTCATCCACCCTCTCATTCCCCTTCACCCCTACATGTGCTGGAACCCACAGAAACTTTACCTGACCTCCCTGATTTGCAATTCTTGTAGCTAACTGAAGGACTTCATAAAGTACATCTTGCCAACTGTTTGTGTGAAAAGACCTTAAACTTGCTAGAACTGAGGATGAATCTGAACATATCAATGCTTTGGCTTGTCTGGCTTTCTGCACCCATTACAACGCAACCAACACTGCCAGCATCTCCACTGTAAACACCCCTAACTTATTAGATGTTCTGCTGATTCCAATTTCTTTTGCTGGTATAACCACCCCAAACCCTGTCACTCCTGTTTCAGGTTCCTTCACACCATCCGTAAAAATGTGAGTATAATCACTACACTTTTCCATCACATGACAGTTAAATGCATTTACCAAATCTGTTTTATATCTTTCTTTCCTTTTTACCTCTAACAAATGCCAGTCTATGTCAGGCCATACAAGCTTCCATGGAGCTACAACCGGATAAACTACTGAAGGACTTATCCTCAGATCAAACACTCCACATTCTTTCACGATATCATTCCCTACCCAACTAAGGGTATCCCTCTGAAACCTCCCATTTTCCCAGCACTCCTGCAACACTCCTTTAGCAGGATGAGAATCATTGTGCCCCTGCAAGTTAGCCCAGTAGTTTGCCATCAGTTGCATCCTTCTTAGTTCCAAAGGCATTATTCCCATTTCTACCTGTAGGGCTGACACTGGTGACGTTTTAAAAGCCCCACTGCACACTCTCAAGGCCTGAGCCTGAATCACATCCAGTTTCCTTATAAGAGACCTAGCTGCTGATCCATATACTATATTTCCATAATCCAACACAGATCTCACTAAAGCCACATACATTCTCTTCAAAGCTGAACAACTTGCTCCCCATTCCCTACCAGTCAAACATCTCATCACATTTATTACTTTTTTACATTTCTCCTCAACTTTCCTGATATGGTCTGCCCATGTTAATCGTGAATCAAATATAACTCCCAGAAATTTAAATGATGCAACCCTTTCTAATTCAACCCCATACATCCTTAACTTCTTCCCTACCTCAACCCCTTTCCTGGTAAAAAAGTTTGAGTTTTATCTACTGAAAATCTACATCCCCAATCATAACCCCACTTCACCACTTCATCAATTGCTTCTTGTAGTTTCCTGATTATATAGTCCATGTTCCTGCCTCTTTTCCACAAGGCCCCATCATCCGCAAACAGTGACCTACCTATATCCACTGGTACCCTTGCGAAGACATCATTGATCATAATGATGAAAAGTAACGGGCTAATCACACTACCTTGAGGTGTGCCATTTTCCACTATGTACTGTTTTGATAATTCTGATCCAATCCGAACTTGAATTTTTCTACAAACAAAAAACCTTTAATCCAATTAAAAACTCTCCCACCAACCCCCATCTTGTGCAGTTTAATTAATAATCCTTCCTTCCACATCATATCATAGGCTTTTTCAATGTCAAAGAACACTGCCACTACTGACTCTTTATTTGCCTGGGCCTTCCTTATTTCAGTCTCTAACATAACCACTGAGTCCATGGAATTCCTTCCCTTTCTAAAACCACTCTGATAACTTGCCAGCATTCCCCTTTTCTCAAGCTCATATGATAACCTTTCTGTTATCATCCTTTCCATTATCTTACATATACTTGATGTTAATGCAATTGGTCTGTAGCTAGTGGGTTTTGACAGATCATTGTCAGGCTTCCTTATTGGAATTACTACTGCTTCTTTCCATGCACTTGGTAATCTTCCCTCCTCCCACACTCTGTTATAAAAATGCAGCAACTTCAAGAGCGCTCCTTCTCCTAGATTTTTTAGCATCACAGAGCATATCAGATCTTTCCCTGGGGAGGATGGCCTCGATCTCTTTATTGCTCCCACCATTTCTGCTAATGTAAATGGATCATCAATTATATCATCTGTTCCTTCCCTCCTGCTTAACACACCTGGGTGTTGGCTCATTATTCTTTCCCTTCTTCAGACAAATTTTCTGAACTGTGTATCAGTCCAAATGACTTGGCCATGACCTCAGCCTTATCCCTACTGGAGACTGCAGTTTCCTCCTCAGATATCATTACTGGATATTCCCATTCCCTTCTATCTCCTCCCATCCTCTTAATCGTTCCCCATATCTCTCCCACAGGTGTTGTTCTTCCTACCTTGTCGCAAAAACTCCTCCAACTTGCCCTTTTAGCTTGACGTATAGCTTTTCTCACCACTGCCTGTGCTTTCTTATATTGAACCAAATGCTGCATATTATGGGTTCTTTTAACTAGCCTGAATGCTCTATTTCTGTTTTTTTACAGCCTGACAACATTCCTCTGTCCACCATGGTACCAGTTTTCTATTCATCCTATTTTTACTCCTAGGTATAGATCCTTCTGCTGCCATGATAATTGCTGAAGTCACCTGACTGCTTAATTCATCTACCTTTCCAGAAATGTCAATCTTTGTCAACCCTTCTTCACTCAATTTCTGGAACTTACCCCAATCAGATTTTTCAAACATCCACTTTGGGGTTCCGCCACCTGGTCTTACTTCAACTCTTTCACCCACTGAACACAAAACTGGGTAGTGATCACTGCCTGCTGTTGAAGCAGTCCAAACTCCCCAGTTACTAATGCCAGCCAAGGTATTAGACACTAACGTAATATCTAACACTGACTCAGTTCCTGCTGTTATATCTATCCTTGTGCCACTACCATCATTCATACACACCAAATCCCTTTCTTCCATCAAATCTTCAATTACCTTTCCATTTGGATCTGTAATCTGATCCCCCCCATATTGTGCTATGAGCATTGAAATCTGCATACCACACTACTTTATGTCTGTTTCATCCTTGTATCTTTAATAGGCTGTCCAAATCCAACCTTTTACATGGATTGTAGTAGCTAATTATAACCACTCCCTCCCCTCTCTCCCACACTTCCACCACTATGTATTCTTGATCATCTCCTTTTTCCAGTACCCTATATGGTATACCTTGCTTGATTAACATAGCACAACCCCCTCCTCCCCCTAGATTTCTATCTTTCCTTATCATTGTATACCCATATACCACAAAGTCTAAAGTTGGTTTCAACCAAATTTCCTGAATACACACTACATCTGGCTTTACAACCATTTCTTTAATAAAGTGCTTGAATTCCTGGCTATTGGCCAGTAAGCTCCTTGCATTCCATTGTAAAAGAATCACCATAATTAGTATTAACCAACACATGACACTTCCTGGCTTGACTGATTACTGAGGTTCTCCCTCACTTCCTCTCATGTCAGTCCTACTAACCCTAAATGGTTTACTGCTGCTTTTACCACCAGCTGAATTTTGTCACTTTTTGACTTTACCTCAGCCGTACTATTAATCACTCCTGCAATGAATGTTACTAGAGCCTTTTTGTCTACATAAATCCCGTCATTTGTTCTTTGTTGCATCTCTCGTATCTCTATTGCTCCCTGTTCATTAGGAACATTATTCTGTTCTCTTGACATTCTTACAGCTTCTGCATAAGTGATCTTTCTTTTCACTCTTATTTCTTGAATTTTGGTCTCCCATCTGACAACCTCACACCCACTATATGCAACATTATAAGCTCCTCCACAATTACAGCATTTTGGTTGAACTCCTGTTCCGCAATTTCCATATTCATGATCACCCCCACATCTAGTACATCTCCTCTGCCTTTTACAGTTTTTAGCCACATGTCCAAACCTTTGACAATTATAGCACCTCAGTGGTTTTGGCACATACGCCCTTCCTGGGTAACTCATGAAACCCAGGAACACCTTCCTTGGCACTCCTCCTTCAAATTCAATCAATACAGATTCACTTTCCTTTTTCACTCCCTCCTTTGTTGTTTTCAGTCTGTGAACATTCGTTACTTTCCCTCTTTTGATATTCCTCTTTATCTCCTCCATATTTATACTCATTGGTATCCCCGTGATCACTCCTTTACAGCCACTATTTTGTGCTCCCACCCCCCCAGTGTATTCCACCTTGCATTTTCCATCTCTTTTAGCTTGAGTGCTTTCTCAAGTTGTTCCTCATTCACACATCTTACCAATAAATTGCCATCATTAAGGACTTTTGCAAATACTATTTCCCCTATCTTATTTGTCAGAATTGTTGTTAGCACAAACAGGTTAATTTTCTTCATATGTCCCTGAGCCTTCTCATTAAACCTAATTATGACAACACCTCCTCTCTGAGCTTGTTCATCTTCCTCATTTTCAGAGCTTTCTCCACTATCATTTCTTATTCTTTTATTCCCTTTGTCTTGGTTTTTATTCATCTGACCCCTCACTACCTCCTCATTCCCTTTATTTCTCCCTTCACAATAATCCACCTCTCCCCAGCTGCCTACCTCTGGTCCCAAGTCTCTATCCCTCTCCTTCACTTTCTTTCCCTCAACCCCACCTCTTATCTTGTCCACCATTACCGGACCGACACAACCCCCTCCCAGCAATTTCCATTCCTTCCCCACTCTTTCCCTCAACAGGTTCCAAGCCACATTCACACATCAAGCAAAACACAGCCAGCTTCCAGTCCAGCCACCTCAGTCTCTCATAGTCAACTTCTCCTAACCCCAAAGCCTTGGTAACCTGAGGCTTATAACTGCTAAGCCCCTCCCCCTAGACCAACCAAAAACTAATTAACTCAATTATCCAATTAAAGATGGTATCCTCCACCATCAGCACACCTGTGCAGGTTGCTGCTGCCTCCATATGAGACAGCTCTATGCAGCAGCTCTGGTTCAGACCCAGTCACTATTACTGCTGGGGATGAGTGTTTTACCGAGTGCGCCATGTGCCGTCAGTAGTCAGTGACGAGCCTTCGTCACATTACCACCCTCCTCTTCTGTAGTGGCAATGTTTGGCAGTCTTGACAGGAAGTCCACTGTGATGTCCTCCTTGCCTGCTTTGTGCCGCACACAGAACCTGAAAGGTTGAAGTTCCTGGTACCACCTAGTCACCCTGGCATTCTGGTCCTTCATTGTCTGGATCCAGGTCAGGGCTCTGTGGTCCGTCTGGAGGTCAAACTCCCTCCCAAGAAGGTAGTACCCGAGGCTGTCCAATGCCCACTTGATTGCCAGACACTCCTTCTCGATTGTGGAGTACTGGGTTTCATGAGGCAGAAGTTTCCTGCTGAGATGTAACACAGGACGTTCCTCACCTGGCTCTCCCTGAGCCAGTACTTCCCCAATGCCTACACCTGAGGCATCTACCCGCACCAGGAAGCGGCGTTCAAAGTCAGGACTCTGCAACACAGGGGAAGAGCATAATTTCTCCTTCAGGGCCTGGAAAGCACTTTCACACTCCTCACTCCATTCCACAGGATTACGGGCCAACTTGCAGGTGAGGTTGGTCAATGGCGCTGCCAGGGTTGAAAAGTGAGGGATGAACCATCGGTAGCAGTCCACTAGGCCAAGAAAAGATTGGCCCTGGGTCTTGGTACGGGGTCTGGGGCTGTTCAGAATGGCCTCAACTTTATCTACCTGAGGCCAGCCTTCTCCTCTCCCCAACTGATACCCCAGGTACTGGGTTTCCTGCCTGGCCCACTCACATTTCTGCACGAAGGTGCTCCAGATGTTCCTCCCAGGTCAGGCTAAAAATGACCACACCATCCAAATAGGCGGCGCTGTAGTCCTCACAACCTTGCAGCACTCTGTCCATAAGCCTCTGGAATGTGGCTGGGGCACCATGTAGGCCAAAGGGCATCACTGTGAACTGAAAGAGGCCTAGAGGAGTCCTAAATGCAGTGAGGGGCCAGGACTGGCTCTCCAGCGGGACCTGCCAATCCCCCTTGCAGAGGTCCAAGGTGGTGATGTAGTTGGCTCTCCCAATCCTCTCCAGCAGGTCCTCAATCCAGGGCATTGGGTAGGCATCAAAAAATGAGATGGCATTCAGTTTCCTAAAGTCATTGCAAATGCGAAGAGTTCCAACCTTCTTCGGCACAATGACAATAGGGCTACTCCACTCACTTTCAGACGGTTCAATGACTCCCAGCTGCAACATCAAGCAGACCTCCTCCTTCAACACCTTCACCAGACGTTCTGGTACTCGGTAGCATACCTGCCGTACTGGACTCTAACCTGGTTTGACTGGGATGGCATACTGCAACACATCCATATGGCCTGGTTTCTGTGTGAACAACTGAGGTAAGGTGTTGAATATGACTTGCAATTCAACTGGCTTCTTACCATCCAGGTGAGAGTGATCCACCTTGGCAGGCTGTTTCCAGGCCTCCACTACACATTCAGAGTCATCTTCCTCAATCACCCAGCATGCCAGTAGTGAGGTGATGGAAGGAGGGCTGTTTCTTTCCTCCCAGGGTTTCAAGAGGTTCACATGGTAGGTTTCTGAAGAGATGTCAAATTTGGCCAACAGCACCTCCCTCAGTTCCATATAACAGTTGGATTTGTCTTCATCCATGGCCATGTAGGCCTCCAGGGCTTTCCCGGTCAGCAGGGGAATTAGTCGACAGGGCCACTCCTCCCAGGGCCACTGGCATGTTTTTGCCATGCGTTCAAAAAGTAGAAGATAATTTTCAATGTCCTCACCTTGGTGATACACTGGTATCTTGAGTTCCTTACTCTGGACTGCTGGGGGTTGAACTGAAGGATTACCCAGTCTGCCAGGGGAAGACACCAACGATTGCCCAAAGTCAGAGGTGTCAGGTGGGCCTCCCCTTCTGGGTGCTGGAGTTGGAAGTCCCACCTTCTGCTGTGGTGGACTGCCCTGCTGGGGATGGCTGTAGGACCAGCTATCAGGAGGCCTCCAGTCATTTCGATGGTGTGGGTTTGAATCCCACCGCTGCCACCATACATCACAAAAAACTGTGGGTCAGTTGTTTAAGAAAAATAATAAAATTGCTTGAGTCACAAAACTAGATTGAGGTGTTTTTACTTACCTCAAAACAAGACAAAAACTGGGAAAAAAAAACAAAATATATATAGCTACTTTCAGACTAAACACAAAAGAAAACTAACCCCAAAGCTTTGGTAACTTAAGGCTTATAACTGCTAAGCCCCTGCCCCTAGACCAACCAAAAGCTAATTAACCAATTAAAGATGGTATCCTCCACCATCAGCACACCTGTGCAGGTTGCTGCTGCCTCCATATGAGACAGCTCCATGCAGCAGCTGTTTCAGACCCAGTCACTATTACTGCTGGGGATGAGTGTTTTACCGACTGGACCATGTGCCGTCCGCAGTTAGTGATGGGCCTTTGTCACAGGAACCTTGTCAAATGCCTTACTAAAATCCATATAGATTATATCCACTGCACTACCCTCATCTATATGCCTGGTCACATCCTCAAAGAACTCTATCAGGCTTGTTAGACACGATTTGCCCTTCACAAAGCCATGCTGACTGTCCCTGATCAGACCATGATTCTCTAAGTGCCCAGAGATCCTATTTCTAAGAATCTTTTCCAACAGCTTTCCCACCACAGACGTAAGGCTCACTGGTCTATAATTACCCAGACTATCCCTACTACCTTTTTTGAACAAGGGAACAACATTCGCCTCCCTCCAATCCTCCGGTATCATTCCCGTGGATAACAAGGACATAAAGATCCTAGCCAGAGGATCAGCAATCTCTTCCCTCTCCTCATGGAGCAGCCTGGGGAATATTCCGTCAGGCCCCAGAGACTTATCCGTCCTAATGTATTTTAACAACTCCAACACCTCCTCTCCCTTAATATCAACATGCTCCAGAACATCAACCTCACTCATATTGTCCTCACCATCATCAAGTTCCCTCTCATTGGTGAATACCAAAGAGAAGTATTCATTGAGGACCTTGCTCACTTCCACAGCCTCCAGGCACATCTTCCCACCTTTATCTCTAATCGGTCCTACCTTCACTCCTGTCATCCTTTTTTTCTTCACATAATTGAAGAATGCCTTGGGATTTTCCTTTACCTTACTCACCAAGGCCTTCTCATACCCCCTTCTTGCTCTTCTCAGCCCCTTCTTAAGCTCCTTTCTTGCTTCCCTATATTCCTAAATAGACCCACCTGGTCCTTGCTTCCTAAACCTTATGTATGCTGCCTTCTTCCTCCTGACTAGATTTTCCACTTCACTTGTCACCCATGGTTCCTTCACCCTACCATTCTTTATCTTCCTCACCGGGACAAATTTATCCCTAACATCCTGCAAGAGATCTCTAAACATCGACCACATGCCCATTGTACATTTCCCTGCAAAAACATCATCCCAATTCACACCCGCAAGTTCTAGCCTTATAGCCTCATAATTTGCCTTTCCCCAATTAAAAATTTTCCTGTCCTCTCCGATTCTATCCTTTTCCATGATAATGCTAAAGGCCAGGGAGCGGTGGTCACTGTCCCCCAGATGCTCACCCACTGAGAGATCTGTGACCTGACCCGGTTCATTACCTAGTACTAGATCTAGTATGGCATTCCCCCTAGTCGGACTGTCCACATACTGTGACAGGCATCCATCCTGGACACACTTAGCAAACTCTGCCCCATCCAAACCCTTGGAACTAATCAGGTGCCAATCAATATTATGTTATGCCCTTTGGTCTTGTGAATGCTTCAGCAGTCTTTCAGGCCTTCATAAACGGCATGCTCCACAATAGTCTCCATAAGTACGCCTTTGTTTAATTGGATGATATCCTAATATTCTCGAAGTCCTTAGAGGAGGATACCACTCATGGCAGGGACATTTTTAAGAGGCTTGTAGACCATGGACCATGCAGTTATAAAGAAGGCAAGGCAGTGGCTATACTTCATTAGGAGTTTGAAGAGATTTGGTATGTCAACAAATGCACTCAAAAACTTCTATAGATGTACCTTGGAGAGCATTCTGAAGGGCCGTGTCACTGTCTGGTGTAGAGCGGCTACTGTACAGGGCTGAAAGAAACTGTGAAGGTTGTAAATTTAGTTGGCATCATCTTCGGTACTAACCTACAAAGCACCCAATACATCTTCAAGGAGTGGTGTCTCAGAAAGGCAGTAGCCATTACTAAGGACCTTCAGCACCCAGGGCATGCCCTTTTCTTGCTGCTGCCATCGGGCAGGAGGTACAGAAGTCTGAAGGCACACACTCAGTGATTCAGGAACAGCTTCTTCCCCTCTGCCATCTGATTCCTAAATGGACATTGAATCCTTGGGCACTACCTCACTTTTTTAATATATAGTATTTCTGGTTTTTGCACAATTTTTAATCTATTCAATATACATATACTGTAATTGATTTAGTTATTTATTATTATTTTATTTTGTGTTTTTTTTAAAATTATGTATTGCATTGAACTGCTGCTACTAAGTTAACAAATTTCACGTCACATGCCAGTGATAATAAACCTGATTCTGATTCTGATTCTGACTTTATGTCAAGCTGGAGAAGTCCGAATTTCACACAACAACCATTTCATTTTTGGGTTTCATCATCTCCAATAGCAATCTCAAGATGGTCCCGACCAAGACCCAGGCAGTCAGAGACTGGCCACAACCATACAGTATCAAACAAGTCCAACGGTTCCTGGGGTTTGCAAACTTTTATTGGAACTTCATCAGGAACTGCAGCTCTGTGGCAGCTCTGCTGTCAGCCCTAACTAAGAGATCCATTGGTCCCTTTGTTTGAACTACCAAAAGCGAGGCTGCTTTTGCAGAGTTTAAACACCAGTTCACATCAGAACTCTTTTATCGTTTGGACAGATCACAAGAACCTGGCTTATACGCAGGCTGAATTCCAGGCAAGTCAGGTGGTCTTTGAGCTTTAGTTTTATCTTGACCTATTGACTAGGATCAAAAAACCAGAAATCAGATCCCTTGTCCCGTCAGTTTGACGAACCAGAATAAGAGGAGCAGCCTACCACCATTTTGCCCCAAGCCAAAGTGGTGACACCAATTTATTGGTGAATCGACACTCTTGTTCTCAAGGCATAAGCACAAGGGGAGATTCCTAAGGAGAGTCTTGTGGGTCGGTTGTTCATCCAAAGTTCCATTTCGACTCAGGTACTCCAAAGGGGACATTCATTGAGGATGACCGCTCACCCAGGGATTGCCAGGACTCTTGAGTTTATTAAGGGAAGTTATTGGGGTTTTGGAATGATGAAAGTAGTTCATCCGGGCATGCAAGGTGTCCAACCGGAGCAAGGAGCACCATACCCGACCTCAACGACTCCGCCACCACCCTCCTCTTCTGGAAAGACCATGGGCGCTCATCTCCAAGGCGTTTGTCGTGGGTCTTCCACCCTCCAAGGGGAAGACTGCCATCATGGTAATTGTCCTGGACCGGGTCTTCAGGATCCATAGATTCCCAATGAACCTTGTCTCGGATCATAGTCCATAAGTTGCATCATATTTCTGGAGGGCTTTCCTTAAGCTGATTTGGGCAACAGCCAGACACAGCAGACCAACCAGGATTTGGAATGAACCCTAAGATGCCTTCCCTCAGAAAGACCTAATGAGTGGTGCGACAATTTAATGTGGGCAGCGGTCGCCCACAACACTTTAAAAGCATTCAGCACACAGGATATCACTGTTCAAGTGCCAGTTTATCCTCGGCCACTCTTTCCAGAAAAAGAGGCCGGGGTTGAAGTTTCTGCAGCTGAAGATTCTGTAAGCAGAAATGGATTAGAGCAAGAGAGAGTTTGCTGGCCTCCACCCAAAAGGCGGAGACCAAAGTATACCCAAGGAGAAGACAGGGACCTGCTTTACAGCCTGGGCTACAGGTCTGAAGTCCATTCATGATTTGCCTCTCCAGATGGAGTCTAGAAAGTTGGATCCCAAATACATTTGACCCTACAAACTCCTGAGGAAAGTACGCCCAGTGGCTTACACCTTGCAGCTCCCCAATACCCCAAAGATCAATCCCACCTTCCACACTTCTAAACTAAAACCTGTCTGCACCAGCCCTTAGCCCACCAGTATCAGCTCCCCCGTCACTAAGGTTTATCAGTGGGGAACAGGTCTTCACGGTGAGAAGACTTCTGGACTCACAAAGTGTTCAGGGTGTTTAGCAATACCTTGTGGACTGGGAGGGTTTCGGACCCAAGGAATGGTGCTGGGTGCCTGAAAGAAATATTTTGGACCCGGTTCTCATCTACGACTACCGTCGCCATCTTTCCAAGCAGCCAGGCCCATCAGGAGGCGGCCATAAGGGAGGGGCTCCTGTGCAAGACGCACCCAACCACACCAGCTTTCAGGGTTTAGACATTCTAACACTCAGGAGTACGGAAAGCTGGTGCAGTGCCTTTAAGGGTTCAGGACCATCCCGCTAACTGGCAGTCATGTTTTGAGTGTCAAGAATTGAGCATTTAAAGAGCACTTAAACTGAGCCACAGTGCTCAACTGTAAGCCTAACCAGCTGTGTTACAAAATCAGCTTAACTGTGAGTGCATTCACAAAGCTAAAGATACTGGAATCACACTACAGGTTTGACAGCATCTGTGGAAAGTAAAGCAGTTAAAATTTGAAGCCCGGTTTCCTTACAGACAGCTTCTTCCCACACTGAGCCATGAGGTGATTCATGGGTAGGTTCTTGAATTGAATTGAATTGAATTGACTTTATTACTTACATCCTTCATATACACAAGGAGTAAAAATCTTTACGTTACGTCGTTGTCTAATTGTGCAATGTGCAATTATAGTAATTTATAATAAATATTATGTACAAACGTACAATAGGATAGTCAATATAACATAGAAATACAGTTGCACAGCATGAATTAAGCAGTCTGATGGCCTGATGGAAGAAGCTGCCCAGAGCCTGTTGGCCCTGGCTTTCATGCTGTGGTACTGTTTCCCAGATGGTAGCAGTTTGTGGTTGGTCTGACTCGGGTCTCCAATGATCCTTCAGGTCCTTTTTACACACCTGTCTTTGTAAATGTCCTGAATAGTGGGAAGTTCACATCCACAGATGCGCTGGGCTGTCCGCACCACTCTCTGCAGAGTCCTGCAATTGAGGGAAGTACAGTTCCCATACCAGGCAGTGATGCAGCCAGTCAGGATACTCTCAATTGTGCCCCTGTAGAAAGTTCTTAGAATTTGGAGGGCCATACCAAACTTCTTCAACCGTCTGAGGTGAAAGAGGCGCTGTTTTGCCTTTTTCATCACACAGCCGGTATGTACAGATCATGTGTGATCCTGGATGATGTTTATGCCGAGGAACTTAAAGCTGTTCACCCTCTCAACCCCAGATCCATTGATGTCTATCAGGGTTAGTCTGTCTCCATTCCTCCCAGTCTCCCAGATGAATAACACACCGCTGTGGGGGGAGGGGGGGATTAGTTTTCATGAGGTTCCCAGCACAACAGGGAGAGCAGGAGAGCATACATGTTCCTGACATTTCATCGTTATTGGTGGAGCACCGCTCTCCATGCAGCCTGTAAACATCAATCCCCTTACTGCACTAAATGAGGTGTCAGTACACTCATTATCTTGAGGGCATGTCAGCCTACCACATATAGAGTATCGGAATGGAATCAGCCATAAATTAGACAACAGAGGATTTCTACATACTTCACAACGCTATTACAGCTCAGGATGTTGGAACTGAGAGTTCAGTTCCAGCTTCAACTGTAAGGAGTGTGTATGTCTTCCCCACGGAATGCATGGATTTCCCCAGGAGCTCCGGGTTGTCAGGGGTTGCTGGGGCAGCGCTGTTTGAAGGGCCAGAAGGGTCTACTCCATGCTGTATGGCTAAATAAATAAAATTCAGTCACATTCCCAAAGGAATTTTGTGAAGCAGTGGGAAATTTACAATCTATAAGTACCTGCTTCCATGGTCACTTTTCCTGCCGTCACCAACTTTATTAAATTCACTTTCACAAATTGACATAGTTGGTTTCAGAATTACATTCTCTGTACTCATTAGAGTTTAGAGGAACGAAGGGCGATCTCATTGAAACCTACTGAATATTGAAAGGTCAAGTTGGAGTGGATGTCAAGAGGACGTTTCCAATAGTGGGAGAGTGTAGGACTGGAGATCACAGTCTCAGAATAGAAAGACGAACCTTTAGATCAGAGATAAGGAATAACTTCTTTAACCAGAGGGTGGTGACACAGATGGCTGTGGAGACCGTCCTTGGGTGTATACAGTATAAAGCAGAGATTAACATGCTGTTGATTAGTAAGGGTGCCAAATATTATGGGGAGAAGGTAGGAGGATGGGTGCCACAGCAGTATAGTGGTTATCATGACACCATTACAGCTAGGGGTGTTCCAGAGTTCAGTGTTCAACTGTGGTGCTGTTCTGTAAGGAGTCTCTGTACATCCTCCCTATGGAAACCCAGTTTCTTTCCACAATCCAAAGATGGCCAGGTAGATTAGTTCGTTATTAATCACTGCTATTAGGTTAGGGTTAATTGCGTTGTTGGATCGCTGGAGTGCCGTGGCTCCAAGGGCTAGAACGGCCTAATGTATTGCTAAATGAGTACATAAATGGGATTGAGATGGCAGAGCAGACTCAATGGGCCAAATGACCTTTTTCTGCTATACATCTTATGGTCTTATGGTTGTCTGGGCTTTTATTTATTAATTAAAAGCCCCACTGACATTTATTTTGAAATTAATTTGGACCATAACAGGAGGGCAACCATTTTGTTTTTAGTAGAGTTTTTCAGTCAGGCTGAAGTACATATACACAATCCTGTGTCATCTTTCTTTCATTTGTACCAGCAAAATCATCATCTGTAAGTGTTGTTTTAGTTCATAGAGGAGAACACTAATTGAGCTATAGTTTGTGTTAATATTATGTAAAAGTTTATTCCTGATTATCAGTATAGTGTTTGACCAGCCTTGGTAGCTTAAGTCATGCTTATATGGTATTAATCTTCTTGCCTACTTTAAAACTTTGTATGCACATGCTGTGTATAAATTTTGAATATTTTACATGCAAGGCTAGCTTCATATATTCCTAATTTCTTATGTATGTGTGACTTAATCACCATGTCTGCTGCATTAAGTACTTAGGGTATTTTACTGGTTCTCTCTGTTTTACTTTTATTTCAAATGTTTATATGTGAGTGCTGCCCAATAAAGCACCTGGAGATTTAACGCTATATCCTGACTCCCGTGGAGTTTGGCTTACTGCTGGTTTGTGCACTTCCTACTTCACACACGACGGGAGCAGTACAATAGTCTGAGGATCACTTATGCCCGCCACAACAGTCACTCTGCCAACCTTAATAAGGAAACCAAAAGAGACTAAAGGACTGTACAAATAAACAAAAACATAATGTTAACATATTATCAATTGGAACCTCTCAATTAAAAGCAATTAGGATTATGGTTTGAGTGATCCCAATGCTGGAACATATATGCTGCCCGTCTTCCCTTTGGGGCAAAATAGTACTCGGCCACTATATCAATATATAGTGGTTTGGCAAAACACAAGTATAATGGGAAATCATGTGAGGCACTGCCACTCAGCTCTGTACCTCTGTGATGCTTCCCAAAATACAAAGCAAAGTTCTTTTATAGCAATAATACAGAGTCAATTTAACCATAGGTACTGTCACAAAACTTAAAATGCTGGGTAAATCCCATGGATCAGGCAGCAACTGTGGAAAATGAAACAATTAAAATCTCAAGTCCACAAGCTTTGATTTGCAATAGAAAAAGAGAAAATCATTAGTTTGCAGTACCAGAGAAGGTGTGCGGGGGCGGGGAGATTTCCAGCATCTGCTGCTTTTAAATTTTCCTTTACCCTGAGTACAGTCATCCTGGCTACATTCCCATTGCCAGGTGTTAGGGAGTATTTTGGAGTTATATGAATGTAGCAGATAATATTTCAAACAAGATCCAGTCCTCAGTTCTTCATGCAATTGGTAAATTACAAGCAGTAAATTGAAGTAAAAAGCACACCTTTGTAAATAAACAATACTGCCTGTAAGAGTTCAGTTTGCAAAATGGTGACCATAAGACATTTGCATATACATCAGCCAAACATTAAGACAACAGGGTTGTGATAATTGGCTGCATGACTCCAGGCAACTGTGGATTTTGTCTGGCTCTCTGTCATCAGAAGTTTTTAGAATATCGGTATTAATTACTTTCTCTCAGCCAAGGTTTTTGAATATTCAGAGAGCCTCTCACTGTAGATTTGTAATTGTAAGAAAGAATTGTCAATCCAAAATATTGAAGTAAATTGTGTAATTTTAACTATTAAAATTGTATTGAACATAGGTGATTTCAATCACAATCACCACACTTGAGTCAAGACAGAAATGAGAAAGATGATTTTGGCAACTACCTCCATTCAACTTGTTCCAGAATTAGGTTATGTTTGCCCAGCTAAACATAGGTATAATGCAAACAATTAATATATTTAAATACATTCAATTATAAATATTAGAAAATTAACATCTATGCAGCCACAGAATGGGACTATTACGTCTGTCAAGTTCAGAATAGCATTTCTGTTCAGTACTATTTAGAATGACTAGTTCACCAGATGTATTAATTTATTTAAATTTCAGAGATTTTGGAATGTTCGTCCATTATTGATATCACAGTCCTTAATTATCGAGGAATACTGTCTGATCATAGGGAACAGGGTAGAGATACCAAAGGAGGCTCCTTCTCTCTGCTAGCCTGCAGGTCACCCTTGGGCTAGGAGAGCACCTGCTTAGCCCCCCAAACAGGGTCATGTGAAACCATGGGAGCAGGTGGTGGATGGTCATAAGAGCAGCTGATGCACATCACAAGTCCTGGTTATGCAACCACTGACACCAGGCATACAATCTCTGAAGGGTATTGATAATGGTTGGGGTCACTCATTTTGTAAAGTCACTGCACAGAAGAAGGCAATGGCAAACCAGTTCTGCAGAAAAGTTTGCCAAGAACAATCATAGGCATGGATAGAGAAAAGAATAAGAACAACAACATGAAGGGAGTCTTCCCTACAGGAAATGATCAGATTAAAGATGGATGGAAGACCATGATTGTCCATGTCATATGTCACAGCACATAATAATAATGCTGCTGATGATGATGACGATCTGATCTATCAAATATAAAAGCATGTTCTTTCCATAGGAACATTGGTAGAAGAAAAAGATATTCAGCCCTCAACTCTGTTCCATTTTTCAAGTAGATCATGGTTATTCTTGCCTGCCAAATATATTGCAAAGTACCATGTCCGATAAATAAATCATGAATGGAAATCAGGAGCATATAGCAAGATATACGAAGTCTAGAAAGTACATCCTCTATGCACCTGCACTGTTGACTTGGATATATACAGTGGCATCCATCTCATATCTAGACACCACTTCTGAGATTTTCAATGTGTTATGTTGGCCTGCAGAGTTCATAGACCAATTCTAAAGAAGCTTCCTCCCAAAAGGCCTACAAATGTTGCGTCTGCTGCCACACAGCTCTAATGACCCAGCTTCAATGGAGACTTCCCTGAAATTTGCAGATTCTCCCTGTGACCATGTGAGTTTGCTTCAGGTGCAGTAGTTGGCTTCTACATCCCAAAGACATGTGAGTTGGTAGCCAAAGGGGCAAAAGTAAAGTGCCCCATTCATGTTGGTTGAAGACAGAGTCTGGGGAGAATTAGAGCTAATGCAGGAAGAATAAAATGGAACAGTGTAGGCTTAATGTAGCTGAGTGGTTAATGATCAACACTTACTCATTGGGCTGAGGGGTCTAGGTTCCATTTTCTAGGACTCGATGACTAATGAGAACCTACTGCAACAGTCCCCAAGCAGATGCTGGGAACCCAAATCAGGCAGCTTCCCTCTAAGTTACTTACTTGCTAACTTTTTACCTTGCCACATTCTGCCAGCCATTCCAAGGTAGCTGCAACATATTACAGCTCGGGGCGGTCCAGAATTCAGAGTTCAATTCCAGCACCTTTTGTAAGGAGTCTGTATGTGCTCCCCGTGGAATGCATGGGTTTTCCCTGAATGTTCTGGTTCCCCCCACCTCCCACCACAGTCCAAAAATGTACCAGGTAGGTTATTTGGTCTTTGTCAATTGTCACATGATTAGGTTAGGGTTAGACAGGGAGGCGAAGTGAAGTTAAGATGGTGCTAAACGGCAACTCCTTTGCTTGCATCTTTGGAAACAGCTCTATTTATATCTTTAATATCTTTATTTTTCCCTTTCAGGGTTCTTTTGAAGACCCTGACCTTGAGTTACATGCTGACTTTGGTTCTTTGCAGGAATGGGACCCACTCTCAGGTTTCAGGACTGGCCCTTGTTCGGCTTGCCGAGGGTTCAGCTTGAGAGTCTGGCTCAGATTTGGAAGCCTAAACTCTCGGGGCTCTGGAGACCGGCGGATCGAGGGTCGTGTCATGACAGGAGACCTGTGTGTCGTCGGGGGAGTCAGAAAATCTACTGCTGAGTGCCCAAAGACCCGGGATCTTTGCGATCTTCAGGCACAGAGCTTGGTAAGAGCAATGTAACAGACTTTCAACATTGTAAAGCAGCAAGTTGTTTGTTATGTGTCCCCGCTCGCTGGGAAAAACAGAGATACCTCCTTCTCCCTTACTAGGGAGAGAGCGAACCTGCGGTATGTCGAATGCTGGGTGAAACGCGAAGCCTTTGGGGTAACTGCAAGTCTGTGTCTTTGCTATTGCTTTGCTCATGCTTGAGTGCTTGGTGGTGGGTGCTGATGCTTTTTTTTGCTGGTGCGGTGGGGGGATTGCTGCTTACTGTTGCTTATGCACAGGAGGGAGGGGAGCTGGGGGGGACTTCAGGGTTCTTACGTTTAACTGTCATTTATTCTTTGGGGCACTTCTCTGTTTTCGTGGATGTTTTGTGAAGAAAAAGCATTTCAGGATGTATATTGTATACATTTCTCTGACATTAAATTGGACCTTTGAACCTTTCAAGCAGGGTTGTCGGAAGTTGCAGGGTGGCAGGGCTGGAAGGGCTGGAAGGGACTATTCTGTGCTGTATCACTAAATAATAAGTAATATGCCCTACTAATTTATGACCTTACCCCCACTTACCATTAGCTTAATTGGAGGTATTCTTGAAAAAGTATATTATGCAGGAAATCCCAAAGATTCACAATCCAAGTGAATCCAGCTCTAGTAAAATGTTTTTGACAAGAAATGTTTACTCTTGGAATAAGCAGTCGATGTTTCGTGCCAAGAACCTGCATTAGGGCTGTTTCTTCCCCTCCACAGATGCTGACTGACTTGCTGAGTTCCTTAAGCTTTTTCTGTGTGTGTTGTACCTAATTTGCTAAATGTCACAGTATGCTTTACAACAGTACAGAAGTTGATGCAGTGCTTAAGGCGGCAATGCTAGGATGGACAACCAAATATTTTATCAAAGTGGCAAATTCTAACCTTTGGCTCAAGGATGAAGATGTGGGAAGATTTGGGGGAGTGAATTCCAGACATATTTCTCTCATTAAATTATTGTTGTCAAATTGGAACTGATTTATGTAAGGCATTCATTACAAAATGCATTCTTAGAAAGAAAGGAAATAATTTATTGAATGGCCTGCACATGGTTATCTAAGTTCATTCAGCTCTATTATTTTCTAACAAGGCTGAGATAACTTCTTTGTATTTGTTCTTGAATCCCAGGAACTTCTGATTTGGGAACCCATCATTAGAAAACAGCTCCATGGGAAAGTTGAAGTGTTGATATATTTGCAAATCTCAACCTGGCAACCTAGCTCAGAGAAAGGAAATAGTTAGGGTGGATTTTTCCTGCATTATTAATCTGTGATATCAGTTGTATTGACTCAAAAGACTAATGCATCCTCTGCAGAGCTTTCCTATTTTCCTAACTGGCCCCAGCTTTGTTTCTTTGAAATAGAATCATGAAACACAGGGAATGACATTTAGAATGAACTATTCAATGAGAAATGTGCAAAGGCATGGAAAACTATTTTAAAAAGGAATTATTGCAGGATATTGCAGCTTGTATTTCAGTGCAACAGGCCTAAATCAGATTGAAAACACATAGGTCCACGGATGCTTCATTGTGTATTTATTATTTCAATATTTGAGTAATCTTAAGCATTCTTGTCACAACATATTGATCCAGCTATAAAGAAGGCAAGACAGCAGCTATATTTCACTAGGAGTTTGAGGACAATTGGTTTGTCACCTAAAACACTCAAACTTCCGTGGAGAGCATTCTGACTGTCTGGTTTGGGTTTGGGGTGGGGTGCTACCGCACGGGAGAGATGCAAATTGCAGAAAATTGTAAAATTAGTCAGCTGCATCATGGGTATTAGCCGTCACAGTTTCCAAGACACCTTCAAGGAACGGTGCCTCAAGAAGGTGGCGTCCATCATTAAGGACACCCAGCACATGCCCTCTTCTCATTGTTACTATCAAGGAGGAGGTACAGAAACCTAAAGACACACATTCAGTGATTCAGGAACAGCTTCTTCCCATCTGCCATCCCATTTCTAAATGGACACTGAACCCATTAACACTACCTCACAACCTTTTTGTTAAATTTTTGTTTTTTGCGCTACTTGTTTTAACTTAACTCTTTAATATACATACATATAATTACTGTAATTCAGTTTTTTTTCTATATTTATTATGTAGTGCATTGTACTACTGCCACAAAGTTAACTAATTTCACGACAGATGCTGATGATATTAAACCTGATTCTGATTTAAATAATTCACTATGGGTTCTATGTATAAATATGTGAATTACATACATCAATGTGATATGTGTGCACCTCACCTAAATTTGAAGTTAGACCCCACATTTTCAGACTCCTTTGAATTAGTTTAATGTTTTGAAGTTACAAAACATAAAAAGTCATTTTTAATTTATGACATTTACCTGACATCGAAAAGCCTGAGATGGTTCTTGAAGAGTGCGGCAGTTAGTTATGAAGTCTGGCTGCACGGTTTATATACTGAAGCTAGTAAATGAAAGTATAAATCAAAGTTGCAAAGAAAAAGACTTAAAACAAAATAAGAACAATCATCACCCTCACAATGCTTTGTTCTAACTGAAGATAAACAGTTTACTGAGATTACTTGTACCATGGGGGATTTTAAATTACAAAGTGGGCTCTTGCAGAATGTAATTAGACAAAGGTGACAGCCTGATATTAATCTATCAGCTTGTCTGGTTGGTCAGTCAGAAAAATGCTAAACTGCCGATGATCCAAATAAACTCTGAAGTACTGAAATAAAACCACAGAACAAAGTGCTATATCAAGATTCCTATCTCGTTCTGCACAAAACATTATGTCAAATGTTTACTTTCAGCTTCACTGCATATGCAAGCAAAATATTTCACAACCATTTGCTATCTTTATTGAAGTTGAGATGCAATCATTTTCAGACTTAACATTGAATTAGTTTTCTGCATGCAACATATTAACAGAATTTCCATTACATAGTATGATAAAAATGAATACTTTATCTAAATTGAGGTGATGGCTATCAAAAATTATAAATGTTAAAGAAAAATAAGGAAAAGCTTGATCTTGCTGTGCCACATTGTTTGCAAGAAATGGATTCAACTAGGCTCAGATTTGTGGACCTTTCTGCATTCTATAATATTTATATTGGAAAATTAATGAGGGGCAGTAAATTCCAGGACATGCTGCCTTACATCTTTAAGGTTGAAGGAGGTAACAGTGGGGGTAGCCATGTACTGGTTCATCTTCAAAATTCCCTTAGATTCTGGAACAGTTCATACAGTTTGGAAAATAACAAATATAACCCTGCTATTTATTAATGGGGGAGAGATAAAGCAGATGATCACAGATTTGGTATTATGTACTTGAATTTTCAGACAGCCTTTGACAAGGTACCACACCCGAGGTTGCTTAACAAGATAAGAGCTTATGGTACTACAAGAAAGGTACTACCATGGATAAAAGATTGTTGAAGAAAATATGGCTGGCATTGGAGAGGGTTAGAAGGAAATACACAAAAATGATCGTGTCCGGAGGAGGTACACAGGGTTTATATATTAGGAGCATTTGATGGCTCTGGGCCTATACTTGCTGGAGTTTAAAAGAATGAGGGGGATCTAATTGCAACCTAGAGTGGATGTGGAGAGAATGGTTCCTATAGTGGATGAGTCTAGAACCAGAGAACACAGCCACAGAATAGAGGTTTGTACATTTGGAACAGAAATGAGGAGAAATTTCTTTAGCCAGAGGCAATAGACAATAGACCATAGGTGCAGGAGTAGGCCATTCAGCCCTTTGAGCCAGCACTGCCATTCACTGTGATAATGGCTGATCATCCACAATCAGTATCCAGTTCCTGCCTTATCCCCATAACCTTTGATTCCACTATCTTTAAGAGCTCTATCCATCTCTTTTTTGAATGCATCCAGAGACTTGGCCTCCACAGCTTTCTGGGGCAGAGTATTCCATATATCCACCACTCTCTGGGTGAAAAAGTTTTTCCTCAACTCCGTTCTAAATGGCTACTCCTAATTCTTAAACTGTGGCCTCTGGTTCTGGACTCACCCATCAGCGGGAACATGCTTCCTGCCTCCAGCGTGTCCAATCCCTTAATAATCTTATATGTTTCAATAAGATCCCCTCTCAGCCTTCTAAATTCCAGAGTATACAAGCCCAATTGCACCAATCTTTCGACATATGACAGTCCCGCCATCCCGGGAATTAACCTTGTGAACCTACGCTGCACTCCCTCAATAGCAAGAATGTCCTTCCTCAAATATGGAGACCAAAACTGCACACAGTACTCCAGGCGTGGTCTCACCAGGGCCCTGTACAGCTGCAGAAGGACTTCTTTGCTCTTATACTCAATTTCCCTTGTTATGAAGTCCAGCATGCCATTAGCTTTCTTCACTGCCTGCTGTACTTGCTTGCTTACTTTCAATGACTGATGTACAAGAACACCTAGATCTCGTTGTGCTTCCCCTTTTCCTAACTTGCCTCCATTTAGATAATAATCTGCCTTCCTGTTCTTACCACCAAAGTGGATAACCTCACATTTATCCACATTAAACTGCATCTGCCATGCATTTGCCCACTCACCAGCCTATCCAAGTCACCCTGCATTCTCATAACATCCTCCTTACATTTCACACTGCCACCCAGCTTTGTGTCATCGGCAAACTTGCTAATGTTACTTTTAATTCCCTCATCTAAACCATTAATATATATTGTAAACAGCTGCAGTCCCAGCACTGAACCCTGCGGTACCCCACTGGTCACTGCCTGCCATTCCGAAAGGGACCCGTTAATCACTACTCTTTGTTTTCTGTCAGCCAGCCAATTTTCAATCCATGTCAGTACTCTGCCCCCAATACCATGTGCCCTAATTTTGCTCACTAATCTCCTATGTGGGACTTTAACAAAGGCTTTCTGAAAGTCCAGGTACACTACATCCACTGGCTCTCCTTCGTCCATTTTCATAGTTACATCCTCAAAAAATTCCAGAAGATTAGTCAAGCACGATTTCCCCTTCGTAAGTCCATGCCGACTCAGACCGATCCTGTTACTGCTAACCAGATGTGTCGTAATTTCATCTTTTATAATTGACTCCAGCATCTTTCCCACCACCAACGTCAGGCTAACCGGTCTATAATTCCCTGTTTTCTCTCTTCCTCCCTTCTTGAAGAGAGGGACAACATTAGCCACCCTCCAATCCACAGGAACTGATCCTGACTCCATAGAACATTGGAAAATGATTACCAGTGCATCCATGATTTCTAAAGCCACCTCCTTAAGTACCCTGGGATGCAGACCATCAGGTCCCGGGGACTTATCAGCCTTCAGACCCAATAGCCTATCCAACACCATTTCCTGCCTAATATAAATTTCCTTCAATTCATCCATTATCCTAGGTCCTTTGGCCACTATTACATCTGGGAGATTGTTTGTGTCTTCCCTAGTGAAGACAGATCCAAAGTACCTGTTCAACTCCTCTGCCATTTCCTTGTTCCCCATAATAAATTCACCCGTTTCTGTCTTCAAGGGCCCAATTTTGGTCTTAACTATTTTTTTCCTTTTCACATACCTAAAGAAGCTTTTACTATCCTCCTTTATCTTATCGGCTAGTTTACCTTCGTACCTCATTTTTTCTCCGTGTATTGCCTTTTTCGTTACCTTCTGTTGCTCTTTAAAAGTTTTCCAATCCTCTGGCTTCCCACCTGTCTTTGCTATGTTATACTTCTCTTTTATTTTTATACTGCCCATTACTTCCCTTGTCAGCCATGGCCTCCCCTTACTCCCCTTAGGATCTTTCTTCCTCTTTGGAACGAACTGATCCTGCACCTTCCGCATTATTCCCAGAAACACTTGCCATTGCTGTTCCACTGTCATCCCTGCTAGGGCATTGTTCCATTGAACTTTGGCCAGCTCCTCCCTCATAGCACCATAGTTCCCTTTGTTCAACTGTAATACTGACACTTCCGAGTTTCCTTTCTCCCTCTCAAATTGTAGATTGAAACTTATCATATTATGGTCACTATCTCCTAATGGCTCCTTTACCTCAAGGTCCCTGATCAAATCTGGTTCATTGCACAACACTAAATCTAGAATTGTGTTCTCTCTGGTAGGCTCCAGTACAAGCTGTTCTAAGAATCCATCTCGGAGGGACTCCACAAACTCCTTTTCCTGGGGTCCAGTACCAACCCGATTCCTCCAGTCTACCTGCATGTTGAAGTCCCCCATAACAACTGTAGCATTACCTTTGCAACATGCCAATTTTAACTCTTGATTCAACTTACACCCTACATCCAGACTACTGTTTGGGGGCCTGTAGATAACTCCCATTAGGGTCTTTCTACCCTTAGAATTTCTCAGTTCTATCCGTACTGACTCTATGTCTCCTGATTCTATGTCCCCCCTCGCAAGGGACTGAATATCATTCCTCATCAACAGAGCCATCCCACCCCCTCTGCCCATCAGTCTGTCCTTTCGATAGGACGTATACCCTTGAATATTCATTTCTCAGGCCCTGTGCACTTGAAGCTAAGTCTCTGTTATTCCCACAACATCATACTTGCCAATTTCCGACTGTGCCTCAAGTTCATCCACTTTATTTCTTATACTCCGTGCATTCATATACAATACTTTTAATCCATTAGTCCCCTCACCTCCCATATCAATTCCTATTTCACTTGGCCATACTCTACGATCTCTTCTTGAGCTTTCTGCTCTGTTGATTCTGCTGTCTTTCTTAACTTTTCTTATTCTCACTTTCCCTTTATCTCCATCCTTATGTTTCCAGTTCGCCCCCCTCCCCCCCTCTACTTAGTTTAAACACACCCGTGTTGCAGAGGCAAACCTGCCTGCCAGAATGCTGGTGCCCTGCTTATTGAGGTGCAACCTGTCCCTTTTGTACAATTCTTCCTTACCCCGAAACATACCCCAGTGGTCCAAGAATGTAAATCCTTGCTTCCTGCACCAGTTCCTCAGCCACACATTCAGATCCATTATCTTCCTGTTCTTGACCACTCCAGCACAGGGAACTGGAAGCAAACCGGAAATAACCAGCCTGGAAATCCTGCTTTTCAGCCTTCTTCCGAGTTCTCTGAAGTCACACTGTAGAATGTCTTTCCTCTTCTTCCCCACGTCATTTGTGCCAACATGCACCACCACTTCCGGATGTTCACCTTCACTCTTGAGGATTCCCTGCAATCGGTCCGTAACATCCTGGATCCCGGCATCAGGGAGGCAACACACCATCCTTAAATCTCGCCTGGGTGGTGAATCTGTGGAATTCATTGCCACAGATGGCTGTGGAAACCAAGTTATTGAGTATACATAAGGCAAAGGTTGATAGGTTCTTGATTAGTCAAGGCGTCAAAGGTTACGGAGAGAAGGCAAGAGAATGGGGTTGAGAGAGATAATAAATCAGCCATGGTGGAATGGCAGATTAGGCTCAATGGAAAGAATGGCCTAATTCTGCTCTCTTGTCTTATGGTCTTACATATTAACCTATTAATAGTGGTAGAAAAAAATGCTGAAATTTGAAAGTAAGGAAATGGTAACATGGCATGTAGAAGATAGTAATAGTATAAGGAAAAGCCATTGTGGTTTGATGAGAAGGAAATCATACCTGCCAAATCTGTAAGGTTTTATGAAATGATAAGCAGCTGACTAGATAAAGATGAACCAGTTGATGTGTTTGGGATTCCAGAGACTTTTAATTATGTTCTAAGGGACTAAGAGCATTGGGGATATTATGCTGATAAATGTGAAGTGAGGATTGGTTAGTGGAATAGAGAACAGGGAAAAATAGGTCAGTCTTATGTTGAGGGGCTGTGACTATTGGAAGTCATAAGGATTGGTATTATTGATCCAGTAGTTCACAATCTATATGGATGATTTCTATCAGCTGATCAATACAAAATATTTAAGATTGCTCTTCATGCAAGTCTGGTGATACTGTGGGATGTGCAAAGATGCATAGAACCATAGAACACTACAGCACAGAAAACAGGCCATTCGGCCCTTCTAGTCTGTTTCAAAACTTTATTCCGCTAGTCCCATTGACCCACACCCAGTCCAGTTTTTGCCTTGGCCCTCACAGTCCCTGACCTAAACATCATCGAGAATCTGTGGATAGGCTTCAAAAGAGCAGTGCATGCAAGACGGCCCAAGAATCTCACAGAACTAGAAGCCTTTTGCAAGGAAGAATGGGCGAAAATCCCCCAAACAAGAATTAAAAGACTCTTAGCTGGCTACAAAAAGCGTTTCCAAGCTGTGATACTTGCCAAAGGGGGTGTTACTAAGTACTGCCATGCAGGGTGCCCAAACTTTTGTTTCAGGCCCCTTTCCTTTTTTGTTATTTTGAAACTGTAAAAGATGGAAATAATAAAGTTTTCTTGCTTAAAATATTAAAGAAATGTGTCATCTTTAACCTTATGCCTTTTGGAAATCAGTTCATCTTTTACTCGCTTAGCTATTCACAGTAACAGAAATTTTGACCAGGGGTACCCAAACTTTTGCAAGCCACTGTATCTATCCAATTTGTTCTTAAAACTTGAGAGTGAGCCCACATTTACCATGTCAGGTCGCAGCTCATTCCACACTCCCACCACTGTCTGAGTGAAGAAGTTCCCCCTAATGTTCCCCCTAAACCTTTCCCCTTTCACCCTAAAGCCATGTCCTCTCCTATTTATCTCTCCAGTGAGGTTTCATTGAAATATAAACAGGTTGAACAAATGGGATATGACAGTTGAAGTAAAAACCAAAATAGTATGAGGTCATGCATTTTGGTGGAGAGAATGAAGAGTGTATGATTCTTTAAATTGTGAGTGATTGAAAGATGTTGGTGTTCAGAGAGATCTGAATGCTCCTGTACATGTATCTCTGATATGGCATATCATGCAATTAAGGCAGTAAGTTGTATAGTGGCTTTTATCATTGAAAACATTGGAAGTCAAGAGTGCAGCTGTTTTGCACCAATTATGCAGAATGATGGTGAGACCATGTCTGAAATATTCTGTATAGGTCTGCTGTCTCTACCTAAAGGAAGTTTACTTGTGAGATTGACTAAGGTTCACCTCAATGATCACTGGGATTGTTGTATGATCACTTTGTGATGCATCAGCTCTCAGATTGCATGGATAACCCTGTGTTTCTGCTTGCCCGCCAGTTTAACTCACCACCCCACTTGCACTTTGAGTTCTGTCTGTGGCCTCCTGCTCTGTTGCAAAAAGTCCACTTTTAGCTCAAGAAATGCCTTGTCTTCCTTATGAATACATAGCAACATTCCACACAATGGGGAATTCTTTAACTTCAGGTGACCTGTTCTTTCTTCTTGTTGATGTGAGAATCCTTTATCTTCTCCTCTCTGTGTATAGCAAGTGTTCCCAAGCTTTTTTATGCCATGAAGGAAGGGGTCCATGGACCCCACGTTGGGAACCCCGGGTGTATAGTCTGACCTGCTGGGCATGCCCCAGTATACCAAAACAACATTAGCATCATATTACACAGCAAAATCCCTCATTCCAGCATCTCAGGGTCCTCTTGCAGACTGAATTGTCAGTGTTACCACTTGCCTTTATTTCATCAGAGACACTCCATTGGTTTCACTCACACTTTTCTGATATCCAGACTAACATTTCTCTCCTTTGCAGTGTCAGAAGAAAGGTCCCTCATCCGAAAAAAAAATAATGTTTCCCTTCCCACCGATGCTAGTAAACTCAAATTCAGTTTCCTTTACCTGTTAATTGTATAGGACATAGAACACAGAATAGTACAGCACAGTACAGGCCCTTCGGCCCACAATGTTGTGCTGACCCTCAAACCCTGCCTCCCATATAAGCCCCCACCTTAGATTCCTCCATATACCTGTCTAGTAGTCTGTTAAACTTCACTAGTGTATCTGCCTCCACCACTGACTCAGGCAGTGCATTCCACGCACTAACCACTCTCTGAGTAAAAAACCTTCCTCTAATATCCCCCCTTCAACTTCCCACCCCATACCTTAAAGCCATGTCCTCTTGTATTGAGCAGTGGTGCTCTGGGGAAGAGGTGCTGGCTATCCACTCTATCTATTCCTCTTATTATCTTGTACACCTCTATCATGTCTCCTCTCATCCTCCTTCTCTCCAAAGAGTAAAGCCCTAGCTCCCTTAATCTCTGATCATAATGCATACTTTCTAAACCAGGCAGCATCCTGGTAAATCTCCTCTGTACCCTTTCCAATGCTTCCACATTCTTCCTTTAGTGAGGTGACCAGAACTGGACACAGTACTCCAAGTGTGGCCTAACCAGAGTTTTATAGAGCTGCATCATTACATCGCGACTCTTAAACTCTATCCCTCGACATATGAAAGCTAACATCCCATAAGCTTTCTTAACTACCCCATCCACCTGTGAGGCAACTTTCAGGGATCTGTGGACATGTACCCCGAGATCCCTCTGCTCCTCCATTCTACCAAGTATCCTGCCATTTACTTTGTACTCTGCCTTGAAGTTTGTCCTTCCAAAGTGTACCGCCTCACACTTCTCCCGGTTGAACTCCATCTGCCACTTCTCAGCCCACTTCTGCATCCTATCAATGTCTCTCTGCAATCTTTGACAATCCTCTACACTATCTACAACGCCACCAACCTTTGTGTCGTCTGCAAACTTGCCAACCCACCCTTCTACCCCCACATCCAGGTCGTTAATAAAAATCACGAAAAGTAGAGGTCCCAGAACAGATCTTTGTGGGAGACCACTAGTCACAATCCTCCAATCTGAATGTACTCCCTCCACCACCACCCTCTGCCTTCTGCAGGCAAGCCAAGTCTGAATCCACCTGGCCAAACTTCCCTGGATCCCATGCCTTCTAACTTTCTGAATAAGCCTACTGTGTGGAACCTTGTCAAATGCCTTACTAAAATCCATATAGATCACATCCACTGCACTACCCTCATCTATATGCCTGGTCACCTCCTCAAAGAACTCTATCAGGCTTGTTAGACACGATCTGCCCTTCACAAAGCCATGCTGACTGTCCCTGATCAGACCATGATTCTCTAAATGCCTATAGATCCTATCTCTAAGAATCTTTTCCAACAGCTTTCCCACCACAGACGTAAGGCTCACTGGTCTATAACTACCCGGACTATCCCTACCACCTTTTTTGAACAAGGGAACAACATTCGCCTCCCTCCAATCCTCCGGTACCATTCCCGTGGACAACGAGGACATAAAGATCCTAGCCAGAGGCTCAGCAATCTCTTCTCTCGCCTCGTGAAGCAGCCTGGGGAATATTCTGTCAGGCCCCAGGGACTTATCTGTCCTAATGTATTTTAACAACTCCAACACCTCCTCTCCCTTAATATCAACATGCTCCAGAACATCAACCTCACTCATATTGTCCTCACCATCATCAAGTTCCCTCTTATTGGTGAATACCGAAGAGAAGTACTCATTGAGGACCTCGCTTCACTTCCACAGCCTCCAGGCACATCTTCCCACCTTTATCTCTAATCAGTCCTACCTTCACTCCTGTCATCTTTTTTTTCTTCACATAATTGAAGAATGCCTTGGGGTTTTCCTTTACCCTACTCACCAAGGCCTTCTCATGCCCCCTTCTTGCTCTTCTCAGCCCCTTCTTAAGCTCCTTTCTTGCTTCCCTATATTCCTCAATAGACCCATCTGATCCTTGCTTCCTAAACTTCATGTATGCTGCCTTCTTCCTCCTGACTAGATTTTCCACCTCACTTGTCACCCATGGTTCCTTCACCCTACCATTCTTTATCTTCCTCACCGGGACAAATTTATCCCTTACATCCCGCAAGAGATCTCTAAACATCGACCACATGTCCATAGTACATTTCCCTGCAAAAGCATCATCCCAATTCACACCCGCAAGTTCTAGCCTTATAGCCTCATAATTTGCCCTTCCCCAATTAAAAATTTTCCTGTCCTCTTTGATTCTATCCTTTTCCATGATAATTATAAAGGCCAGGGAGCAGTGGTCACTGTCCCCCAGATGCTCACCCACTGAAAGATCTGTGACCTGACCCGGTTCATTACCTAGTACTAGATCTAGTATGGCATTCCCCCTGGTCGGCCTGTCCACATACTGTGACAGGAATTCAGCCTGGACACACTTAACAAATTCTGCCCCATCTAAACCCTTGGAACTAATCAGGTGCCAATCAATATTAGGGAAGTTAAAGTCACCCATGATAACAACCCCGTTATTTTTGCACCTTTTCAAAATCTGCCTCCCGATCTGCTCCTCTGTATCTCTGCTGCTACCAGGGGGCTTATAGAATACCCCCAGTTGAGTAACTGCTCCCTTCCTGTTCCTGACTTCCACCCATATTGACTCAAAAGAGGATCCTGCTACATTACCCACCCTTTCTGTAGCTGTAATAGTATCCCTGAGCAATAATGCCACCTTCCTCCCCTTTCTCCCCCCTCTCTATCCCTTTTAAAGCACTGAAATCCAGGAATATTGAGAATCCATTCCTGCCCTGGTGCCAGCCAAGTCTCTGTAATGGCCACTACATCATAATTCCATTTATGTATCCAAGCTCTCAGTTCATCCAGTATAACTCATTTCACTGTATGTTTCAATGTACATGTGATAAATAAATTATTCTGAATCTGTGTTTGATCTGCTGAGTTTTTTCTAGCATTTCCCATCTTCTATTTTCTTCTCATATTAGCTCAGTTTTGCTAATTCTAGTCATTGAGTCTTGCCTGCTGGGCACCTCCAACCACCTCATCTTTAACAACTCATTGCATGAACCCAGAAAGTTTTATGTGTTAATAGCCATGGCTATTAACCCCATTTCAATTCATTGTATCAAAGATTTCCCCTTTTTCCACACATTGCACCCCCATCTTCTCATCTATTAGAAGCCAACTTGCACCTCTCTTTCCCATTTCTGATGCTGGGGACTTTGACTTGAAAGTTGATTAGATCCCTTTCTGCCTGACCTGATGAGTGTTTCCAGCACCTTCTGTTTCTCTTACAGTTTTCCAGTATCTGCAGTTTTATTTTCATTCTTTAAGTCAAAGTTTCAAAATAAGGAGTCAGTCATTCGCAACTGTGAAGAAAAGACACTTCTTAACTAGTTGTTGGTAAATCTTTAGATATATTGACCTAAAAGAGATATGGGGATTCATTTCAATGACTAGATTCAATATATTTTCAGATATTAAGAAAATTGAGGGATACGTATTAGATTATTGGAGGAGGAAAACGATTAGTCATAGTTTGTAGCAGGCACAAGGAACCTAATAGCTGACTCCTGCTTATTTTCTTCCTTGTGGCTGTATAAAGGCAGAGTGCTGATGATGCAAATCTAGGTTTTAAGGTGTGAGAAAGATACCAGAAGTCTGCAAAGTCTACAGATCAACCAAGTGGGCAAGTTGGTGTACAAAATAGGGATGTGTGGTCTTACTCACTTGCTAGGAAGAATAACAAAAAAAACTGCTCTACAAGTGGGAGGAGAAGATGGCGGCGCGCCTGCGCATGCGCAGCCCTCCAGTGAAAAATGATATCGTATCTGTTAAGTAGGGATCATGGACAATTCTGATTTGATGGTGAATGGACGTGAAAGCACAGAGGAACATCTGAAGAAATTTCTGAAACACTCGTTCGCTGCTGTCGTTACTGCGTGGTTGAGAATCTTTCGGAGGGTAGGCCTCAAAATCCCCGGCCTTGCCTGCTTTTGGCGACTGAGAAGGAGGTTGAATCCTTCGGACAGAGGTGGCGCTCAGTACTCGGTGTCGGAGAGCTGAGCAGAGCTCAAAGCTTTCGGATGACTCAGAGTCGGATTGTGGTCGGCATGGCAGGGAGAGTTTTTCTTCCTTCTCCCATCTGCGTGAGATTTGAGAGACTTTGAATTTATTGTGCTCATGGACTTTCTTCATCAAGTTATGGTATTGTTGCACTGTTGTAACTATATGTTATAATTATGTGGTTTTGTCAGTTTTTTCAGTCTTGGTCTGTCCTTTGTTTTGTGATATCACACTGGAGGAAATATTGTATCATTTCTTAATGCATGCATTACTAAATGACAACAAAAGAGGATTACGTATCTTCATAATCTAATAGCTGATGGCAGATGAATTGTGAAACTGTAAAAGTAAGCATTCAGGCGCAGCAATCAAATAGGATGGAAATGATATGTTCATCTTCATTGCAAAAGGCTTAGAGAACAATATTGAGGAAGTCTTTGGGTTGGCTATGTGGATGAGAAGAAACATCTTCATTAAAATGTTGCTAAACTTTTGATATCTACCCCTGAGAACACAAGTATTATTTTGCATAGGTCAACCTTTCACGTACCAAGGGAAGAAATTTAATTTAAGAATCTTGTCACTAAGGACAATCAAAGATGTTGAACACATATTTTGATGTCATTTGCCCAAGTCATACGCATGGCCTGTGGCTGGTAGAGGCCAGCTAAGTTGGAACACACCTTCCCAACACAAGTTAGGCCTGCTTCACTCCACCTTTAGGTAGACCAGATTGACTGGGCTCATGACTGTGGCAATACATACACTTTGCTCCAATCCAACCTGCATTTCATTGTTTCCCAATCCATCCACTCACACACTCCCAACTGTTGTCACCTATGGCCATTGTTCAGAGGCTTCATTCCAACCACATCCTGACCACATCCCAGAAGCCATTTACACCCCAGTCTGTACATTGAGATATCAGAAATTGCTTCCCCTTCCACTAATGCTCTAATTCATAATTATTGCAGTCATCTACTGAAAATGCAATCCTGCCAGCACTACCTTACTTCGCCCCACCCCCTCACATCTCAATTCCCAGGCCTTTCTCAACCATGATATCCCCACTGCAAACTACTACTCTCCATAGTGGAGAGGGTGGAGGAAGCAATTTGTGTGCATTCTGTCCCAAGCTGTTACAAGGCATATTGTGCTTTGGGTCTGCTTTGCAATGGAGTGTTGGTAAATAGGACTAAGTAAGGTCCCAGCCCGATGGTACATTGCTAGTTTGAATTTCTAGACCAACTTTTACAAGAAACCTGAGCATTATGGGGAGTTGTTCCAAGAAACACGAAGTCACGTCATCTGCCTTTTTTTATTTATTCATTTATGGGATGTGGGCATCACCAGCTAAGACAGCGTTTATTGCCCATCCCTGGTTGCCCTTGAGAAGGTAGTGATCAGCTGCCTTCTTGAACCTCTGCAGTCCCTGAAGTGTAGGTACACCCACAGTGCTGTGAGGGAGGGAATTCAGTGATTTTGAACCAGTGACAATGAAGGAATGGCAAAATGTTTCCAAATCAGGATGGTGAGTGACTTGAAGAAGGATTTCCTAGTGGTGATGTTCCCAGCTATCTGCTGTTCTCATCCTTCTAGATGGTGGGTCTTACAAGAATCAGCCCTTATAATAATGCTCAGTAAGGTACAGAGAATCTGCATTTATCAACAAGTAACTTTTATTATTTCAACTAAAAATCATGTGGGTTCACACTCTTATCTACCTCTGTGCACCCTACTAGAAATCCATGACACCCCATGAACATTCAATGAAGAGAAAAGATATTACCCGGGAAAGGAATTTGTGCTGGCCAGGCATTCCTTGTGGTCCAGATCTCCACATGTTCGTGGGGTCCTCCTTATTAGAGATGGTTGGTCTCTGCCTGCTGAAGAGGTATCGCCCCTGCGTACTTGGAGCTCCTGAGTCTTATACTGTTCCTCATCAATTCAACCATTGGATCTCCGTCCCATTGGCTCAAGGTCACCTGACCTACCTGGGTCACCTTCTTACTGGTCATTGTACAGGGCTACAACCAACTTTGTTTCATGGCTCTGCCCACCCCAGCCTTGTGTATTTGTGTCTTTAAACTCTGACTGGTCTAAACCTGTTAAATGAGGAAACCCAGACAGAGACTATCAAGATTACCAATTGCAGGTCTGGTAGTTTACATAACAAGAGCTACACCTCTGAGAATGGTCTCAGGTTTATCGCTCTGATTACACTGTTCCAGAGCAAGAACCAGTTCAGAGTCCGTGCCCTTTACATAACAAATGGCTGAATGGTCTCAGGTTTAGCAGATCAATGCCTGAAGCTTCCTGTGTTCACATTCAATTGCTGAGATTAGATGATCCAAGAACAAGAAGCTGTTCAAGGTCCACAAAATGGGGAGGAACAAAGACATCTGGCTTGTCTGCTTCCCCTGTCCTTGATCAAACTAAAGTTTCTTCTGGCCAACATAGTAGCCATGGGTCTGGAAGGTCCTGCCTTCCTGCGCATCAGGAAATGTGAGTTGAAAAGAAAATTGTGTTTATTTATTTATTATTTCACATAAATTTTGTATGAGTAAACTTTTATTCCATATACAAATTTCAAGTTGAGTAGTTGAAGCACAATAGAATGAACATAAACTGCACACAAGATGGACAAACAACCAATGGAATAAAGACAAAGTGTGCAGATAGAAAAAGAAAATAAAGCAAACAAAATAATAATAAATAAATAAGCAACAAATATCGAGAACATGAGATGAAGAGTCCTTGAAAGTGAGTTTCGACGATGTGGGAACAGTTCAGTGCTGGGCTGAGTAAAGTGTTGGGATGCCTTGATATCGTAGCAATTCGTGCAGCTTGGAGCATTGAAGTTCGGAGTTCAATCCTGATGTCTTCTGTAAGGAGTTTGTACATCCTCCCCATAAACACGTGGGGTTCCTCCAGGTGCTCGTTTCCTTCCAAAGTCGTGCTGGTTCATCGGTTAATTGGTCATTGTAAATGTCCCATGATTAGGCTCGGGTTAAATCAGTGGGTTTCTAGAGGCCACTGCACCTCCCTATGCTGGCTATTTCATCTCTGTACTCTCAGTTTTGATGCAGGGTTTTGGCACAAAACATTGACAATTTCTTTCTCCCCCCCCCCCCCCACCCCACTGATGCTGCTCTCCTACAGCAAATTATTTGTTTCACTAGATTAATTCTTGGAATGAGAACTGAGGAATATTCTCACTGCAGTTTAGAGAGAATGAGAGACAATCTCATTGAGACATAACATAATTCTGAGAGAGATTGACAGGATCGCATCTATAGTTTCATTAGCATTGGGAAAACGTCATTAATAACTGAAAAATGGAGGAATTTCTCAAAGTTGGTTATTGTAAATGTGGAATTCTTTACGTCAATAGATCTGTTGATGTCGCAAATAGTTTGGATATTTTCTGTTTTTAATAAATTTATGTAAATTATTCTATCCCAGGGTAGGGATGGATGAAATGAGTACCAGAGCTAATTGCTGGCTGGAAGTCCTGCTCCACCACAGACTTAGTGACACAGCTGCTTGCTGGGAAGTTCTTGACTGGCTCCAAGTCATCGTTGTAAATCAGAAATGGCATTACTGAACAATTCTGCTCACCTGGAATTACTTATTATCTACAGCATTGTTGCTTCCCACACTTCAGTTAAGTTTTAGCCAAGTCCTATATTTAGTTCAAATTCTTAGAGCTTTGAAGAAAATGTGTAACCTCTGGAAATAAAGGAATTATAATTCTTGGTCTAGAAAAGACCAAGATTTAATCAGTTCATCCATCAACCTCCTGATACCACAGTAAGTATTGTTCAATCATCCTAATATTCAATGTGATTTGACGCTGCTCCAACAGCATCCAGAGTCATAGGCTGATGATCCAGATATTCACGTTCAATTCCTACCATGGCTGCTGGGAAAATGAATCAGTTAAATACACAAATTCTGAAACTAAGAGAAAAAATGATCAATGTTGAAGCTATCAAACTGTTGTAGCAATCCAACTGGTTCACTAACATCCTTAAGAAAAGGTAGTCAGCTATATGTAATGGGTTTAACCTATAGGTGACTTTATATGTGAAACAGTCCATGAATAATAAATATTGTCCTTGTCAGCTTTGTCTTGATCCCAAGAATTATTTTTAATGTCAATTTTTACGAATGAATTTACAATCAACCCAAGTATGAAGTGGCAGGCAGGACTGCATGAGGTGTCAGGATAAGTTTCGCCAAGGAACCAAAGATCAAGACGGAAGTAACTAGATGTAAGTGGAGAAAGGGAGGCTTTTCTTTGAAGAGCAGTACACTTGTATGAAAATGAAAGTACTGAAATATCATGAGATCAAGCAGAGTCTTTATTGGTTGCCTAAAGGTACGGACGGAACATATCTACATGAAGTGGCGTACAGTCATTATGGATGTGAAATAGATTTACCTTAGGCTCAAGATAAATCCAAGGTTCAATTTTCCTCCACAGATGATACGATTAAATTTTCAGGATGATTTTTGAAATGGTTTTGATTTGGGTAATTTTACTCAATCTTATTTTGCTTATTAATCCAGTAACTATGGAAACTAATAAAATGTATGTGGCAGCTCCTTTGTCTCTTTCAGGTATTGTGCAAAGCAGTATTCACAACTCTCCAGCTATTCAGCAACCTTTTACATTTCAAGATGAGCAATCTGTGATGCAGGCCACCTAAGAAAAATATTTCAGTTTGCTATGTGTTGATATTGATCCTCTGGATAGACCAAACGAAACATCACACTAGTTACACAACTCGCATGCACAACACCTAATATTTGGAACTGACACAATCTTGTAAACTTGAAGTACAGAGTCAGAACTACTGCCAAGTGGTAGCATTAGATTTTTAAAAGAATGGAGAGCAACTAAGCCAATGCCACATGGTAAAATTGTGTAATGCATACAGGGTTCACATTTTCTAGTGGCTGGACAGCAGTGTGTTTGGAACAGACTGATTTTACTGCTACAGTCACCAGAACCACTGGTGCTGCAGTAGTGTAGTGGTTAGCATGATGCTATTACAGCTCTGGGCAACCTGGACTTTGGAGTTCAATTGCACTGCCGTTCTGTAAAGAGTCACTCGGTGTGTCTTCCCCATGAAAGGTGTGGGGTTTCCCTGGGTGCTCCAGTTTACTCCCACAGTCCAAAGACATAACGGGTAATTTAACTGGTCATTGTAAATATCCTGAGTTAATCAGGATGTGAGATTGTTGGGGCCAGAAGGGCCAACTTTGCACTGCATTGATAAAACAATAAACAATAAAACTCACTGAAATACGCAAGCTTCAATCATTCAAAATTAGATGCATAAAATTTCACTAACATATAGTCAATGGCAGAGAAAGTCATGTGACAATAAAGATTCCCTTTATGGGTCATGGTTAAGAAATTATATTTTGGTTTCAATTGCAGATAAACTATAACTTATCTATTCATATAGATGTTTAAATCTCTAGAAAGCCCACTCTAATGCTTGGCTCCAGAGGTAATCAAACACATTAATATGATGTTTACAATGTCATAGTTCCACAGGTGAAAACTGATATCTGTTGTCCACAGACTTCAAAGTACTCAATTGCCTATATGTTTATAAAAATGTGTAACCATCAGAGCCAGATTTAATTCAGTGTATAAATGCTAAACATGTCTAATATGGAAAGTTAAACTAAGATTTATTTCTCCCTTTGACCACATAACCAAGTTGGACTGATATCCTGTAAAAATAATAGAAATTCAGCAATAAAGTTAACTGGTGATGGACTGGCTAAATGAAAACTCTGTCCTTAGTGCCAAGTCAATTAATTAAATGTGGTTAATACACTGATGCAGAACAGGAAACAATTGGTGTTATTGGCATGGAATTCAATGGCCAGCACGTTATGACTCTGGAAAATGCTGATACCTAGAAGTGTTCTGATTCAATCTCAGATATCCAGCATCTTCCTTAATTCAGTACTAGTGAGTGGAATACTTTGTAGAAATTGTTAATGAATTGGTTAACATTAAGATCCTGGAATATTGATGTCTCTGGGTAGTGCTTAAACTGACACATTTACCAACACAGTACCAATTAGCATTAATATTGATGTCATAAATATATATAGCACATCTGAGAATACGGTTTTGTTTCCACTGCACAAGGGTCTTGGAATAAGTGCAGAGTAAAGATTAGAGTCAACAATTGTCATATTTTCTTCTGCCATAAGAGGACATTCAACTGAGCAAGTCTAGGCCAATTCTTAAACCTAACTGTCCTATTTTCCACTCATGCCCCCAACAACCCAGTCTCATTCACCTGCCCATCAAATCCCACCTACCTGCACTCAGAATAATTTATGCTAACCAATTAACCTCCCAACTAGTCCATCTTTAGCATATGGGAGCACCCAGGAGACACTCCTGCGCTCATTTAGAGAAAATGTGTAAAATTCACACAGACAGCCCTGGAGGTCAGGGGTGAATGTAGGCCAGTGGAACTGTGAATCCGTGGCTCTACTGGTTGCCTAGAAGTGAAAGGTATTTGGAAAGTTTAGGAAAGAAACTAGAAATCATGAGCATGCAAGACATTTGGAACCCATGTCAGCAATTGCCTATTTATGCAAGGTCAATTATTAATTTCAAAACTGGACTTGCATATTTTTATTAAAGTGATGCAAGGAAAAGGTGGGTATATGGACTTAGCCATGACCTCATTGAATGGCAGAGCAGAGCCAAGGGGTTAAATAAACTATTTCCTTCTTATATTTCTATATTAATTGAAAGCAAGAATTGTTCCATGTAATTGGATCGGCTGTTGCAAATGGAAAATTCCTATTAGGTTTGCTTATCAACAGTTCTAAAATAAAAAGCTCATTTTCTTTGCCTTGCACAAAACTTGAATTTTAAGAGGCACGATGTGTCAGTTTTCAAAATTACTTGAGCTCTTCATTTCATTATATAAAATGTACATGTTACTACTTAGTGAATATATTTATATCTTCCCAGTTTTAGGATACTTTGCATTTTGTTCACTGGACTAAAAAGCTGACTTATGGATTTTTTTTTTGTATTTAAACTGTATAAAAAGCACACTCTATACAGTGTGTTTATGTAGAAGTACAACAGACCTCACATGACATTTCTCACACTAAATCATAAACTGTACAGGTCAGTAGCAAACATTAAAACAAGAAACTGCTGCATTTTCTCAGCAGGGCCTTAAAATCCATTAAAAGGAAGGAAAATAGTCCATATATAGACAATGCTTCAGGATTTTCGAATTACGACACATAACCTTGCAAACTACAGGTATAGATCATGTTTAATATCATGCTGAGCTATTTAGTCACATGAGATAGCCCAACCAATTTATGTCTCAGGTCACAATGTCTACCTGCAAGGAAAAGATAGCAATCAACAACAAGGTTTCAAAATTATGTCACTCAACCTCAGTTATTATTCTACAGGGTAATATAAGGCTTTATTTAATCTGCCAGCTCCATTAATCTTACAGAGAGTAAGGTCAATTATTGCTATGGGATAGATGAAAATCCGCTACTGCAAGTAAATTCCGGATTCCAAGTTGGAAGCAGATAAGCATGAAATAGCTGGTTTTATTGGTATACTTAAAAAAAAGTCTTTGGTACCATAGTGATTATGCTACTAGCAATCCTAAAGCATAATGATTCAGTTCAATCCCAGTGCGGCAGTCTGAGGATTTGAACTCACTTTTAAGAACAACTCAATATAAAGAACAAAAATGGTGGGGACTGATAAAGAATTGAATTATTGTTAAAAATCCTAACACTTCACCCGTTTATGTTAGAGAACTGTTTGCTTTTACCTGTGCTGTTTATTAATTTCTAAGTATTCTCTGAAATGGCTCAGTAAGTCAATTGACAGTGAATAGACACTATCACATTTTCAGTGTACCAAGTAATCATCAAATTATAAGGATTATAATTAAGGCAGAGCAGAAGGTTATGCAAATACTAATCCTATCAGTCCCATTCCCAGATTTATTCATCAGCAATCTGCAGTTGTTTTTTCAAATATCTACTTAGTTTGAATCGATGGGCCAAGTGGCCTAATTCTGCTCCTGTGTCTTATGAAAAGCCATTAATACACTTGTTTTCTCCACCCTCTCAAGTGGTATGCTTAAAATCTTGATGCTGTAATAAAAGTTAGCTGAAACTTACTTACCTCAAGATGGTTCTGTTGAGAACACAGGTCAGCTCATCTGTAATATCCATGTCTGTGCGCTGTTGTGCAGGAATCAGAGGCAAGCCCAAGTATGAAGATCCTTTTAGCTTCACACTTTGCTGGGTCCAGCGGTGAAACACAAATGAACTAAGTGGACAGATGTATTACCTTGATTAAATAAATAGCTCTACTGTAGTGAAGTGACTTGTTTATTATTTGTTATTTTACATTCATCTTTATATGTATTTTGCTTAATTCCAAGAAGTTACCGCTCTTTCAGGTGAATGTATTAAATTCTAATCTTTTATATTTTAACATTATTATATAAATCTATTTTTACTGTTTTAAATATCTGACCATCAGGGATATTTAAATGCCGTTTATGAAATGTCAAACAATAATCAGGATCCTCCAGAAGTGGGGCTTTCAAGACCACTGCCTGAAGTCATGTTCCTGCTCACAACCCACTCCTCTTGGCAGAATGGCTATGTAATTGGCACCCTTGAGCTGATGATCCCATGGAGCTGGAGAGGGTAAATGTGGCTTCATGTTGGTTCTGGTGAATGGTGAAAGCTGGTAGTGAGCTGAGTCCAGTATAATCTTTTTTTCTGGACTTCAGACAGTTTTGACAAATACCCTCTGCCTATCAAACCTTCAACCATTGGAAGCAGTGCTTTGCTTATTCTGCTGAATCCCTTCAAAATTTCAAATGCCTCACTCAAATCTCCTCTTGATCTTCAATGCCTTGAAGATAACAACTCTAGCTTCTCAACAAGACTGGCTTCTCTCATCCCCGAAATTGTTCTTGTAAATCTCTATTGAAATGTTTTCCCATCCTTTCTAAAATGTGTTGCCCATAATTTTACCAAATATTCTAGCTGGGGCCAAATTAATGTATATATTCAAGTGTGATATCTGACGTGTGGTGTCCAAAGTGCACATGATACCTGAGTCAACAGTGAAGGAAGAGCTCCACGTTCTTCGAAGAAACTTTTTATCCTCTTGACAGCTGCTGTTCTTGAAGAAAAGCCACAGAAGCAATTCTTGTCCAGGCAGAGATTAAACTACAATTGGGATTTCAGGGCCATGATACATCAATTTGTACAACTTGTTTTTGGCAAGCACTCTTCTGCCACCTAAACAGCAATGCTTGGGTAAAATTAATCAGCACAATACCAGCTAAGGCTGTAAAGCAGAATGCTCAACTTCAAAGGCACTCTACCTTTTCTTCCCACTACAACTCACCACTTAATTCCCTCTGGTCAGGATCAGTTATGAACCTTGCTAGGCAGCACATGAAACACAAAACTTTTGGAATAAACCATTGACTCTATGGCTCAATATTTAAGAGCAGTAATTTGATATCTTACATATTAAATTTTCCTTATGCTGTTGATTCATATTAATGATGGTATCCCTTTGATGTAGAATGGTTATACTGAGACCACTCCAGAGATATAGATTTAGGATGAACCCCTTAGAAGAAGGAATATTAAACTTAGTGGCATCGCGAAAGAATGTTGAGCGGTGAACATGTTTCAGTCCACTAAGGCCTCATGCTGTTTTCTGCATTTTAAATTGTCCTTGTCTTTTGCACATTGAATAATAGGTTTAGTAGACTGAGGTGAAACACTAACAGAAAAGCATGTTTGGTGGAAATCATGTTCAACAAATCTCCTTCATCTTATTGTTTCATTGCCTCTCGGATACTGTGGCTCTGTACTAAGTCCCACGTTAGTTCATTATCAGATCAAGAGACCATTCAGACCCATTCCAAATGAGTCGTTATATAACTTTGATGATTTCCTAATGGAGATTATTATCTGAATTCCCTAAAAGAGATTATTAGTTTGCTCGCTCTTCATTAGCAATGAACATTCAATCTGGTTGTTTCAAAGGTCTACCAGAAGTTTAATGACTTCCATAGGTTTTTTAAAAATGGAATAGAAGTACTTATTTAATCCTCGGAGTACTCAATATCCTTTGAAATTTTAAATGTGTATTTAATTATACAGAATCAAGCACAATAATGCTCTGTATTCTCTGCAGAGACTTAATTCATTTTTGCACATTTATATTTTACAAATATCCCTCTAGCTAAACATTGTTCCAATCTTTAAACTGTTTCATAGTCTATAGAAGTCATTATTCTTTTTCCTAAAACAATTGTAGCAGCATTGATTGCACAGTTATCAGGATGAAACCAAGAAGGAACATGATGGATTTCTTAATGATGTGATAATTGCTTTCAAATGGATCAAAACAAATTAATTACTGCAATACTGCAGAATATAATGAATAAAATGATTTACATCTTCCAAACCACCAAGAAAGCTCTGTGTGGTAAAAAAAAAATCAGCCGTGGTATAAATTGAAGTTCTGATTTGAATTTTACCCACTGGCATAGATGTTGGAATTTTGGGATTGTGGCATAGTGTAAAACTGTCCTGGAAGGGTCTCAGCCCAAAATGTCACCTGTTTACTCTTTTCCATGGATGCTGCCTAGCCTGTTGAGTTCCTCCAGCATTTTGTGTGTATTACTTAGATTTCCAGCATCTGCAAATTTTCTGTTGTCTGGCTTGCAATCCTTTTTCAGGTCAATGGAAATAAAAATCAGGAGAGATGCAAAACAGACATTCAATCTCATTGAATTCTCTTATCCATTTTACACTATTGTCCAAAATCAATTTTTTTCCCAATTTGTTTACTTAATGACTCAATTCAAGTGGTGGGTTTCATATTCTCTACATAATGACTTACTGGATGATTCTGCAATCCGGAGCTGGTTCCATGAATCCTGCAGCATGCATGTGTAAGTGTCTGTAAGAATTGAATATAATGGTGTGTATAAATTTTCATGTATCATTGTACCAGACACTATTATCTACTGCCTTCCAAGAAGGGTGTTGCATTGGTAGCTCTCCCTTTGTTTTATGCCTGTTCCTTCTTGGGTTTTATTCCTAAAACCACGCAATCAAGTTTATTGCAACTGCTGCAGCCTAAAAAAAAACAGGCTCCTCATTGCGAACACAACAGTTACTATCTCTCAACTATTGGGCTCTTGAACCAAAGGGGGTAACTTCACTTGCTCAATCAATGAACTCACTTTCAAGGACTCATCAACTCATGTTCTCAATTTGTACTGTTTGTTTGGTTGGTTGGTTATTTATTTATTATTATTGTTGTTTCTTCTTTTTGCATTTGCTGTTTGTTGTTTTTTGCACTGTGGTTGAATGCCCTCATTAGGTGGTCTTTCATTGATTCTGTTATAGTTATTAATCTATAGATTTGTTAAGTGTGCCCACAGGAAAATGAACCTCAGGGTTGTTAAAGGTGACATGTATGTGCTTTGGTAATGAAATTTACTTTAAAGTTGGGATGTTGCTACATGAAAGAATAGCAGAAATAGAGAATGAGGTTCTCTCTGTAGTGAGGGTAGTCTGTAGTGGATGTGGTCGAAATGTTGCTATGCTTGAGAGACAGATGTTGACTCAACCATTTTCTCTGGAATGGGAATGTTCCTGATGATAAACTATATTGTCAAATCCCAAGGGAGAATAAGAATCAAGGAAATATTCCCATATGTGAGAAGAGGAAGGCAATATTGTTTCCTGTGTTGGACCTGGGATATAATCAGATGTTTTTGAGTTCACGGGTGCCATGAATTACAGATGAAGTCATCAATGAAGATATAATGAAAACCTGGAAGGCACATTTTAATCTGATGTGTCAGACTCTTTGAGAGCCACATGCAATCAGAGAATGGGGGATATTGCTGCCAACAATGTAGTGCACTTGCAAAATGATACAGTTTCCAGAGTATTCCAGAACAATTTCTGGGCCATTATAAGGGCCTGCAAGCAATCCATGAATCAAAAGTTTCTGTATTATCGTCTCTAGGGAATTAATATTATTTGCATCTGGTATAGGCAATACTGATGGAGACTGGATGAATTTGAGAAAAGAGCTTTGTGCTTGAGAATCTTGCTGTTCAGAAGGTCTCCCCGCATAGGCTTTCCTGTGTGCTCTGCTTTCCTCCCACATCCCAAGAAGATGTTGGTCATTCAGCTAATAGGCCACAGTAAGTTGCTCCAAGTGCGTAGGTGAGTGGTAGAAACTGTAGTTGTTGAGCTTGCGGGGAGAATAAATTTGGATTAATGCAGATAGATGATCGATGATTGTTGTGGACAGTGGACCAAAGGCTCCATTTTCCATGCTGAATGTCAATATCATAAGTAGAAGCTCCAAGAATAAGCAGCCATAAGTGCTACCACAATGGGGAGAGCTGAACCTGAATCCATGGCTTTCCAGTAAAGCCCCTAAATACTTTGCATCATTTTAACCATCTCAGTTGCTGTTAATTTAATAGCTTTTAGAACCTGCATTATGTTAACAATTTGGTCATCATGAGGTGAGACTGGTCAAGAATACATATACAATGTATTCGGAGTTCTGAGGCAAATATCTTGAAGCAGCAATTGCAGAAGAGAATGTGAGATCAGCTTGGTGGAGTGCATAGCTGGAGAAGTGAACCAGTGGAATTTTCGAGAGCAGAGCAAATCAATCAATGATATCAATTGTAGCTTTCAGTGAGTCTTTTGAATCTTGACAAGTCCACAGACCCCACTTAGCACACCCTCCATTCTTCCTTAATGTGTTGGTGCTCAGCATGCACACCATATCCTCCTTGGCTATCCAGCTCCTTGAGACATGCCCCAACTCAAATAGCACCACAGGAATGCAAGCTGCCATTAAAATTGTTAGAGGGAACAGATAAGATTTAAATGTAGATTTTTCTGTTGCTTGGCTTTGGGATAATTTTTAGTTCAATTCGTTTTGGCTGTCTGACATTAGCAGTTCATTCATTCTGTGATCTGCCATAGGGTTAAGACTCCAATAAGAAATATTCAAAAAAACAGCTCAACTGAAGGTCACTAAGAGACGATGAATTTCATTCCTCCCTTGATTTGATTAAATCAGCTTCTTACCCTCTATATCTTTGAGCATAAAGAACAATTTCATAACCAGATGGTCACTCATAAGCAACCTGTTCTCAAACCTTCAACAAAGCTGCACTCGAGTCAAGTGCTAAGGGTGTGTGAGATTGCCACAGGCTGACTCTCTTTTTACCCCCTGAGGACAACCTTTTCTTCCATCTGGCATCTCCTTCAGAGGACCAGCTGAGAACAGGAAATAACAGCATTGGGAACACAAGAGGGAGTTCTTTATGTACTACTCGTACTGGAAAACAGCCTAGCAGGGGATTACAATGGCGCAACAGAGAGGGAAATGTTTTAAACTGAAACAAAAATAACAGTGGTGCTTTCTTAATCATCCTCAACATAACAATCAAAAGATGCCTCAATGAATAATGTTCAGTTAATCCAGCAAAAACAAAGACGTATAGTTGAAATTCTGGACGGTAACAGCAACATTAATTATCTAAGTAAGCTATACGTTTAAGAAAATAAGGGACTGACTATTGCTGGAAACATAATAACAAAGCATGAAAAGTGCAAACAAGTTTATTCTTTAAGACAGGCACTATGAATTATGATTCTCCAGAAGTAACTAGTTAACTTATTTTGCACAAGCACGATTTTGCCCTGAGTGTACTAGTTATTTTAAAGGAATAAGTTGGATTTGCACACTAATTGTGCAATAAACTCCCCTCAGAAAGTTAGGGCCGGTGATTAAGAGAATAACTACCATTTTAACAATGTGACAATTGTTAGTGCTTTGCCAACAAATCTTTTCTGCTGCAGAAAGGGAGCAATTAAAAGTATTCAATATCATTCCTACATGTAGAAGTTCTTAAGTTTAGAAAAGAACACGTGATTTCTTTGTTCTGTCTCATTTTCTCTTCATTAAACCAATGTTTCTTTTCTTTATTTCCATGCAGCTGGCTTGACACCAATTTACCCACTTCTGCCATTTCTCTGTTTCTCAAGTCCTCCTTAAGTTCTCCTTAAATCCCATTAATTTAGGAGATAATGTATTCACCCTGTTTCCTAAGATCCCAGATATCTGATTTTCCTGTGATGGTGGTTGCATGCCTAAAAAGTTAGGGTGCACAACTTTTGTGAACATTAGTTGCCACGAGGTAACCCACTTCAGCAAGATTTAGCCAAATGTATTTAATTTGGCTCAGCATGTCAACAAATATCTCATGAGCCAGTGGTCTCTGAGTTCAACTGATATTCAAGAGACCCGAGTCCAAAAAATTCTAGTTTGATCTCCGCTGCAAAGCTCAGGATGTATTTCATTGTTGGAGGTATTGTTATGAACAATTAAAGTGAAATCTGTCTGCACTTACAAATGTACCAGAATTTCACCTCACACTCCTTGCTTGATTATATTGACTAACTAGACAACCGGGTGACCCGTTGGGACACCTTTTGAGAGAAAGGTAGTGCAGTCTGATGTGATGTGCTTTGGAAATTAAACAACTCAGTGTATTAAAGAAGAAAGACACATAGCAAGACAAATATTGGTCCTCCTCATTTAACAAAGGACACTTTTTATGACCACATTTCTGGTTGATCTGCCACCCTTCAGGAATACTCTAACGTTTTCATTTCTTTTTCCCCAGTTTGAAGCCACATACAGCTGACCATGCTGGAATACTGGTTTCTCCAGATAAGTCAACACATTCTCCATGGTTTGGCCTTGCGCCTTATGTCTAGTCATAGCAAAGCGTGACTGTATCGGGAACTGGCTCCGCTGAAGAGGGACATCTTCCCTTCTGATAAACTGAGAGTAATTCTTGGGATCATGACAATGTCATTTTTGAATGCACCAGTGTTTATCTTTACTACAATGAGATTGTTGTGCAGTTCCTCCACCATCATTCGCGTTCCATTGCAAAGACTTGGTAGATCCAAGTTCCTCATTGAAATGATGGGAGATCCCCTCTTCAATTCCAGTTTATGTGGTGGCAATCCAGAGAGTTTGACCGAATCAAGGAATTCTGTAGGAAAATGAGTGGCATTAGCTCCTTCATTTACGGCATTGGAGGAGCAGTATTCTTTCATGATTCCAGGGAAGCGTCTAATGCATGTGAAGTTTATTTTTCGCATCATTTTGTTAAGAGGAACCAAGATAGGATTCCACGAGAAGTGTTCTGCAGGATTGTTGAATGTCAGGTAGGTGAAATCAATGCATTCTTCCATAGTTGTTGCTGGCAGAATCAAATCTTCAGGTAATTCGATTTCATCGTTATCATTTTTCTCAATCTTGTCTTCTCCAACATCTAATAAGAACTGAGAATATCGTCCTTCTCCCTCACTCAATTGCGTGTTTCTCTTCAATTGAAACTTGATGAAGCTTCTCCATAAGTATGATTTTTTAGTGCATGAATTCTCCACATCAGCATCATTTCTGCGTTTCACAACTGCTAGAAGCTGACGGAAATCGCCACAGCAAATGGTTAAAATACCCCCGAAGGCCTCATTCTTGCCGCATACATCACGAAGAGTGCAGTCCACGGCTTCAAAGCTCTCCCTCCTAATCATGGGGCACTCATCCCAGACAATAAGCTTTGCAATTTGGAGTAAATTTGCAGTATTGGTGTTTTTAAATTGATGTTACAAAGGGCATCCTCATTGACTTTGAGGGGTATTTTGAATCGTGAATGTGGTGTCCTACCACCAGGCATCAATGTTGCTGCAGTACCTGATGATGCTACAGCAATAGCAACATCTCCACGTCCCCTAACTTTAGCGAGGATCAAGTTGATGATAAATGTCTTGCCCGTTCCTCCTGGTGCATCAATGAAAATCATTGAAGAGAGATTCCTTTCCAAGCAGTCGCACACATATTCATATACTTCTCTCTGCTCATTATTCAATAGGGGCTCCTTCCGTGAAACAAATTCCTGCTGTTCGTCTCTGTTGTATTGCAGTTCACACAAGAATTCCAGGTTGCCAGCACTTTTGAGGAATTGTACAGTTTTTTGGTGTTGGCAAGTTATATTCTTCAAGTTTTTTGCCCAATTTCTCAGGTTTCTCTTGGAAATACAGAAGAGCTTGTCCATGATGTCTCTCATCGATCATGATGTTAGGATCATTGATAGTTCTCCTCTCCGTTTGTAAGAAATCTTCAGACATTGCATTCTTGAACTGGTTCCATAATTGCTGTGGATTGTTGATTTCAGTGTTTGTTAGCAAGACGACAAACAAATCTCTCATTGCTCTGGGCATTCTTGTTCTCTCTGCTTCTTCCATAGTTTCCTGCCAGGGATCGTCAACTTGCAACAATCCTCTCTGTCTGCAGACGTCTTTGAATGATGGAAGGATATCTCCATCATGTGTTTACATTGATTGGAAAGACACTGGTCCCTTTGTGTGATGAAGAAGAGTCTCAAATAGTAGAGGTCACCACTTCGTGGAGAAACGGTATACACTCAACCCAGAACATTTGCTTCAAAAATGCCTGAGTACTCCTCCACTCTTTTCCCCATTCTTCTTCTTTCCCATCTCTTATTAGTCCATGTGTAGAATCTGGGAATATTTGCATAGTAGTGGGTTCTTGCAAATGGATCGCGAATGCCAAGAGCCATGAATTCCGTTAAAGTGGGTCTTTGCATATCATTATTCAGTTGCACAGCAGCATTATCTGGAAAGAATACTTGATGCTGTTGGGGAAAGTGCACTTGAAGGCGAACAACGGCTGGTTCCCTCTCGTGAATTGGAAATCTAAGTATCGATCTGACAGCTTCAGAGGACCCGATATATCTGCCTGTCAAACACTGTGTGATTTCGTCTTCTCTATTCACTCCAAAAATTGCCTGATCACTCCCCTTCATGGTGTACTTGATCACGTATTTGATGGACCTGACAGATGAGCATATTTCTACATTTAGATGACAATTGAACAGCTTTAATAGTTGGGCATTATAGGGGACACCCATTCAGGAGTTATAGTTCGACTTTGTTGTCCTACTTGATGACCTTCGAATCCTCCCATTTGCACAGACCGTCTCCTATACACAGGATATGAATCACGCCCACACCTTCGGGTACCTCTTACTGCATGTACCATTTTGCCAACACGGTGATTTAGTGGTGCAATATGGACCATGTATCATGTGCTTCAATACCAATTCATACAGCTCTGGATCTTCATTTGGGTCCGGTATTTCTGCTTGAACGAATTTATCATAATCTTGTGGTCTTGGCTTGGATGCCTCATCGAGCCACAGCAGACAGTGCAAATGAGGCAGACCCCGCTTTTGATATTCAACACTTACAATGTAAGCTACACACCTACCAAAGAGACCATCTGTTCCAGTGAGGTACTTCATAAACAACTTTCTCTTCAAGTCAAACACTCTCGCAATTAAATCTGGCCGATCATTTGGTGGCTGACGCAAAAAAAGATGCTGTCGGATTTCAGGCCAGTTTGGATTGCATGTCATTGTAATGAACAATGAGACATTACTATACTTCCATATATACATCACGGCATTCTGGCATCGTTCCATCATGTATCTCGGTCCACTGCCAAATGTTGAGGAGAGGATGATGCACCTTCTAATGTTTCTGAAATCATCGGCATCATTCAATGCATCAGTCAGGCATGTTGTTGACCTCAAGGTTGCTCGATTCATTTGGATGTAGTTCAGCCTCTCGCCTTCAATCTTGGCAGCCATATCGACCAAGTATTGTTGGAATAGACGTCCTCCTCTGAGAAGGTAATTAAACTCATTCTCATGGTTCATTTTTCAATACGCATAATAACGCATTGCCGTCAGTTTCTTGTTGTTTGTCATTCGGATTTGATGATGCCAGCCATCGGCTCCAAGTGGAAAGAAAAGTACGTATTGAAAGCTGTCATATGAGTGATGGGACTCTGAAATTATTTGTAAATCACCTCCTCGTTCTTTCAACTCAATGTGCCGTGATCTTACTTCAGGTTCGGTGCTGTTCAGTATAACGACAGCGACTTCGTTGGCAATTTGTGCATTAAATCTTCTCTCATGTTCAAATGCCAGTCTCTGGTCAGGATCAATGACAATGGACGCCTCTGGCATGCCTCGAACTTGTTCTTTTGCAAGTTGAAGGGATGCAATGTACGGGTTTCATTGTCGTAGTAGGTTTTCCAATAATTCAACAATCTCACGTTGAATTCCATCATTCTGGAGTATCCCCACTCTCAATTCTATGCTGTCTTGAGGATCCATGAAGTAAATTTGAAGGAATCGGGCTTGCTGGTTGGGGTCTGGAATTAAATGTCTGATGTAATGATGGATTTGGCCTTGAGTAATCACAGAAGGATTCCATCAACTCCTAGTTGGAACGACTTCTTTGGCACCAAAGGATGTCATTTGGAAGAGGCAATTGTATTGTCTGATGTTCTTCCTGAACTCATTTGCAATAGGTTCATCATTGCTGTACAAATTGAGGAGTTCATTAGGTAGAAGCTGCAAATTGCCTATCCTGACTTTTCCCTTCATACAGCAGAAATATGCGGTTTCTCCAGTGAATAGGAAGGCACGACAGTGAGGGCATTCTCTGGTCATCGAACCAACATCAGCAGAAGTGTGATGGCATGCGAGTCGTGCATTTTGACTTGCTCTCTGTCGAGGTATTGTCACTGAAAGCGGCCATTGTCGTCTTCAGCAAGTCTCGCAATAATTACTCTGTGCCGCATATTCTCGAGTTGATTTTTCCTCTTCTCCTCTGTCTCGTCCTCTCTCCTCCTTCTCTGCCTGTTTTTGTCATTCTGGAGACACACAGCCCTTTCATCCTTCATCTCTTCATCTCTTCTATCATTTGTTCTTTCTTTCTGATCCTGGAGTCATGTGGCCCTGGCCTGATCGGATTCTTGTTCTCTCCTCCATCTGTGCCTATTGTTGTCATTTTGGAGATGTGCATGCCTGTCCTCCTCTGTCTCATCTTCCCTCATCTTTTTTGTCCTGACTCTTTGATCCTGGAGTCGTGTGGCCCTGGCCTCATCCGATTGTTGTTCTCTCCCTCTCCTTGCCGCTTTCCGACGACGTTTGGCGTCACCTCTTGACCATAATGTCCCCTTCTCTTTCCACGCGACATAATTAGGCTATCCATATACTTTTACCCTAATGCTTGATAGAAGGTAGGAAGCAGTAACACCAAAGCCTCCAAGATGCTATTGTTTCTTGATGATGTGGTTGGTGCTCTCCTAAATGGACGTGATAGCCCTGCCCTTTTGCTGCGGTTGGTGTGGCTGCTGTGAGCATCGTGGGGCGCTGCTGAGGCTGGCTGTGCGTATACGTCAGGCTGTGATTTCGCGGTCTCCATGGAGTGTGGAAGCCGCTCTGTGAGCATCGTGAGGCGCTGCTGAGGCTGGCCGTGCGTATGCGTCGTGGTGTCGCGTCGCAATCTCCATGGAAGGTGGAAACGGCTGCTGTGAGCAACGTGAGGAGCTGCAGAGGCTGGACGTGTGCGTGCGTCGGGCTGTGGCGGCCCGATTTCCGTACTGGCCGACGGGGTCTCGGGTGAAAGTCATTTGGTGAATGAGCAATTTTATACAAATATATAACCCTGAACTTTGCCTGCATTCTGTAAGTTAGTGCATTTTAATTCGATTTAGCCAAAAAATGTGCCGTTGTAATGCACCGTTTGCGCTAATTGAAGGTCACAAACAGACAGACAGAGCATGAGAGTTTTAGTAGTACATAGATTGTTATGTTTACTATTACTCACATGGAATCATGTAATCAGAAAATATTTCCATCAGAACAATCGGGCATTCATTTGTAATTTTTAAGTACTGGCATGGAAGTGCTGTAATTTCTCAGTACAAGTGCTGTTAAGTGTCCAAGCTTCTCCAGAAAATAGAATATTCAAATTTACTAGCCAAGATGCACTAGGCATTTCCTATCTGTGCTTCAGAGCTGGATTCAGACCTCCAGAGAAGAAAGTTTTAAGGGTTTTTTTTGACATATTTAGAACTTAAGCGACTTAAGATGATTTTTCCAGCTATTTTAAATATATTCTTGATTCTTGCTGTGATTTAATTTTAAATATTTCACTTAGAAATATTGAAAAGCTTTAGTGGCATTAGTAGTCAGGAAAAAGGTGTAAATCACCATTGTTCAAATCTTGCAAGAGGAGTTTAGTGCGCGAGCTTGTTCTGACATCACTTGGCTCAGTATTATCTGAGAAAATAAGACTGGCGTACAGGATGTAAGGAGTATGGGGAGCATAAGTGGCAAGTATCCCACTCAGGAAACTGGACAATTAGATGCCTCCACAGAATTCTGTTAGCCACAGATCTAATATCAACTTCATTTATTATCATTTTTCTCCATTAGTAAAACAAGCATTCAATGAGATCAACATATTATTAATTGTCAGTCTTGCTAAGAGCTTCATATGATGTGGAACTTTATAAAGTGAGTTTGTTGACAATTGGGCTGATTCCATCATTGCTGGATTTCTTCTCAAGCTGTTCTTCTACTTAAAGTTTGTTGAAAGACAAATGGCAGCAACTATGCTGATGCAAATAGCATAGTTAAAGGACAAAAAGTCAGTCCTGAAGAAGGGTCTTGGTCCAGAACGTTGACTGTTTATTCATTTCTTTAGATGCTGCCTGACCTGTTGAGTTCCTCCAGTATTTTGTGTGTTGCTTTGGATCATCTGCAGCCTTTCTCGTGTTTAAAGATAAGATTTAAGATTTTGGGCAGGAGGCTGATGTGAAGATGAACTGCCCCCCCCACCCCCCCTCATAGAGGAGAGTCATAATGTGGAATTCACTGCCTGCAGAGGTGATGGAAATAAGAGTAAACATAGGGTTAATGAGTGGCTATCCTGTACATTGCCAATTTTATAAAAGATCAATCTGGCAGGTTTTTAAGTTTTAAGCACAATATGTATGATAGCAAGGACTCCTGGAAAGCTAGCTCAAAAATATCAACCATTAAGTTGAAATAGCAGCGAGATTCCTGGCTAAACAGGGCACATGTTTCAGGGAAGTGATAACAATGAAATTAAGCATGGTTAAGATAGATGGGGGTGTACAAGATGATGATTGATTTAGATAAGATGATTAGAGGGAAACAGTTCTTAACAGATGGTGTAATAACAAAGAGACATGGTTTTAAGATTTTGGGCAGTAAAGAATGCACTTTTTATGCAATAGGGAATAATGATATGGAAATCAACAATGGGAGCAGAGTAAGTCAGGGATTTCTAAAGGGAATTTACTAAGTACTTGAGAAAGAATTAGTTGTAGCGCTGTGTGGCAGGGAAGTGGGACTAATGAAATTGCAGCCAGTGTAGACTGAACGTGATGAGTTAAAATGTCATAACAACTCGAAGATTCAGAGATAATCCTGAAATGCTTAAGGTGGTAACCTGAACTGACTTCCTCGAGTATTTTTTTTACAGTGATCAACAATTTTCCTTACTTAAAAAACTAATTAGTAAAACAATTTATAAATCATATTTGCATAATTTTATCCACCTTAACAATGGGTGATTGATTGTTGATATTTAAATGCCAAAGTGTGAAACAAACATTTGTAGCAAGAGAAAATTACTACCAGATATTTACAATGATGGAAATTTTGAATAAATAAAAGCCCAACTTGTACTAATATTGTGTTTCATATTTGATACATTTGGCTATTTCCTCTATTTGTGCAGTATCATCTCTATCACTTAAAACTGAATGAAAACCACCTGGAAAATTATTATGAAAGTATATATTTTGGAAAATGTAGCAATGTTGTTTGCCTAATATGAAATATTATGGCATGTGGCCTAGTGGTTAAGGCATTGGACTAGCGACCTGAAGGTCGTGAGTTCAAGCCGCAGCCGAGGGAACATGTTGTGTCCTTGAGCAAGGCACTTAATCACACAGTGCTCTGCGACGACACCGGTGCCAAGCTGTATGGGTCCTAATACCCTTCCCTTGGACAACATTGGTGTCGTGGAGAGGGGGGACTTGCAGCATGGGCAACTGCCGGTCTTCCATACAACCTTGCCCAGGCCTGCGCCCTGGAGAGTGAAGACTTTCCAGGCGCAGATGCATGGTCTCGCAAGACTAACGGTTTATTCCACCAAGTAGTGAAACATGAAGTTCAACATGCTTTAATAAAAGCTGCATCCAAAATTTTGAAAGACCATGATGGCCCACGTTATATGACACGGCACATAGAGAATGAACAAACATCCAAATTGACACTTGATGCATACAGGAATACTTTCTTTAAAGTGACAGCTCCCAAGCTATCAGTCCAGAGAGGACCAAAAGTGGTGGTAATCATCAAACCTAATGATACATATTGGACAGAAGAGTCTAACCTACACCAAAGAGAGTGCACTTCAACTAACACACTAATTATATGTCAACCAAACAATGGCAGGGAAATCAAGTTAGTAATCTAGTCAATAATTGGTGCACAAATAAGGCTGTTATGAACATAAAATTATGAACTTTTGAACCAGACTCCCTGGGTTGTATTATTAATTCAACAAGAGATAATAGGTAGTAATATTAAGTATTAATATTAACTTGGTATTTGTTCAGTGCTTCTTTTCTTGAGACATTGGGCAAGCCATATCAACTAGGAACCATCAAATAACAGTCATCAAAAATGCCTTTTGTTCAATTAAACAAAATGATCACAGGCCAGCATAGTTTCTGTATAATTTTTGTAGTTTCTGTTCAAATTTTATGACTTTCAGCTTAATTGTACCAAAGGTCAAGTGAATGATTTTTCCTCAGTAAACTGCAATCTGGTCAAACTATGCTGGCAAAAGATGTGATTAATCAGCTATAGAAATCACTTAATTTATGCTTAAAGCTTTGTTTATTGCTTTCAGATGCGCTGAACCATGGCAGGTGTGGGCCGGCACTGCATGAGATATTATTTTGCTTGGGCTAAATAGCTGCTATGTAAACAATCAGTCAGTTAGCAAAGTGATCTGCGTTTTTTGCCTGGCTTTATTCATTGGAAGCATTGGGCTACTATAAAAGAGAATGACTCAAAGAAAATAGACATTTAACTTTTGCCACCTGTTGCTGCTTCATTGCATGCACACTATTTTGCCTTTTGATTGAATGGTTGCTCTAGTTGTTGTGGAAAGTTCTACATTTCTGAAATGGTTCTGCAATAAATCAAACATGGAATGTTAATTCAATCCTTGCTGATTTCTTTGTTGTTCCTCTCACTATTCCACAAACATCCAGAATCTTCAATTAACCCAATACAATGGGCTGGCTTCCTGTCAGCTTTAAATCTGGGTTAAGGACATATTAGCTGGGAAAGCTTCATCTTGCCGTTCTTTAGGCTTCCATTTATTTCTGCTTACACTCTTGAATCCAATTAAACTGGCACTGGCTGGCCTTCTCTTTAATTACCTGCATATCTGGTAGAGGGTCAGAGTCCAGACCCTAGTGGATTTCCCAGACACACAACACAAAGAAAACTCTTATATCCCCGATTCCACTTATCTCTTCAAGGGCCTTAATCGGCTTCTGAAGGATCCCGAGCTGAACTCCACATGCACACCTTGGACTGGGCAAAGATTTGAAGTGGGTCTCAGCCTGTCATTTGCACACTGGAGGGCAGCTTAACAAGCATGTTGTCAGGACTGGTGAAAAAAAGACAGGTTGGGAAAGGTTGAACAGATTGAGGTCACTTTCTTTAGAACAGAGAAGGGTTAAGGTGAACTTAACTGGGGTGTTCAAAATTATGAGGGTTTGAGATAGAGTAAATAGGAAGGATGTATCTTCCTTTGCAACAGGTCAAAGATCAAGAGGGGCACAGATGCAAAGTAATCAACAGGTGATGAGAATTTATCCAGTTGGATGTGGAACAAACTGTCTGAAAGAATAGTAGAGACAGAGAGCTTCATTGCACTTGGAGGTAATTGGATGCACATTGAAGACCTATAAATTGCATGGCCTCTGTCCAAGTGCTGGAGGGGAGATAGGCTGTGTTTCAACAGTTATACAAACAACAAGTCAAATGGCCACCTCCTACATCATAAATTTGATGACTCCTTCACATGCATGGACCATAACACCTGTCTATCTCATTAACTTTGAACTTATTTTTGGTCTCCTCTTGACATGAGAGTTAGCATAATTAAGCTCTACGCCGCTTTCAAAAGCAGGGGCAGTGGGCTCCAATGTAAATTGGCAAATTAGCAGGTTGGTAACTTATTGTCACGTGTACTGTGGTAGTGAAAAACTGGTATTCCATACCATTCAGTCAATGCAATTCGTCATAACAGTGCATTGTGATGGTACAGAAAGCAGAATGAAGTGCTACTGTTGTAGAGAAGATGCAGTGCAGGTAGAGGATAAGGTGCAAGATCGTAACCAGGCAGTGTGTCAGGTCAAGAGTTCCTCTTATTATACTAGGGAGCTGTTCAATAGTCTTATAACAGCAGGATAGAAGTTATTCTTGAGCTTGGTGGTATGTGCCTTCAGGCTTTGGTATCTTTTGCCCAATGAGTGGAGGGAGAATAGAGAAAGTCTGGGGTGGGTGGGATCTTTGATTACACCAGCTGCTTTACCAAAGCTGTGAGAAGTATCGGTAAAAGGGAGGCTAGTTTCCCTGACATGATAAGCTGTGTTCACAGCTCTCTGCAGCTTCTTGCAGTCATGGGAAGAGCAGTTACCATACCAGCCCATGATGAATCTGGATGGGTGCTTCATATGGTGCATCATTAAATTCTGGAGGGTGTCAAAGGGGAAGTGCTGAATGTTTTTAGTTTTGATATCAGTGTGCTTGGACCAGGACAGGCTATTTCTGATGTTCTCTTCTCAGAACTTGAAGCTCTCAACCCTCTTGACTTCAGCTCTGTTGATGTAAACAGGAGCATGTGCTCGAGCACCCTTCTTAAAGGCAATTTTCACTTTCAGCAAGCTAATGGTGAAGGGTTACTGGTCATTTTTATTGGGGTATGAAGCTCTCTATCACTAACAAAAGTGGAAATTAGCCTCTGAAATGTCCACATTTTACAAAAATAAAACAACTTTTTAAAAAAGAAACAAAAGAAAACAATCATTATCCTGCACCCTTAAATTTACAAACACAATTGCTATGGATTGGCATGTGTCCGTTAGTGCCTACAGCAACTGGAGATGAATAAGGGATCAGCTACAGGCCAGTTTCACAGCACAATCATGTTCCAGAGAAGAATACCCATGGGTAATGCTGTGGAGACTGGCAGCACTACCAAGAAAGGGACTTGCTTTTAATTATCAGTACCCAACTTCCCAAGAAGCAGAAGTATAAAAGTACTAACAAGTGCCAGGCCAAAAATATCATCTTAGCTAGCTGTGCCTAGCACAGTTTATTGGTGATGTAGGACTCTTTATATTGTACTTCAAAGTCAGTTTAATAACATTTGGTTCTCTCACCACAACAAAAAGTCATAATATAAGAGGTGGCTGTAGCTAAAGATGAATAATTAATACCTGTGTAATTCAGTGCTGAAAAGAGCTCGTGGTAACCATGGTCAATATGTGGTGTAGCTTGTGTTTTGTTAAAGCACAGTAGTTACAGAAATCTCATTGACAGAAGCTGGTAATCCACAGGCCTTGCCTTACATAGAACCCAGTCAATTATGGCCGTTGGTCCAGTAATGGAATGGAGACAAGCTTCATGTCTGGGACTTGCAAATGCTTAGCAACAACTAGATTTGACAACAATACCAAAATTCATTTTTCTGTCAGAGGATCTTCATGAGGTGACAAAGAAATAGCAGTTCAGCCAACAATGGATGTCTTAATGGTAGACAAGTTACAGGTGGACTGTGGTGTTCATACCACGGAGAGCTATTGAGACAAATTCATTTGGTATATTTAAGGCTGAGATTAGTGAAGGATTAATGTTATGGGCAGAAGGTGGAGAATTGGGGTGAAAAAAAAATCAACCATCATTGAATGACAGAACAAACTCAATGGGACAAGTGATCTAATTCTGCTCCTATATTTTAATATAGAACATAGAATAGTACAGCACAGTACAGGCCCTTCAGCCCACAATGTTGTGCCGACCCTTAAACCCTACCTCCCATTTAACCCCCACCTTGAATTCCTCCATATACCTGTCTAGTAGTCTCTCAAATTTCAGTAGTGTATCTGCCTCCACCACTGACTCAGGCAGTGCATTCCACACACCAACCACTCTCTGAGTAAAAAACCTTCCTCCAATATCCCCCCTTGAACTTCCCACCCCTTACCTTAAAGCCATGCCCTCTTGTATTGAGCAGTGGTGCCCTGGGGAAGAGGCGCTGGCTATCCACTCTATCTATTCCTCTTAATATCTTGTACACCTCTATCATGTCTCCTCTCATCCTCCTTCTCTCCAAAGAGTAAAGCCCGAGCTCCCTTAATCTCTGATCATAATGCATACTCTCTAAACCAGGCAGCATCCTGGTAAATCTCCTCTGTACCCTTTCCAATGCTTCCACATCCTTCCTGTAGTGAGGCAACCAGAACTGGACATAGTACTTCAAGTGTGGCCTAACCAGAATTTAGGCCATAAATCAGAGTTTTATAAACAATGATTCTTATGGGTGGTGACAAATTTGAATTTTGACCACAGAACCTTGCTGTAGATCACATTCAACCCCCATGTAACTCCAGTACTCTATTTTTCTACCTTCACCCAGCCACCCCCATGCTGTGAACTCCTTTCTCCACCTTAATCACTGGTTTAATGACCAAACTCCAGTCCCAACTGCTGACAGCCTTCACTGCAGATATCTTGCAGCTGACTCTTGCTGCAGCCACACCAGACACTCACATTAACCAACCTCCTGTCCTAACCCCTGATCTTTGGATCCCAGTCTTACTCCTATCCCTTTGAACCATCCTTCTAAACCCGGCCTCCACATTCCAGTTCTGGACCAACATCCAGCCTCCTGATTCTCAACCCTCTTCCCTGCTCATCTGCTTCTCCTTTGCTCATTTCTCTGATATGACCTGGACCAGCCCCAGAATTCTGAAGTTGGACTGCCGCACTAAATGTATGCACACCGCAATCACCAGAACTATAGGGATAACAAGAAAAAGAACAAGAGTATTCTCCTAACAACACACATAAAAGTTGCTGGTGAACGCAGGAGGCCAGGCAGCATCTCTAGGAAGAGGTGCAGTCGACGTTTCAGGCCGAGACCCTTCGTCAGGACTAACTGAAGGAAGAGTGAGTAAGGGATTTGAAAGTTGGAGGGGGAGGGGGAGATCCAAAATGATAGGAGAAGACAGGAGGGGGAGGGATGGAGCCAAGAGCCAAAAGGTATCCCTTTTGCCTATCACCTGTCCAGCTCTCGGCTCCATCCCTCCCCCTCCTGTCTTCTCCTATCATTTTGGATCTCCCCCTCCCCCTCCAACTTTCAAATCCCTTACTCTTCCTTCAGTTAGTCCTGACGAAGGGTCTCGGCCTGAAACGTCGACTGCACCTCTTCCTAGAGATGCTGCCTGGCCTGCTGCATTCACCAGCAACTTTTATGTGTGTTGCTTGAATTTCCAGCATCTGCAGAATTCCTGTTTAAGAGTATTCTCCTATTCTTCGTCTTTATCAAAAGTGAAGTACTTAAAAGTAATTAACGTTGGCAAAGAAGGGGTGCAGTAAAATTAATCAGAAGGGGAAAATCAACAGCTCCACTGCACCCAGTGAAAAATATATGGTGGTTTTAACAAAGGTGCTTCAGAAAATGCATGAATTATATTCCTTCAGGTATTCATGAAACTCTAACTTCCCCCAATAATTAGATGTCAGGAAATATCACCAATGGTTCAAGCAATGAGGGAGAGAGAAAATAAGGATGTATAAATGGTGCCAAGGAAAACCTTAGCATATAGATAATAGCAAGAAGTTTGAATTGTAGTAATAAATGCAATCATAAGCACATAGATGTAAACATAAGGAAAGCATGCCAGCGTTGTTACTTTCTTAGGAGGTTAAGGCAGTTCAGCTTATGATTTGAACATGCTAACAAGTTTCTACAGATGTACTGTTGAAAGTATCCTGATAGGCTGTATCATGGTCTGACAGGGCAATTCAAAACCACAGGAATGAAAGAAGCTGCAGAGAATAGTGAAGTCTCCCCAATACATTAAAAGGCACATCTTTCCCCACCACTGCTGCTATCCACCAGAAGATGCATTGCCCCAAGAAGGCAACATTTATCATCGCAGATACCCATCATCAGGGCCATGTCATCTTTTCATTGCTACTATGGGGTAGGAGATAGAGAAACCTGAAGTCTCACTCTACTAACTTCAAGAACAGCTTTTTCCCTTCAACTATTTGGTCATGAATCAACTGGCGCAACTTTAATCACTGCAGTTCAGTAACATGGTGGACACCAATTCCAGTCTAATTATTAATGCATCAACAAAAATATCATTCACCCAAAATGATAACGCATGAGAATTTATCAGATGTTGCTTACATCCTCAGCATTCTGCTCGACTGTGCTGTATGAAGAGAGAACCACGAAGTCTAAAGTGCTATAATGCAAAGCTGAATCCTCATGTGAAGAGAGAATAAAGTATAAAAGAAGTAAGAAGGACGGTGTTGGCTGAAGGATGGCCAGGATGATTGACGCATTGGCTGGCTGACCATTTACAATTATTCCAATTTGTTGTGAATATTATCCATTTAATGAGTACATATCACACATCATAACCTAAGCCACTACCTAGTGGAACATTTGTTTTTGTATAGCTGAAGAGAAGAGAGCCAAGTAAAGATGAGTGATATATACCATTTGTACGATAACTCAGGCCCCATATTGAACTCCTAACCTCATAACATTTACGTTGATATTGAGCAGAGAATGACACAGCCCAAATCATTGTATTGGGGCTCGTTTGTAAGAACAGCCTGTGGTTTATAGCCAAGAAAAGTAGTGCATATTAGAATATTAGTCACAAGTTTCCATCATTATATTTGTAATCCTTTATTATTATTATTTTCCTCATAATTATGTTTACTAAAGCAAATCAATGTACTGATATTGGAAAAAGACATGCTAAATGCCATCTAAATATTACAAAACAACATTTCATACTTTCAGAAGTTTTGTTCATTCATTGCTCAGTTTGAAAAATTATATAAGTCAGCCAAGACTGCTAAAACTACTTATATAGGACTAATACTCATTAACAATAATGGTCTCAAAGAAGAAACAGGAGGTCAGAGGGAGAATCTGCCTTTGATAACTGTTGCTCAAGGCATCGGTTTTACAATTTCTCTGGAGTCATATAATAAAAGCATTAGTTAAAATAGCTCGAATGACCAGATAATGATGGATAGATGACTTGACGCTGTTATAAATTAAGCCTAATTGACTCCTTTGGAGTCTAAGATACCATTTAATTCTAATTATAGCAGGTTAATGGATTTTGTTTTCATAATATTTTTCAACAGTTGGATGTATTGGCTCTTGTTGTGAAAACTTTCGAGCAATGAGGTTTTAAGTTACCCCAAAGCAAAGCGATTCATATTTAACTTTGCTTTCATGTTGTGTGAGAATGTAGAAAATGTGCGAGTATTAGCAGAAAAATGTATGTTCAATAAAAGGACACAGCAATATTAAGTTGCCAAGGTACGTTGATTCAACATCATCTTAAAAGACCGCAGAATACAGGCAAGTCATGCCAAATCAGTAATAACATTTCAATGGAGACTTTAATTCCATATCAAAATTGCCTAAATGGTTTCAAATGTCAGTTAATGAGCAAATAAATTGGCTTTCATCAAAACCAGATTCTGTAGGAATGCATTTGTACCCAGTTAAATAAGCAAAACTTGCGATTTAGAGGCACTTGTATGGTCCTTGTGACGTTGTTAATGGAATTATTTATTATATATTTTTCCATAATGAGAAATGGCTTAAACCTGCAATTAAAATCTGCACATAAATTTAAAATTTATCTGCTAAGACCTCAGATACAATTATTTAATTTGAGGCTGGACCTATGACATGTTTAAAAGAAGACACTTAACAAAAATTGACTGGCGATTATAGAAAGATCAGTTTTTAAATTGCACTGAACTTCAAGTATAATTTCTTGACAAATCCATCACTGATTCTTCTCCTCATGTTAGCATACTTTTCCTTACTATCTGCCTGGAATTTCAAACCTAGACTTTTATATCATTTTATCAAAAGTTTTTATTTTCCTATAAGACATGTTTAGTTCTGCTACTCAGTTTTCTACCCTTGGTCTTTCCCAGTTGTATTCATGAAGGAACCGGAAAATCCATCGAATATACAGAGCATCATCAGAATTCATATCATCTTTATCTGAAGACTGCTGAAGCTTCTTATGTAATACTGTTCATTGAATGTAAACAGTGCTGTTCTGGGAGCCTCACAACTGTAAAATCCCTTGTTTAGGAGGCTCTAGTGAATATTATGGTGACCTGCAATGTTATTTCAATGCCACTAAAGTACCACAAAGCAATTTTTACACTCATGGCTGTGCTGTGCACAACTTTGCATTCCCACTTCATGTGTAGCTGTTATGACCACTTTGTTTTAATCTATTCTGCCTGCATTGTTAGAAAGTTAGCTCATAAAGGGTCTCTTAAAGAGTCCCAGTTATCTTGTTCAATCAAAGAGCATAACAAAATCTGCAGATCCAAGAGATCTGAAATAAAAACAGTAAGTTCTAGAAATAGCCATGATGGGTGAAACAGAAGTAATGTTTCACATCACTGATCTCTCATTAGAAATCTATTTTAAGTTGCAGAGAAGGATGAAAAAAAACATGAAAACAAGCTCTGCAACAGGGTGCTGAAGAGATTCAAGTAAAGGTGCTGATAGCTGAAAGAAGGATAAACTTTTCTCAGACTTCCAGCTGGGTACTATTATCAATTATAACCAACATTTCAATGGCAAACTCTGCCATCTTCTTCAGGGATGATGTCTGGGCATGCCTAGTCCGGTGGTATTTATACCCCCACAGTCCATCCCTATTGATTGGTTAGTCCTCATCCAGTCAGATTTCCTCTCTCCCACCTTGTTTACAATTAAATTCCAGTTTTTACTTAGAGCAAGACTTTTATCTTTTAAAGTTCTTTTCCTCTAGTTTTATTTCAATGCCTTCCTTTAACAGGCAGTCCCAAAAACCATTAGCATGGCACAGTAGTTTTGTGCCATCGAAGTCAATCCTATGGCCATTGTGAATGCAGTGTTCTGCTACTACTGATTTTTCTGGGTAACACAAAAGTATGCATCTCCAGAGCTCCTTGATGCAGGTTTCCTCCATGCATCCTGTCTGGCCGATATACCCTGTGCCACATTCAGAGGGAATCCTGTCAAAGCCAGCCAACCTGAGTCCCAGGTCATCTTTGACCCACATGAGCTGTGACTTGAGCTTCCTTACGGGTTAGTGGATGGTAATAATCTGGTATCTCTTCAGGATCCTGGTGATCCTTCCAGAAACTGTGGAAATATAGAGAAGACAGGTGGTAATGACAGTTCCTTCTTGTTAGGTTTCCTGGTTTTCCTGTCAGTCCTTTTAAGGCACGTTCCTTCACCTTGAAGCCATTCTGTAGGAATGTCATGTGTAACCAGACTAGACCAGACATGCCCAGGCGTCATCCCTGAAGAAGATGGCAGAGTTTGTCTTCAAAATATCGGTTACAATTGTTACCTGTACCTGGCTGGAAGTCCATGAAGGGTTTATTCATCATATATGCTGAGAAAGCACTAGATCCTTTTTCAGCAGAGATGGGGTTCAGGGGGATAGTTGATTGTAAGTGATCTGTCAAAAATATTGTTATAGCTTATTGATGAATACAGGTGCTAATTACAAGTCTGATTTAATATTACCTGATCATTAGAAAAATAATGGCAGGAGACATCAATCCACAGTGCCATCAAGTCACATTTACTTACTAATAACTTACCTAACTAATACAAATAACTTTTAATAACTTTTGTCATTAAAGTTTAATGTCATGTGCATGAGTACAGTGAGGTATGGATACAGTCAAAATCTTGCTGGCAGCAGCATCACTAACAATACATACAATATAAATTATACATAAATTACACAAGCTGCTGATGAGAGAGAGAAAAATGTGCAAGAACCTTAGGGCAAAGAACATAGACACAATTACAGGCATAACCACAGCACTACTATCTCTTCAGAAACCTCTCAGGACTCTGGGATGTAGTCCATCTGGTCTAGGTAACTTATCCACCTTAAGACCTTTGAGTTCGCCTAGCACTTTTTTCCTTTGTAATAGCAATGCAACTGACTCATGCTCCCAGACACTCACAGACCTCTGGTACACTGCTAGTGTCTTCCACAGTGAAGACTGATACAACATACTTATTAAGTTTATTTGCCATTTCTTTGACCCCCATTACTACCTCACCAGCATCATTTTTCAGTGATGCAATATCAATTCTCACCTCCCTTTTACTCTTTATATAACTGAAAAGAACTTTTAGTATCCTGCTTTATATTATTGGCTAGTTTACTCCCATATTTCATCTTCTCCTGTCTTATGGGTTTTTTTAGTTCCCTTCTGTTGGATTTTAAAACTTCCCAATCATCCAACTTTCCACTCACTTTTGCTACATTATATGCCCTTTTCTTGAGTTTTTATGCAGTCTTTAACTTCCCTTGTCAGCCACAGTTGCCTACCCCTGCCATTTGAGAACTTCTTCTGTGGGACAAATCTATCCTGTGCCTTGTGAACTATTGCCAGAAACTTCAACCACCTCTGCTCTGTCGATATCCCCGCCAGTATCCCCCTCCAATCCACCTGCCGGATGCCTGTCTCATGCCTCTGTATATTCCATTATGATACTGATACATCTGGTTTATGGTTCTCCCTCTCAAATTGCAGTATGAATTCAATCATATTATGATCACTACCTCCTAAGGGTTCCTTTACCTTAAGCTCCCTAATAAAACCTGGATATTACACAACACCAAATCTAAGATAGCCTTGCCCCAAGTAGGCTCAAGCACAAGCTGCTCTAAAAATCCATCTCGTAGTCATCCAAACATTCCTCCTCTTGCAATCTGACACCAACCTAGCTTTTCCCAATCCCCTTGCCTATTGAAGTCCCCCATTACAATTGTGACATTACCCTTATTACAAGCCCTTTCTATCTCCCTTCATGCTCCCTTCAAGCATGTCTTCAAGCAGTAAGATTAAAACAATATTCAGACACAGGCCAATAAATGAGAGTTAACAATTATGTCATAAATGCACCAAGCAATAACCATCTCCGATAAAAGAAAATCCAACCAACCAACTCTTGATATTCAGTGACATTAACATCATTGTGCCTCCTCCATCAATATCCTGGGATTTATCACTGATCAGAGATTCAGCAGGACTATGCTATGACTACAAGTGCAAGTAAGAGGCCAAATATTCCACAGCCTCTTGACACCCCAAGGCCTTCTCACTGTTGAGAAAGCTCAAATCAATAGTGCAATGGGATACTGTCTGCTTGCCTGAATGAGTGCAGTGACAACAAATCTTAAGAAGCTTAAAATCACCCAGGATAAAGCCACCACTTTGCTAGCACATATCTACTATCCTAAACATTCATTCCCTCCACCTCCAAAGCATAGGGCCTGCAGTGTATACCAGTTACAAAATATACTGTAGTTACTCTCTTAGGCTACTCCAGCAGCACTCGCTAAACCACAACCTCTGCCTTCAAAATGCACAAAAGCAGCAGATGCAAAGAAAAAGCCCTCTAATTGCATACCATTCTGATTTGGAAATACATCATTGGACCTTTGTGGTTGCAATGTCCTATTCCCAGAATTCCCTGCCAAACAGCTGTAAAGGAGTAGCTTCATCAGCAGTTCAATCACTGTCCTCTCAAGGACAATCAGTGATGCCCAATTAGTTCTCTCTCTCTGTATCTTGTTTTACGGCAGTTGGCATCCAGCTTAATGGTGCATTACCGCCACCCTCTGCTCCAGAATGTGCACTAGACATACATCCTAAATCCCTTCACCCAATCACACACACACACACACACACGCACACACACACACACACACACACACACACACACACACACACACACACACACCCCTACACTTCACCCTCCCATCTTTGACCATCCTAGTATCCTATTCCTGTTTATTCGTCATATTCTATAAAAAACCCCTGTACCCCTTAAAAACGCTAAAAATACCCGGACTTGTGCTCTCTCACCCATGCCCAGCAACCCTTTTAATGTGAGTTCCTGCATCCCCAACTTCCTTAATTTATTTCTCATCATCTCTCTCTGTATCCCATACTTCCTGCAACACAAAACTACATGTTCTACTGACTCCTCTTCCTGACATTCCTTACACAATCCTGTCTGGTGTTTCCCTATCATTTTCAATGTTTTGTTTAATGCGCAATGCCCCAGCCTTAACCTAGTCCACACAATTTCCTCTCTTCTGTTTCCATTACCTACCCTAGTAACTGCAACACTCTTTTGTATTTGATATAAATGCCTCCCTTTCCCCTCCCTGTCCCATCTTTCTTGCCACATTCGGTTGACTTTTTCCCAGATTACACACTTAACCTCTGCTTTACTGATACTAATGTGCATTTCCATATTTTCTTTCTTTAACGCCCTCTTTGCCAACTCATCCACCCTCTCATTCCCCTTCACCCCTACATGTGCTGGAACCCATAGAAATTTTACCTGACCTCCCTGATTTGCAATTCTTGTAACTAACTGAAGGACTTCATAAAGTACATCTTGCCGACTGTTTGTGTGAAAAGACCTTAAACTTGCTAGAACTGAGGATGAATCTGAACATATCAATGCTTTGGCTTGTCTGGCTTTCTGCACCCATTGCAACGCAACCAACACTGCCAGCATCTCCTCTGTAAACACCTCTAACTTATTAGATGTTCTTCTGCTGATTCCAATTTCTTTTGCTGGTATTACCACCCCAAACCCTGACACTCCTGTTTCAGGTTCCTTTGCACCATCTGTATAAATGTGAGTATAATCACTATACTTTTCCATCACATGACAGTTAAATGCATTTACCAAATCTGTTTTATATCTTTCTTTCCTTTTTACCTCTAACAAATGCCAGTCTATGTCAGGCCATACAAGCTTCCATGGAGCTACAACCGGATAAACTACTGAAGGACTTATCCTCAGATCAAATACTCCACATTCTTTCGCGATATCATTTCCTACCCGACTAAGGGTATCCCTCTGAAACCTCCCATTTTCCCAGCACTCCTGCAACACTCCTTTAGTAGGGTGAGAATCATTGTGCCCCTGCAAGTTAGCCCAGTAGTTTGCCATCAGTTGCATCCTTCTTAGTTCCAAAGGCATTATTCCCATTTCTACCTGCAGGGCTGACACTGGTGACGTTTTAAAAGCCCCACTGCACACTCTCAAGGCCTGAGCCCGAATCACATCCAGTTTCTTTATAAGAGACCTAGCTGCTGATCCATATACTATATTTCCATAATCCAATACAGATCTTACTAAAGCCATATACATTCCCTTCAAAGCTGAACAACTTGCTCCCCATTCCCTACCAGTCAAACATCTCATCACAGTTATTACTTTTTTATATTTCTCCTCAACTTTCCTGATATGGTCTGCCCATGTTAATCGTGAATCAAATATAACTCCCAGAAATTTAAATGATGCAACCCTTTCTAATTCAACCCCATACATCCTTAACTTCTTCCCTACCTCAACCCTTTTCCTGGTAAAAAATACAGTTTGAGTTTTGTCTACTGAAAATCTACATCCCCAATCATAACCCCACTCCACCACTTCATCAATTGCTTCTTGTAGTTTCCTGATTATATGGTCCATGTTCCTGCCTCTTTTCCACAAGACCCAATCATCCGCAAACAGTGACCTACCTATATCCACTGGTACCTTTGTGAAGACATCATTGATCATAATGATGAAAAGTGCTAATCACACTACCTTGAGGTGTGCCATTTTCCACTATGTACTGTTTTGATAATTCTGATCCAATCCGAACTTGAATTTTTCTACCAAACAAAAAATCTTTAATCCAATTAAAAACTCTCCCACCAACCCCCATCTTGTGCAGTTTAATTAATAATCCTTCCTTCCACATCATATCATAGGCTTTTTCAATGTCAAAGAACACTGCCACTACTGACTCTTTATTTGCCTGGGCCTTCCTTATTTCAGTCTCTAACATAATCACTGAGTCCATGGAATTCCTTCCCTTTCTAAAACCACTCTGATAACTTGCCAGCATTCCCCTTTTCTCAAGCTCATATGATAACCTTTCTGTTATCATCCTTTCCATTATCTTGCATATACTTGATGTTAATGCACCCAATTAGTTCTACCTTTGTCAGCCCTTTCCACAGCTCAAAAATAGTTTGTTTTTATTTCAACAAATCAGTGTCCACTTAACTCTGTATACCTACTCATTAATGCAAATATCTTATCAGCCAGTCATCTTACAATGCTTAAAGTCTGCAGATATGCTCAAGTGGTCCAATTGTTGATCAGACCAAACATCAGAATGTGAAAGAAATGTGATCTAAGTGACTTGGACCATGGAATGATTGTTGGTGCCAGATGGGGTGGTTTGAGTGTCCGGAAAATGCTGATCTCCTGGGCTTTTCAGGTACAACAGCCTCTAGAGTTTACAGAGAATGGTGCCCAAAAAAACAAACAAAAAAAAATCCAGTGAGCAGCAGTTCTGTAGCGCAGGTGAAAATGCTTTGTTAATGAGAGAGGGCAGAGGAGAATGGTTTGACTGGTTCAAGCTGACAGGAAGGCAACAGTAACTCAAATGACCACAGATTATAACAGTCGTGTACAGAACAGCATCTCTGAATGCACTACACATCAAACCTTGAAGTGGGCAGTTTATAACCATGAACAGACACCCAGTAGCCTCTTTAATAGGTACAGGAGGTACCTAATAATATGACCATTGAGTGTAGACATAGGAAATACAATCAGTGCCTGTCCCTCTTTACATTAATTGTTTCATCAAGTCAATACAGTCTATTTACAACACATCAATGCCACTCATGTTTCCCTTTAAATAATACATGTGAAACACTGAAACAGGCCACTAACCCAGAAAGAACAAGTTCAAGCTCTAAGACCATATCATTTCTTTATTTTCCAAAATAAAGAGCTGCATCAGGAGCAGATTTCCCAGTCTCAGAGCTGGACAGTCTGTGGATAAGTGTACTAGCATCAGGGCAGCTGTCTTTATGCTGACTGTAACTCTAGCCAAGGAGAATTTTGATTATATTCATGGCTAGTTCTGAAGCACTTTTGACGTGCAGTCACTATTTTCATGAGGGAAACCAGGCAGCTAGTTAACAGGTGATATTGAAGAGAAAAGAAATTAGAGTAAGATATAAATTTGAGCAATAAGGAAAGGGTCTGGTTAATATTAATGAACTCCAAATCAGGGGAAAGCTAAAAGGAACCAGATAAGCTGAGGAAAAGATATGCAGATCCCACTGACAAAAATAATAAACAGGCAATATCAAAATGAATGGTGAACTCTGCATTAGATGTGTTAATACAGATGTCTGCCCACCTAGCACCTTTCCTGATCTTATCCTGAAGTTTTAAATGACCACCAATTAACATGTACATTCATCTATTGCCTTTCGTTGTGTAGTTTTGATGGTACAGAATCAGAATATCCCACACCCTGGATTTTAGCCTGAAGCATTGACTGTACTTTTTCCCACAGATGCTGCCTGGCCTGCTGAGTTCCTCCAGCATTTTGAGTGTGTTGCTCGGACTTCCACCATTTTCAACTTTTCTCTTGTTTGTCCCACACTCAATAATTGGTTTCAAGGCCTTAAAGTATCAGTTGAAGTTAAGTTAAGTCTTATTTAATGAAGACTGGTTTGCATCTTAATTAATATCTGCAATCCATAATTTCATAACTCCAGAATAATCCCTATCAGCCTTGGAATGACCCCTAATGATTATAGAATCCAAATTGTTTCTTTGTCTTCTTCTAGTGTTTTTTGACCTCAGGGTCTTTTCTGCATCTTTCCAATACCCAGGTTTGCTAATAGCCATAAAAATTCCTGAGCATTTTCAGGACCCAGGATCATTCCTCAATGGCACCAAAAGCCTAGTATCATTTCCAAGAGCTGAAAGTTATCCAGGATTGATCCCCAGTGCTTCTATTTCTCAGGATCAGCATGACGGACTCAACAGCTTCCTGCCTTGTCGATTTCTATCATTGTTTGATTGACCCAATTGTTTCCAAAGTGCAGAAATGGCAAAGTTCCCATTCACACCACTGCACGTCACTTCCCCTCTTCCTGCATAGCTCCATTTGCTGTGTTTTTCATACAATTTTCCTGTCAGTTCCCACCTTTAGTGGAGTCATGAAAACATGAGATAGATGTGTAAGTAACTCAATATATATGACATAAAGACCACATTCAGAGTTTTCATAGAATAATGAGCAGTGTTATCAAATAAAATCCTTAAAGCACCAATATCAGTTTTACATTTTGTCATTGTAAATCAAGAACACTCAAAATATACAAACTAGGTCTACAAGTTGCTGGGTGCTGGAAAATTTTCCTTGATTTGTAACATTGTATTTTTCTTTAACCTCCACACCATGGAATCACCTTTCAGTTCAAATTACAACTACTCAATGAGTACTGACTTTGATTCTGAAATGGCTGCAGATTTATCTCTGGAAGGTAAAAGGATGATTCCAAAATAAAATTTGGACTTTTGAAATTGCTAATAATAAGGGCAGAAATTTAAACTGGCAATTGTTCCTAATTTCCCAGTTTTAATGCCATGAATGATAGGTTTGTGTCTAGATATAGAAGTAAAGGAATGTTTGCCAGAAGTGGTAAACATTTTAATCTGAATGGAGGAGAAAGACTGTCATGAAAAGTGCTTGATACTAACAGAGGACAGAGCAGACCATTGAAAAATGCTAATTATACCGATTTATATTAGAAAACTGAGAAGAATAAAGGATAGAAAACCTAACCTAAATACAACAGCTTTTCCAAACTGAAGCTAAATGGCACCACCAGTTGTCTACTTTATAATCCAGATGTAGGACAACTATATGAATGTTAATGAGAAGTGCAAGATGATTTAAATCCAAATTGAAATGGAGGGTAAAGGAACAAACCAGTGCACCTTAGATATAATCCCCATTTGGGGAGAGGCATAATTCTGTAGAACTGAGGAATGAAGGTGCTCAAGGCCAACTGGGAAGAACAGATGCTGGAAAAGCTTGAAGGTCCAAACACGCAGAGTTCGTGAAGTATGATATCTCCTAGCAGTGCTGTATTTGATGATTATGCATTTTTTATAAGATATCTGTAAGATAATAATACTTTGAGCTTGAAAATCAAACACTTCCCTTTTAGTTTTTGATGATATTGACCAACGTTTACATCCATCATTGTCTCAGCCTATCAAATATATTCTCTTAGTTCTACCTATCCTTCTCCCACCTTTTCTCCTACCTGAAACTAACTTGTTTTCTCTCATTTCTCATTTCCCATTTCCCATTTCTCTTGAAAGGTCCCAAACTAGAAATATTTATTAACATGAGAAAGTCTGCAGATGCTGGAAATCTTGAGCAACACACACAAAATGCTGGAGGAACTCAAGCAAGACAGGCAGTATCTATGAAAACAAATAAACAGTTGATTTTTGGGCCGAGATTCTTCTTCAGGATCGAAACATCACTTGTTTATCCTTTTCCACAGATGCTGCTTGACCTGCTGAGTTCCTCCAGCATTTTATGTGAGTTTTGTTTAGAAATATTGATTATTACTTTTTTCATAACCTGATCTGCTGAGTGTTCCCCAAAAGTTTTTTTTTAATTACTACTTTGAGATTTATGTATTATTGGGATATTTTGAGTTCTGTTTAGTTCTGATGTGATTTAAATTGTGAATATTTCCTTAAGTCATAAAGAATTGGCAATTTCATAGTTGATAAGTGATGATAACATTCATTTTTCTTTATCCGCATGTAAGCATTGATATATTGAGTATGTTCATCTCAACTTAAGATTTTGAAAGTAATAAGATGTCTATAATTTATTTTTTCAACTTTTGGACTTACTTTCCCAGAAACTAAAAAAGCTCATAAGCTTCAGCCTCACTTAGCAAGCAAACTGCACATCACACACAAAATAAAACACTATGCTGCAAGAATAAAAACAGGGATTCTTTAACTTCAGGAATTTCTCAAGGCTCCATGTTGAGGGCTTGGAAATGGGAAACATTGAAATCTCTGATTTCAGAGATTTTTTGTGGCATTTTAATCTGGCTCTGCTTTTTGTGTGCAAATTAATATAAATGAATTCCGACAATGAACTTTTTGAAGACATAACAAACTGATGAGAACTTTCTAGTCTATATAGTTAATATAATCTATATGGATCAGGAAAGCACTTGACAAGGACGAAAAAGTTAAAGAACATAGGGTTTAGGACAAGTTGGGTTCAATTTTGGCTTTGTAATACATTGAGGAGCATGAAGGGTTGATTTTGAGACTAGAAGCCTGTGACGAGTGATGTCCCATGATAATCATTTCTGAGACCTTACTGTTTGTAATATACGTAATCAATTTAGAACTGACTGTGAGTGTACGTTTGGTAAGTTCACAAATGACATGGAAATTGGTAGTGTGGTTGATAGTGAGGAGGATATTGGTCAGCTTTAGGATTATAATGAGGTGATTAGAAGGGCAGAATAATGGCTGATGGCAACTTAATCCTTGCTTAATGTGATGTGGTGCACATTGAGAGGACTTGTCAGGGTAGAGCATACACTACGAATGGCAGGGCCTTAGGGAGTATTAAGGAACAAAGGAATCTTGGTGTGCAAGTCCAAGAATCATTGAATGTGTCAGTAAGATGATGAAGAAAGCACTTTGGATATTGACTTCATTAGCTGGGGCAGAGAATATGATGTCATCGAAGATGTGTTATAATTGAGAAAAAACATTGGTTCAGATACAGCTGGAGTACTGTGTGCAGTTCTGGTCACTAGGAAGGAAGTATATGCACTGAAGGGGTTAGAGAACCCTCACTAGAATGTTGCCTATGAAGAACTGTTTTAGTCATGAGGAGAGACTGGAGAGTCTGGGTTTGTTTTCCCTGGAGCACAGAAGGCTGAGTCGGCACCTGATAGAAGTGTATAAAATTATGCGAGGCATTGTTAATGTAGATAGCAGGAAGTGTTTTCCAACAAAAAAAGTATATAAAAGCTGAAAGCATAGGTTGAGAATAAGAGCCATGAGGTTTAAAGGAAGAAATTTATCACCCAGTAGTGGTTGAAATTTGGAATGTAGAGCCTAAATCAGTGATGGAGACAGATACTCTCACAATATTTAAGAGGTATCTTGATAAATCTCCAATTCATAGAAGGCTATGGATCAGGTTCTAGTAACTGGGCTCAATGCAGATGGGAAGTTGATGTTCAGCATTGACACCGTAGGCTCTGAGATCTGCTACTGTACTGCTTGACTCAAAGAGTTTATATGATGACAAATCAATTAGCAGAAAATAAAACAATCGAGAATGAATCATGAGTAGAGAATTACAAGCCTTTGTTGTGGCATGAAACACGAAGAAATGTATTAAGAGGAAATAAGAGATTTTAGAATTAGTATCAATATATACTCATTATTAAACTAATAAGCTCATAACTCTCTGCAAAAATGGCAATTAATTCATATCAAAGTTGTCCTCTACCCCAGGCTCAGTTTGAGGGAAATATTATGAAAAAATTGCATAAGATGAGGTGGGGTGGAAAGGATTCTATTTAACACAAATGTCCTATTATTTCCTATGGTGGGGATATCCAGAACTAGAGGGCACAGCCTCAAAATTGAGGGGTGACCTTTTAGAACAGAGGTAAGGAGGAATTTCTTTAGAGAATATTGAATCTGTGGAATGCTCTTTCTTTATTAATCTTTTTATTGATTTAAAATTAATCTGTGGAATGTTCAGCAACAGATTGTGGTGGAGGCCACGTCCATGGGTATATTTAAGGCCTAGGTTGATATTTTCCTGAATGGTCAGGGCATGAAAGGATATGGCGAGAAGGCAGGTGTATAGGGCTGAGTGGGATCTGGGATCAGCCATGATGGAATGGCGGAGAAGACTCGATGGGCTGAATGGCCTAATTCTACTCCTATGCCTTAAGGTTTTACGGCATGGAATATGTTTCTTAGCCTTCAGTAAACTGGTCAATAATCATACAGGTAACCTTCAGGCTCGACCAGCATGTGCTCATCTAAGGAAAGACAGCTTCTGGCCCCAGCAAACTAAGAAATCTTGTTTGTGTGGATGCTGCGTGATGTGTTGCCCAGTTATAAATCCGCACCGCAAAATATCAGACAGTACACCATATGCAATTAAGTGATTGAACTTTATAAATCATAATCTGGATAGAGGGTTAGTAAAGAAAATAAAAAGTAAAAGGGCCCATTTTACGGAAAAAGTTTATTGTGCATCACTGGAGCTCTCTGATACGGCTATTCATCAACCATCGATCTCCTCCAAGTGTCGCCGGCTTTCGGACCCTCGCTCCTCAGTCCACTCCGTCCAGTGGTCTTCCGACTCCCTCCATTCACATCTTCCCTCTCCATCGCTCCCCGACAAAAGACTGCGAAAAACTCAGCTTCCAGACATACAAGAAAGAGCAACATTTCCTCATTGGATAACCCCTGCATTCCAAAGCCCAATTATCTCTAGCCATGACCCAACTTTGCTGCTACAGAGAAACCATTTCCTTAGCAGTGGAACATTACATAGAAGCCATTACATTAGCCTTAACAGTGAACCTTACAGCATGTTACAGACATATCAAACATATCGCCATTATTTTTCAGAGCATACTGAGTCTCTCAGAATTTTTATGTATTAATCAGTACATCCAGAGACTCAAAGTGAGATTGAGCAAGTATCTAATAGAGAAGCTCAAACTAAAATCATTGTTAAATGATAAAAGTAAACATAGCTGAATTATTTCCATTGGGAAGGTAGTCTGCATAGGCAAGTTATTTAATCTTTAAATTTATAACTGTGGATTTCAGATGTCTGTTAAATATCCTTTGCTAAAATTAGTGACTAACGAGTGTGCAGGCCCTGAGGAAGGCAAGACACTCCTGCAGCTTCAAAGGAGATTCACCCACTCAGTACTACAGCCACCTCTAATTCCTCCTCTCATCATTTACCTGTGATTAATTACTAGTGAGGTAAACAATTTGATAATAATCTCTTTGTTCATTTTCAAAGCAATTTTCTCCTTGTACATTTTGCCAACATAAACAGAACAGTTTAGCATTAATGAGGAACACTTGAATTGAAACAATGTTCCTTGCTCACTTCCTTCCAATCTGGATTTCCCTGAGCATGTCCAAAGTGCAATTGATAGGGAATGTGGTAGATTTCAGTGAACCTACCACATTTGGCTTATAAACAGAATGTGTCTACTAGTTGTATGTAGCAGGAGCAACAATAGCATAGAAAATTAAAATGATGGATTAAGTACAAAGGCGGTGAATAGCAGCTCTCAGTAGTGTATAATTTTAGTAACCAATGTTTACATTGCTGAGTATAAAATGGTTAATAAACTCAGTCAGTGACATGTGCTCTAGCCACTAACTCACAAGTTTCTGATTTGCAGTTCCATTCCAGAAAGATATCTGAACCCAAGTGGATCCAGTTAACCGCCAAATGAAATAACCCAACTGGTGCATCACAGTTCAAATGCACATAACATAAGAAGATACAGAGAGTAGTGGACTCAGCCTAATGTATCCAGGCACATTCCTCAACACCATTGGAATATCTAGTTCAAAGTTCAAAGTACATATACATTATACCAATCTGGACATCGGAAGGAGGGGAGTTCACTCAGGTCCACTGCCTGAGTAGAAAAGCCAACAACGGGTCACTACAGCGAAATAGAGCTTTGACCAGCAACCAGTTGGTGTTTGGGATTGATTAGCAAGACCAAGTTAAAGGAAGCAGGGACAAGCTCAGCAGATATCATCTGAGTGGACAGCGTCAGAGTGGTTTGAGAGATCTTGAGGGTCCACGTCCATAGGACAGTCAAGGCTGCTGCACAGGTTGACAGTGTTGTTACGAAGGCGTATGGTGTGTTGGTATTCATCAACCGTGGGACTGAGTTCAAGAGCCATGAGGTAATGTTACAGCTATACAAGACCTTGGTCAGACCCCACTTGGAGTACTGTGTTTAGTTCTGTTCACTTCACTACAGGAAGGATGTAGATACTATTGAAATAGTGCAGAGGGGATTTACAAGGACGTTGCCTGGATTGGGGAGCATGCCTTATCAGAATAGATTGAGTGAGCTTGGCCTTTTCTCCTTGGAGAGACGGGTGAAGAGAGTTGACCTGACAGAGGTGTATAAGCTGATGAGAGGCATTGATCATATAGATAGCCAGAGGCTTTTTCCTAGGGTTGAAATGGCTAACACAAGAGAGCATAGTTTTTAAAGTGCTGAGAAGTAGGTAGAGAGGGGATGTCAGGGGTAAGTTTTTCACACATGGTCAACACAACATTGTGGGCCAAAGGGCCTGTGATGTGCTGTAGATTTCTATGTTCTATGTTCTGTGTGGTGAGGAACGGCTGTTGATAGGGCAAAATTCGAAAATTACAGGATGAGTTACAATGTAAAAGGCAGACAAAATCGAAAAGGGTGAATACAGGACTGAAGGTGTTTTGTTTGAAAGCACACAGTATATGAAATAAGGGAGATGAACTTGTAGCCCAGTTGCATGGTGGCAGGAATGATGTTGTAGGTATCACTGAATCATGACTGAAAGAAGATCTAGCCAGAGAGTGGTGAATCTGTGGAGTTCTTTGCCACAAGCAGCTGTGGAGGCCAAGTCTTTATATATATTTAAGAGAGGTTGATAGATTTTTGATTGGTCAGGGCATGCAGGGAATGGGAGAAGGTAGGAGATTGGAGCTGAGAGGAAAATAGGATCAGCCATGGTGAATGGTGGAGCAGACTCGATGGGCTAAATGGCTTAATTCTGCTCCTGTATCTTATGGTCTTATTATGGTCCTATACAACCTTGAGATTTGTCTCCTAACAGGCAGCCATGATACAAAGAAACAAAAAAGAACTCATTTAAATACAGACCATCGAACTCCCAATGTGCAGAGTGAAAGAAACAAATCACACAAGCAATAAACACAAGCAAATAGCGTTACAAACTGAAGCCCGTACAGAGTCTGTCCCCGGGCCCTTCGTTCAATGCAGAGACCAGTAAACCTCCTGGAGAAGTGTGCTGAACCAGCTTGTCCCATGTCTTGGGCCCCAACACCCTGACTTTCTTAATCTGGCCTGGTGCCTGAATTGTCGTCCAAACATCGGGCTCTGCACTTCGATACGCTCTAAGGCTTGGAGCCCACCACGCTCATTTAGTCTGTACCTGACCTTTTCAATGTGGCCCAACGCTTAAATCGATCAAACCTCAGGTCTTCCTCCTTCTTGGTGACAGTCCTGCTGCTTCGCTCACCTTGCTTCTGCCACATCAAACTGCCTCCGAGTCCAAAGGGAAGTAGCGGACTATTGCTTGTGATGATTGTTTACCATAAAAAGAGTGATTAACAAAGTATTTAGTTGTTTTCCTTGTTTCATTAGCCACCAGCCCAATGTCACTGAGATTCATCAGTGCCATCTTAAACTGGAAGTCTACGTGCAGCACTACCTCAGGAAGACAACATCTGTCATCAAGGATCCACACCATCTGGGCCAGTGGTCCCCAATCTCCGGGCCGCGGACCGATACATTGCTGCGAAGAATGCAGTGGTGCAGCGGTAGCCGGGACGCACCCAGCACATCTTTAAGAAAAAAAGCCAAAATAAACAGGCTGATTAATTAGGTGCCCCCCTCTCACCTCCACCCCGGCACATAAATGTCGGCTCAGATCAGAAGCAATTGCCGATTGCGTCGCCTCTGATCTGGGCCAACATTCACGTGCCAGGCGGCACCTAATCAATTAGCTTGTTTATTTCGACTTTTATTCTTAAAGATGTGCTGGGTACGTTCCAACTACCGCTGCACCACTGCATTCTTCGCGGCAATGTATCGGTCCCCGGCCTGGAAGTTGGGGACCATTGATCTGGGCCATGCCATCTTCTCACAGCTACCATCGGGCAAGACGTACAGAAGCCTAAATTCCAACATCACCAGACTGAAGTGCAGCTACTTTCCTTTAGCCATTTGGCTTTTGAATTGACTAGCACAATTCTAATCACTACCTCAGTGTTGTGTATTTAATATTTCAGTAAGATTTGAGTAATATAGTAAAAATATTGTGTGCGTAAGCATTCTTTATTTGTTTAATTCATTACAGTTTATATGTAAAAATATGTGAATTTCATTTGGCATGTAGCTACCACATGATGCGCGTCCATCTCTCTAAAGTAAAAACAAAGCTCAGACAGGTTTTCCTAGGCTTGCAATTAGTTTTACCTTTCAGAGTTACAAAGTGTAGCAGTGGTGACGAGGATGGGATTTGAAAACTCAAACATATCGAGGGTAAAATAGTGCTAGATGAAAATGCCACACCAAAGTTTTGCAAAGCTCATCTGGTTCCTCACACAATATGTGATAAAATAGTCAGTGAGCTAGATCGCATGGAGGCTGAAGGGATTATTTCCAAGGATGAATGGAACCCATAGGCAGCAGTAGTGGTCCCAGTAGCCAAGAAGGATGTGTCTGTCAGGACTTGTGGTGATATTAAGGTCATGATCAACCCAGTACTGATAGTAGATCAAAACACTCTGCCCAGCATAGAGGGTATCTTTGCAAACCTTTCTGGAGGGAAACATGTTAGCAAAGTGGACAGCTGATGCCTACCTACAGATGGAGATGGAAAAAAAAGAGTCCAAAGAGTTTCTCACCATAAACATGAACATAAACATAAATATAGCTTTATTGCTATAATAGGCTTATTTTTGGAGTAGCATCTGCACCTGCACTCTGGCAGAAACCTATGAACCAGGTGCTGCAAGGCTGCCCAGGCACTCAGTGTTACCTGGGTGACACCATTTTTACCTGTAACGATGACAAGGAACATCTCCAAATTCTCAAGACAGTGTTAAACATATTAGAATATTATGGGCTCAGAGCACAATGCTGCAAGTGTGAACTCTTTAAACCAAGCATTCTTCCTGTGGTCACACCACCAACGCACAAATGTGCTAAGAAAATCCAAGAAGTGGTGGATGCACCAAGACCAAAGGACATGTCATAATTGTTGTCCTTTTTCAGATTCCTCAATTACTATAACAGGTTCCTAACAATCTCAGCTACTGTGTTCCACTCCTTGAACTCATTACTACAGATCGGGAAGAAATGGCAATGGACAAAGCAGTGTGCGGTGGCTTTCCAAAAGGTTAAAGGAGATGGTGACATCAGACACTGTACTCACACATATGAGGCACGTTGCCCAATGAAGCTTGCCATCCACTATTCAGGATGCCAACACATCCAGAAGAATGGTGCCCAGAGCTGTCAGAACCACGTCTGAAGTCTCAGAGACAACTCCTACAACCACCATGGATGAGGCACCAGAGCCTGAGATTGTTTCACAGCCTAAGGCCTCGTTGCCAAGCAGAGTAATCCCCCTTGTCTAGAAGGGCGTTATCGAACAAGAGTAAGGAAGGTTAAGTCCTTAGGCCTAAATGGGACAATTTAACATTTACTATACTGCGGATGTCTATATGCAGTTGTTGTGTCTGTGCGCAATTACATATATATTAAATAAAAAGCACGCACGTGGGAGACGGCTTTAGCTGGCATATTCACATTGCAGTGAGAACAAGGGAACAATGCGCATCTGTAGACAACAGCACATACACAGACAACAGATCAATATGTAGTGCTGGAGGGGGGCATTGCACTAAAAGAAATAGATCCATACATTACACTTTGTCTCCCTTTAGATTAATTGCAATATAAAACTGTATATATATACAAACTCAATTTCCCTTTCATTAACCCATATTCCAAATAAATATCCATTCACAATAACAGTGCATAACTAACTTCACAGTTCTAAAGATTCATTCTTCTGGGTGACGCTCAATTTCTTTCAGGATAGCACCTCTGGATGTGTGGAATGGCATCAGGTTTGGTAGGTGTCTTGTCTGGGAAAGTGTTCTTGGTTTCCCGAGTTACGCTGCTGTCATTGACGTCATCATTGAGAGGTAAGTCTGGTGACTGTAATGCATCTGTCCTGTTGGATGCGGTCGACTGAGGTGTGTTCTTCGGTTGAGCATCCAGTATCTGGTCCACATGACGTCTCCATGTCTGATCTCCAACATCCACTGTGTACAGCAGTGGTCCAGTTCTTGTAGAAATCTTAACGGGTGTCTACTTGTCTTCTTGGTGGTGGCACAATAGGACTTCCTGTCCAATCTCAAAGCTCCTTACTGCTTCACTTGGCAACTGGCTGAACTGTTTACTCTGTATGTCTGGTTTCAGGATGTCTATGCAGGATCTCAGATTCCTGTTCATGAGCAGCACTGCAGGTGTTTGATTTGTTATCACATGAGCAGAGTTCCAATACACAAGAAGGAAGTTGTCCACCTTGTGCTGCAGAGAAATGTTCTCCTTGTCCATCACTTTAATGAACTTCTCGAAGGTTTGGATAAACCTTTCAGCTAACCCATTCATTGCTGGGTGGTGAGGAGCTGACTTGAAATGTCTGATGCTATTTTTCTTCATGAACAGTCAAAACCCTTCTGACATGTATTATGGTCTGTTGTGTCTCGCAATTTGTTCTGGTAAGCTGCTTCTGATGGAGATAGCCTTCAGGGCACAGACAGTCTTTGCTGAGGTGGTTGACTTCATTAGTGTAACCTCCGGCCACTTCGAAAGAGCATCCACAGCAATCAGAAACATAGAGTCCATGAATGGCCCAGCAAAGTCAATATACACTCTCTGCCATGCTTAAGACGGCACTCCAATGGGTGTAATCGTGCCTGTGGAGGTGTACTTTGTACTCCTTGGCATCTTTTGGCCATCTTCAGTCCGTATATTTATTCCCTTCTCAAACACCTCTCATTAGCATTAAGCAGCTGTGACAGCCTCTGGTCAGTGGTATCATTTGGACTGCAGTTGTCTGTTGATGCCACACTGAGAGCTTCAGTTGAGTGCGAGTTCAGTTGGATTTTTCTCTGCTATTCTAAGAAGAGCTGGACCTTCAATTTTCAATACATAAAGCTCTACCTGTTGTGTTGGGCCTCCATTCATCATATTTACTTTCACTTTGCCTTTGGGAGGCACTTTTTCACCTGTGTAAATCTTTAACATCTCTGAATTCTTCCCCAATGGTATGTTAGAAAACAGTCTGTTATAGTCAGCCTCTGGAATTATAGACAAAGCTGACCCTGTGTCCAGCTCCAGTTTTAGTTTTACATCAGACACATCTATTGTGATCCATATTATATTGCAATCTGCTTCAGTTATACCATGCATTTCTGGGCATGACAGTTAAGATCCTATGTTGTCTGATTCTGTTTTACATTTGGTATTCATGCATTTGCTTAGTTTTGTGTTTGGGACATTTCACTCGCTTGTGCTTTTTGCCTGACTTGCACATTCTCGTTCTGTGACCTCGGCTGTAACACTTTCTGCAGACTTTTTCTTTGAACCAACAGTCATTTGCATCATGGGAGGATTTGCTACATTGATAACATAGAAACATAGAAAACCTACAGCACAATACAGGCCCTTCGGCCCACAAAGCTGTGCCAAAGATAGGCTTACACATAGCCCTCTATTTTTCTAAGCTCCATGTACCTATCCAGAAATCTCTTAAAAGACCCTATCGTTTCCACCTCCACCAGCACTGCCGGCAGCCCTTTCCATGTACTCACCACTCTCTGCATAAAAAAAACTTAGCCCTGACATCTCCGTACCTACTTCCAACCACCTTAAAACTATGCCCTCTCGTGCTAGCCATTTCAGCCCTGGGAAAAAGCCTCTGACTATCCACATGATCAATGCCTCTCGTTACCTTGTACACCGCTATCAGGTCACCTCTCATACTCCTTCGCTCCAAGGAGAGAAGGCTGAGTTCACTCAACCTATTCTCATAAGGCATGCTCCCCAATCCAAGCATCATCCTTGTAAATCTCCTCTGCACCCTTTCTATGGTTTCCATGTCCTTCCTGTAGTGAGGCGACCAGAACTGAGCACAGTACTCCAAGTGGGGTCTGACCAGGGTCCTATATATTTGCAACATTACCTCTCGGCTCCTAAACTCAATGCCACAATTGATGAAGGCCAATGCACCGTATACCTTCTTAACCACAGAGTCAACCTATGTAGCAGCTTTGAGTGAATATAGACTCAGACCCAAAGATCCCTCTGATCCTCCATACTGCCAAGAGTCTTGCCATTAATGCTATATTCTGCCATCATATCTGACCTACCAAAATGAGCCACCTCACACTTATCACAGTTGAACTCCATCTGCCACTTCTCAGCCCAGTTTTGCATCCTACCAATGTCCCGCTGTAACCTCTGACAGCCCTCCACACTATCCACAACACCCCCAACCTTTGTGCCATCAGCACATTTACTAACCCATCCCTCCATTTCCTCATCCAGGTCATTTATAAAAATCGCAAAGAGTAGTTTGTCCCAGAACAGATTCCTGATGCACAACACTGGTCACCAGCCTCCATGCAGAATATGACCCATCTACATCCACTCTTTGCCTTCTGTGGGCAAGCCAATTCTGGATCCACAAAGCAAGGTCCCCTTTGATCCCATGCCTCCTTACTTTCTCAATAAGCCTTGCATGGGGTACCTTATCAAATGCCTTGCTAAAATCCATATACACTACATCTGCAGCTCTACCTTTATTAATGTGTTTAGTCACATCCTCAAAAAATTCAATCAGGCTCATAAGGAATAACCTGCCTTTGACAAAGCTATGCTGACTATTCCTGATCATATTATGCCTCTCCAAATGTTCATAAATCTTGCCTTTCGGGATCTTCTCCATAAACTTATCAACCTCTGAAGTAAGATTCACTAGTCTATAATTTCCTGGGCTATCCCTTCTCCCTTTCTTGAATAAGGGAACAACATCCACAACCCTCCAATCCTCCGGAACCTCTCCCGCCCCCATTGATGATGCAAAGGTCATTGCCAGAGGCTCAGCAATTTCCTCCCTCGCTTCCCAGGGTAGCCTGGGGTATATCTCATCCAGTCCCAGCGACTTATCCAACTTGATGCTTTCCAAAAACTCCAGCACATCCTCTTCCTTAATATCTACAGTACATGCTCAAGTTTTTCAGTCCGCTGCAAGTCATCCCTACAATCGCTAAGATCCTTTTCTGTGGTGAATACTGAAGCAAAGTATTCATTAACATCTTTGGCTTGCTGCACCATTCAAGGACATTTTGAACATTTCACATTCTAGTTTCCTTTCCTGTAGTTATGCTGCATCCTTTGCTGCAGTCTCTAACGATATTGCAATGGCTAATGCCCATTCTAAGGTTAGATCTCTTTCAGATAGGAGCCTCCTTTGAGTGCTTTGACTATGCATGCCACATACAAGCCTATGCCTTAATGCATTAGAAAGTCCATTTCTAAAGTCACAGTACTGGGAAATTCTGCACAGTTCTGCAATGTGTTCATTTTGAAAGGCTTTCATCTTTTGATTGGTTCCCTTTGTAAAATCTAGACCTCTCAGCTATTACCAGTGGTTTAGGGTTCAAGTGATTTTGTAAAATTGCAGCAATTTCATCGAACGCCTTGCTTGCTGGCTTTTCAGGGGTTACTGGATTGTATAAGAGCCTGTACATTCTTGGACCCTTTAAGCTAAGATGTGTAGGGGCTTTCATTTGCTCCTCCACATTGTTCACATTACAATACAGTTCAACCCTCTCAACATACAACTCCCAGCCTTCGTTAGCACTATCAAATTTGTCAACTTTACCAACTGAAGCCATCGCCATGTTAATTTCACTCTAAATTCAGCGTGCCTTTCACTGTTACTCACACATTTATTAGCATCTGTGACCGCCTTCACTGTACTGTTTAACTCGTGCTGTTTCATTCCATAATCATGCTGTAATTGTGATATTTTCTGACATTCAGGTTCATAGTCATCACCAATTTGATGTGTCTGTGCACAACTACATATATATTAAATAAAAAGCATGCATGTGTTGTTTAACTGGTGTATTCACAATGCAGCGAGAGCAAGAAGGCAATACACATGTGTAGACAACTGTGCATGTGCAGACAACTGTGCATGTGCAGACAACAGATCAATACATAGTGCTAAAGGGGGAGTCATTGCTCTAAAAGAAATAGATCCATACATTACAACAGAAGGTGTATTCCATAGTATACTAGTTGAGACATTTTCTCTATTGAGTTGAAGTTTATAGCTAAGCAGAGAGAAATGATGTGTATTTAATGTCTCAGTAATTTGAGTAATTTTGTAAATATATTGTTTGAGTAAGCATTCTTTATTTGTTTAAATATTTCATTAAGGGTTATATGTAAAAATATGCTAATTGAATACTTAATAGGCTACCAAGTGATGCATGTGCATATTGTTAAAGTAAAAATGAAACGAAGACGTGTTCTCCTGGACTTGCAGTTTGTTTTCTGTTTTGGGGTTACAAAGCATAACACTCAGTAAAACAATAGAATGGACATGTTGACACTTTGCAAACAGCTTCATTTTGTTCTAATTGTGATTCTTCTTGGATAATTTTGTAGAATTTATGTTCTTTAAACTTTTTCTTGTGAATATTGTGTACCTGATGTCATGTGCCTGTAAAGACACTTCAAGTAAGTTTTTCATTGTACCTGTGCATGAATATACTTCTGCATATGACAATGAAATCTAATTTTTTAATTTCGCCTTTGACTTTAAACTCGCTGCCTATCTTCCCAAATAACCTGACCTGTGTACAAAGCGTTGTCTGAACTGAGCCTCTGCACTTGAGAATGTTCCTACAAAGTGATTACCAGACCCTGTATGGAAGATCCATATCTGGAATGCCCCAATGGCCTCTTAAAAGTTCACTGCTGGAAAAGTCCTTAGAACTTTTTAAATGTTGCTGATTAGAAAATAAACTGTAGAAGACTTACTTTATAGTTTAAACTTAAAGACTTATTTTGCTCCATTAGTTTCTGAGCACATTGGCCAATATCCCTTTAAGTGTGTTTACACACACACACACAGTTGATCATGCAATATTTAATTTCAGCTATGGCCCACTCTGGCTTTAGTGGCTGTGATGCAGGTTCTTCACTGCTGACCACCAGCAAGGGGTTGTTGCTCTTGCTTGCTAATGGGGTTAGTCTTACTATAGCTGTGACCTTCCAGAGACTTCTGTTAGCTTAATAAGATGGCAAAGGGGATTGGACCAATAATAGTCAAATCCAAATGAGGTAGAGCAAGCAATCTAAACTCCACTCAGTTTTTTTCTCTATTGCTTCTCTTTTACTTGACAGAAACTTACGTTAAATATTCAGTCATTAATCAATGGACCCGCTTGTAGTCAGTAGCATCCATTTTTGTTGTAGTATCACTACGTTAGTTCAAGCCAGATGCCTAGTCCAGCTGGTTTTGTGCAATTGGATCTTCCACCAGTCTAAGACCAGCTTAGCAAACCTTGCCATATTTCCATCCTCCTGTTCTAAGAAGCTTCTTGAACACACTAATTAGTTAATTCAAAACATTAAGGAAAATTAAAATAAATATATTCCTTCACCATGCTTGCCTTTTTCCTCAATGTCAGCCAGAGAATGGGATCACCCCAGGTGTGAAACTGTGGGGTCAGGTATAGATCAATATGCACAGGGTGGCACCGGAGTTCTGCAGATGCACCAGCATCTAACCTTATGCTGATCTCTGACTTGTGCATTTCAACGTGTGGCAGCAGCACATTATAAATCAGCTGGCCAGTAAAGGGAAGGCAGCCTACTGCTTTTTATGGAAGCACCAACCACAGGTAAGAAGAATCTAGCCCACTTTTCTCAAATCTGAAAAAAATAATCTCTCTCTCTCTCTCCCTCTCTCTCTCCTCTCTCCTCTCTGCTCTCTCTCTCCTCTCTCTCTTATGTCTCTCTCATCCCTGAAAGAAAGTTTATGATTCAATATTTTATCATGCATACCATACAAATAGAAAAGCAACATACCATGCCAGTGAGTACATACTTTCTTTGGCTTACTTCCCTTCAGACATACAGCCTGTACACAAAGCTGCAATACAGAGAGCTCTTGGACAATGATACAATGTTTAAAGCAGTGCCAACTAATACTGCTCTTGCCCTGTACAGTATATTGCAGAAATTCTTCCCTTAGTTGGAACAACTAAAAAGCAAGCTAATTGTGCCAAAGCCTTGTAATCTGTCTCCAAAATAAATTCTTCTGAAGTCTGTGTCATTGTGTGTTTACCATTATTGATCATTGAAAGTGGGCATAAGTAGATAAGTTCGTAAAGAAAGCTTTTGGCACATTGGCCGTCATAAATCAAATTATTGAGTACAGGAGATGGGATGTAATGTTGAAGTTGTATAAGACATTGCTGAGGCCTCATTTGGAGCATTATGTGCTCAAATAGATCAGAGTCAAAGTCAAACACAAGTTTATTGTCATATGCCTAAGTTCATATATGTACAGGAAAAGCTTACTTGTAGGCACGTTGTGTCAGATAAGATCCCAAAAAGATGCTGAGAAACTTTCAAATATCATAGGCAATAAATATCCCTCATCCACTATGAACTTTAGCACGTTTCTAAAATTGACATACAGTGTGGAATAGCCCCTCTGATCCTTCGAGCCACATCATCCAGCAATCCGCTGATGTAATGCGAGCTTAGTAACAGGACAATTTATAATGACTAATTAACCTACCAACTGCTACATCTTTGGACTGTGGGAGGAAACCCACGTGGTCACGGAGAGAACATGAAAACTTCTTACAGGCAGCAGCAGGCATTGATCTGGGGTCTAAAGCATTGTGCTAACCACCACACTGCCACGCCACTCCTTTTATTAAAATGACCCCAAAACAACAGCAATAAGATTTAAATTCACTTTTATCCTGAGTTGAGGAAATCCAGAGAGGTTCTAGATATGTCTGTTCTGAGGCCTTACCGGTAGATTCCAACTAAGTTTCCAAACATTGGTTATGGTATTTCAAACCCAAAGCTTAGGAACACATCTGATCTCGATTTCCTTCATAGTAGTGTTCCACATTTCATAATACAGTACAAAGTTTCATGTTGAGTTTCATAACATAATTTTAGTTGTTTAATTTCTAACCTCAGCAGATCTGTTTTTATCGTATCATAATAATAATATAACTATTTAGTATCTTTTACCTGTTTGCCAAATCTAAGTCAAAATTTCTAATTAATGTTGCCTGAAGGAATCTCTGTGCTGTGGATCTGCCCACAGAGAACTGTACTGATGTGATTTCAATTCCTGCTAAGATCAACCTTTAATATGCAGAACCATTTGAAAAGTTCAACCTTTTATTCCAATATAACGTTAGATTATCAGCTTAAGAAGAAAGCTAAAGATCTCTGAATTCAGATTCACCTAATAGCACAGCCAAAAGCAAAGCAACTAGTAACTAATTGCCCATGCTATGCTTCTTTCACATGCTCTGAAAACTTTATCTCTTTGACCAAGCGTCTCGCCATCTCTCCTTGTATGTTCTTGTATAGCTCAGCCAAATTTCTTTGATAATGAACTGATGAGGCACAATGGGATCTTTTCACTGTAGTCAAGGCAACTTTTAAAATCAATTATCGATGTACTAATAATATCACTGTTTGGAAATATTTCTGTGAAAGCCCCTATGTTAGGAAAATAATAGATGTTATCTCCATGTAATGAATGATGGTAAAATTTGGAAATAAGTATTAATCAATGGAGGATAAATTAAGAATAAGTTAATCACTGTTATTTACTCGCAGAAGTTCCAAAAGTGACTTCACTTTTAGAAATAAACAAGTTTTATTTGCTCTTGCACAATTCTCTATAAAATTGATTCCAAATAGACGGATCTTACCTGGGATGATGATAATAATAATAACAATAACAACAACAATATTGAGAAGAAACAGCAACAATCCAACACATTACAGGATCCTGTAGCAGGTTAACACATTCTAATTACTTACACCGGTACAATCAAGTGGCAAACAACATTTATCAAAATCTTGCTTTAAAATACAAACACATAAATTAAATCACACCATACTATAAATACAAGCATGATCCAGTTTTAGAGTCAGAATACCACAAACTATATTATAACCAATCAAGTATTACAGATAGAACAATCCATAATAACTGTCCAGATATAATCATACAGGATAAACAAGCAAGAGCAACATTTAATAGATATAGCCATTCCAAACACACATAAATTACAGAAATCATAAGTCAAAATCACCAGGAATATTCTGAATTAAAAAAGGAAATTGAAAGACTTTGGAACATGCACAAGTTATACATTGTCCCAATACTATTATCTACAACTAGTATCATCCCAAAGGCACTATACAATAGTATTAAACAATTAGGGCTACACAGTAATATTTGTGTAAATCTTCAGAAAGCCAAAATACTAAACATTGCTAGAATAGTCCGAACGATCCGAGCAATTGAGAAATGAGCATGCTTGGCTATGCCCATACCTCAGGTTATACCAGCTTGAGCTGAGAAAAAAATAAAAAATAAAAATTAATAATAAACCTTTAATGAAACATAATAATGATACCTTAAGGGCAGAAATAGCTTGCCTAATGGAATATAAAATGGATAACCCGGACAAGAAAGTTAAGACAAAAGCTAAAGAAATACTAAGGAAATATAAGGTTCATGCAAGAGATGACCAACCTAACAAAGTCATTGCAGAATTTATAGGTACACTAAAACAAAAGCTTGGTGCATACAAAAACCAAACTAAATAGATACGTCAAATGCACCAGACAAAGAAAATAGGATTATCAGTTCAGAAACAATGCAGAAGGTTTATACAGGACACTAAAACTAAATTTGATGAACCAAAATGTCACCAATCCTAGCACAGACTCACCAACAAACACAGAGATAATGAACTTTTGGTCCAATATCTGGTAAAAGAGAGTGATTCATAATCTAGAAGCAAGCTGAGTTAGGGAGGAAAACGAATGGACATACATGATTGAAGAAATGCAAATACCTGAAGTTACAATGAATTTGAAAAAGAAGTCATAAAAATACCCACAACTGGAAAAGTATAGGCAGTAGTATCACTCAATATTGTCACTCATAATTATTGATATAAAAATTTTACTTGTCTTCATCTGTATCTATCAATGCATATCAAGAATTTTCTTAAAAATCCTGAAAAAGTGCCTGAATTTTTCACAGAAGCTAAAACGTATCTTTTACCTAAAGGGGGAAATCACAAATGATCCATGAAAATTTCATCCTATTTCATGTTTACAAACTATATATAAAATTGTAATATCATGCAGCTCACAACTAATCACCACTCACTTGGATAACCACAATATACTCAGAGAAGTGCTGAAAGGATGCTGTAAGGGTTTGAAAGGATGTAAAGAACAACTGATAATAGATTCTGTAATTCTAATTCAAACCCCGTGGAAAAGCAAAAAATCTTTCATGTTATTACATTGACGATAAAAAAGCATTTGATTTTGTCCCACACTCATGGTTAATAGAAGTTCTTGATTACATAAACTACACCCAATACTTGTGAAATTCCTACTAAATCAGATGAAGCACTGGCATACTATAATAACCTTACCTGTTAAGAACCAAGAAAGCACAACCACTGTTACCAAAATAAACCAAGGCATTTTCCATTGCAACTCTCGAAGCCCACTTTGGTTTTGTCTAGTTTTAAATCTGCTCTCTAAACACCGAATCAGGAAATTAGTGTATCAAATCAGAAACAACCAAACGAATTATACCTTGACACACATTCTATACATGGATGATTTGGAATTACACACTTCTTCATCAGTAAAGCTAAAGCAATTAATTCAAACAGTAGAACTATTTTCTGAAGATATAAACATGAACTATGGAGTAGATAAGTGGAGAATATTAAACACAAAGAAGGGTGCAAGAGAACTAGTGTAATATAAAACAGAGCAGCAGGATACAATGCAACTGTTGGATGAATATGAAACATACAAATATCTGGGATATCAACATGCAAAGAAAATAGATCATAGTGCAATAAAGGGAAAACTTTCGAAAGAATTTACTTCAAGGCAATAAACACTTTCACAATATACATATTAATGTATTCTTTTGGCATAATATCTTGGTCTGAAACCGATCTGGAAAATTTACAAACAAAAATAAGAACTGATACGACAAATTTCAGAAAACATTATGTACACTTAACACTAACTGGGATAGAAGGAGGAAGAAGAATAACAGACATTAAAAATTTATACAACAGTCAGATAAAATTTCTAAGTCAGATGAAATTTCATTTTTACATTGACGAAAACAGGATTCAGCATTCCTTATGAGCATATGCAATTCTGATAAGAAGTTCACACCACTAACCTTAAATGAGAGCATAACCCAGAAAAGTGAAGGAATTATTACTATAAATGAAAAAGTTAACCAATGGCCCTCCCTGGAAGGCATCCTCATGATCTAAGCAGTCTAACTTTTGACAAGGAAGCATCGAACACCTGGCTCAGAGTTGGAGACCTCTTCCAACGGAAGGTTTCCTGTGGCAATACCTGATGGAAAACACACAACATAAATGATGAAAAATACATGATAGAATACCAACACATTCAAGATAAATGTAGAAAATGCCGAGAGAAACCAGAAACAATCCAACACATTACAGGATACTGCAATAGTTTAACCCAATCTGATTACTTACACAGCCACAACAAAGTAGTAGAAATCATTCAGTTAAATCTTGCTTTGAAATATAAACTCATAAAAGAAACCATACCTTGCTATAAATATGAACCTGAGCCAGCTTTAGCGTCAGATTCCCACAAATTATATTACGACTGATACATTATTACAGATACGACAATCCATAATAATTGTCTGGATATAATATTACAGGGTAAACAAGCAAGAAGAACTTACTTAATAGAAATAGCCATTCCAAACACACATAAAATGCAGAAATCAATAAGTGAAAAACACCAGAAGTATGCTGAATCAAAAGGAGAAATTGAAATACTTTAGAACATGAACATTGTCCGGATAGTAATATCTGCAACTGGTATCATCCCAAACACACTACACAATAGCATTAAACAGACTACACGGTAATATCTATGTAAATCTCCAGAAAGCCACAATACAAAACATCACTAGAATAATCCGAAAGTTCCTAGTAATTGAGAAATGCTTTGTTACGCCTGTACCTCAGGTTTTACTACCAGCTTGAGCAGAGGAAAAATAACTTACTTATAAATCATTTTTCATACAGACAATGTACTTTAAAATGATCTCAGTCACCACATGCTATCTGGTGATTTCAGTTGGTTTCCTTCAAAACGTATTTACCAAAAATGGACATGTTTGTTGGTTTGTGACTTGACCAATGAATACAAAAACAATAGAAAAGCCATGTGCCTCACTCAAGCTCAGTTTTGGTCCTGTACATCACATTTCAGAACTGGCTGCTTGCTGCTTCATCTGAAAGATCAGAAAAACTCCAGCCTCAAAGAGAAAGTCATTTTGCTTTCATTCAGTCAATAGTAACAGACAGAGCACTGAGGGACATTTGGCTGCATTAACAGTTTCCCCAAACATCAAGTATTCAGAAGCTCCTGCTGATTCCTTCCAGCACTTTCCATTTTCTGTTTCTATGTCAGGCTAGCTCACTTTTTCTTGCTCTACTCATATAGTCTGACCTGCTGGGCATGTACTATAATGTTAACATTAGCATATACACAGACTAAGATACTTAATGTGTTGGTAACTGCCTCATTAAGCCATGCTAAATCACCATATAAGAGTCATTCCCTTTGTGCGACACATCTTTCTCCTACTGCTGCTGAAAACTAACTTGTATTTTTCCTTGCAATACATAAAACACTGGAAAGTCCTAGATGAAGGCTCTCCAGCCGAAACATTGTGTTTTTTCCCTTCCATAGACGCTGCCTGATCTGCTAAGTTTCACCTTCCATTATTTGGAGTCTCTCGTCTCTCCAACATGTATTTCTCGTTTCCCAGTTCCAATGAAAGGTTACAGACCCAAAGCATTGATTGCTTCTCTTTTCACCAATGCTGTCCAACCTGCTGAGCTTTTTAACTATTCCACACATTTAAAAACTGCACAGACTTCCTAACAGTCACCCTGCTGGCAGCCTCCTACTAAAAGTCTCCTTGTACAAAGAATATGGCTCCTTGGGCATCGGGTCTTCACCAGCCTGTACAGGTTCTGCCACCCCTCCTCTGCCCTGCAGTTCATTCCTCTCCAGTTGTTTGAGTATTTATTTCTTTATTGTCAATTCCCAGGAGCTGGAAGGGAGCAAGTTTTGTCATAGTATGAACTTTCCTAGAAAGTGCTAGAGGCAGAGAAGCTGAGAGTGAGGTGACCTTGTCTTCCAATGTGGACAGTCCAGACTCAGGTGTAAGCTTGCTCGTGAGGGCTGGGAAGGTTAGAGATGTAAGTGAGGACTGCAGGTGTATTCATGGCAAGGTTATGTTCCCGAGAACTGCTCTCTACCCAAACAGTTTACAAGTTGGAAATGCAGACGTGAACAAAGTTCACACACAGCAGAACATGCCCACAGTGCTACAGCAACTGGCAAATCCATCCCACTACTCTCCCAAGCACTTGTTTGTATGTATGAACTCTACCTAGTCTGGGCATATTCATAAGCTTTGGAGGACTTGCATTTTGTGGAAGAGAAGGTGACACAATGCTCCTACAAGCACCGCAGATAAGACAATGGAACTTGTGAAGGACAGAAGACAATGCACATTTCCAAACAAAGTTTACAGCAGATGTTATCTCACTGGCTTCTTCACTCAACCCTGGAACATCTGGAAATCAAAGATGCACACATCAGGATGCTCTTTATTGATTACAGCTCTCATTTAACACCATCATCCCCTCAAAACTAATCGATAAACTCCAAGATCTGAGCCTCAATACTCCTTTCTGCTTGGGTTTCCTCACTTGTAGAACCCAGTCAGTTCAGATTGGCAAAAGCATCTCCTCCACAATCTCCATCAACACAGGAGCGCTGCAGGGATGTGCACTTAGCCCCCTGCTCTACTCGCTTTACATATATGACTCTGTGGCTAAGTACAGCTCTTTCACTATATACACGTTTGCCAATGACACCACTGTTGTCGGCTGTATCAAAGGGGGTGATGAATCAGCATACAGGAGAGAGGTAGAAAATTTGGTTGAGTGGTGTAATAACAACATCCTCTTACTCAATGTCAATTAAGTCCAAGGAGCTGACTGTAGACTTCAGGGGAGGGGAACCAGAGGTCCATGGGCCAGTGGTCATTGTAGGATCAGAGGTGGAGAGAGTCAGTTACTTTAAGTTCCTGAGTGTCATTATCTCAGAGGACCCGTCCTGGACCCGTCATATAAATATAACTGTGAAGAAAGCACGACAGCAGTTCTACTTACGCAGGAGTCTGCGGAGGTTCAGCATGTCATCAAAAACCTTGGGAAACTTGCAAGATGTGTGGTGTAAAATGTGCTGACTGGCTGCATTACATCCTGGTATTGGAACACCAATGCCTTTGAGCAGAAAATCTTACCAAAGGTAGTGGATTCAGCCCAGTACATCATGGGTAGAGCCCTCCCAACCAATGAGCACATCTACATGAAATGGTGCAGTAGAGAAGCAGCATCCATCATCAAAGATCCTCATGATCCAGGCCAAGCTATTTTCTCACTGCTGCCATCAGGTAGAAGGTACAGATGCCTCATGTCTCACACTTCCAGGTTTAAGAACAGTTCCTACCCCAAAACCATCAGGCTCTTGAACAAAAGGAGATAGCCACACTCACTTAAGGGCTCTGTTATATTGTTATTTCATGCTTGTTATTTATTGCTATTTACTTATATCTGCATTTGCACAGTTTGTATATAGTTAACAGTTCCTGATGTTTACAGTTTCAGTTACTGTTCTATAGATTTGCGAAGTATGCTGGCAGGAAAAAGAATCTCAGGGTTGTATGTGGTGACATGTATGTACTCTGATAATAAATTCTACTTTGAACTTTGGACATTGAACTTTGATCTCATCCTCCTTCATAAAATTCCACCTTGTCTCTACTCTTTGCTCTTATTGACCATCTCTACAGCAGGACTGATCAGATATTTATCTCTACTGCCAGTTCTGAATGGGGTGACAATGTTGATACAACCCAGGATATAATTCAAGGGTTTCTCTGGTCTTGCACCATTCTGAAGAAGGAATATAGGGAGTTGGGAAAGAAATTAAAAAGCAGGACCTCAAGGGTGGTAATTGTAACACTCAGTATATTGGCTCGTATTTATCTCGGGGAAACCCCATCCACCGCTCACCTTGTCTCCCAGTTACATTGGTTGCTGTTCAACTGCCACCTGATTCAGCTTCAAACATCAATCATCAGCCAGCACACAATGTACGATTTACCAATTACACTTTATAGATATTGCTAGGTCTAGGAGATTAATAGAGGTACAATACAAAAAGGAATGAAAAAGGCGCCAGGTTTATCAAAGTTCAATTTCTTCGTGCACACGTTGGAGTTCAGGATCTCCTTTCTTCCCTCTGCGATCCACTCTGACCCCTTCGACTCACAGCCCAGGAGCACCCGAAGTGATCGACCAGCGCACTCCCAGTACAACCGTCGTCCCGGTCTCTCCTCCAACTCCCCGCCAAAACCCCTGTTTCCCAGCCATATGGGACAGCATATCATCCCAAAAAAGAATAACATGGATACCCATTGGCTCATTTGCTGTGTTATCAATAATATAACCCAAGCAAATTGCTAGCTAGAGACTTGATTAGCATTTAACATAACAAAGAAGCCATTTTAATTAATGTGGGCAGTAACATAAAAGATTAACATAACAAGGAAGCCATTTTGATTAACATACGCAGTAACGTAAAAGAAGAAACCCTTTACATAATCTTGGGATTACTGCCTGTGCCACGAGACAGAGAGGGTAGGAACAGGAAGTTATGGCAGATGAATGCGTGGCTGAAGAGTTGGTGCAGGGGGCAGGGGTTCAGATTTCTGGATCATTGGGATCTCTTCTGGGGAAGGTCTGACCTGTACAAAAAGGACAGGCTGCACCTGAACTAGAAAGAGTCCAATATCCTGGCGGGCAGGTTTTTTAGAGCTGTTAGGGAGGGTTTAAACTAGTTTGGCAGCGGGTTGGAATCAGAATGTGAGTGCAGAGATTAGGGTAGAAGGACAAGGGCATGATGCTATGTGTTCTGAGTTGGTGAGGCAGGAACAAAACATAAATGTAGCCAGTTAGAGGGGTTGAAATGTGTCTATTTTAATGCTAGGAGTATTAGGAATAAAGGGGATGAACTTAGAGCATGGATCAGTACGTGGAACTACGATGTTATGGCCATTACTGAAACTTGGCTGGAGGAAGGGCAGGATTGACTGATGCAGGTACCGGGGTTTAGGTGTTTTAAAAGGAATAAGATGGGAGGTAGAAAAGGGGTGGGGGGGAATAGCATTACTGGTCAGGGATAGTATCACGGCTATAGAAAGGGAGGACATTGCAGAGGGAGTGTCCACTGAGTCAGTGTGGGTGGAAGTCAGAAATAGGAAGGGATCAATCACTGTGCTGGGAGTAGTCTATAGGCCCCCAAATAGCCCTCGGGACACTGAGGAGCAGGTAAGCTGGCAGATTTTAGAATGGTGCAGGAAATACAGGGTTGTAGTTATGGGTGATTTCAACTTCCCTCATATTGACTGGCACCTCCTGACTGCAAGGGAGATAGATGGGGCTGAATTTGTCAGGTGTGTTCAAGAAGGATTCTTTGCACAGTATGTGGACCGGCCGACGAGAGGAGAGGCCATACTGGATCTAGTTCTGGGTAATGAACCTGGTCAGGTGGCAGACCTCTTGGTGGGGGAGCATTTTGGTGAGAGTGACTA